>NW_028261386.1:18808708-19163708 GCF_051295495.1 Thamnophis sirtalis | reverse complement strand
GCAATATATGAAGAAAGAGGAAATGGGTTGAGAGCAAAAGGAAGAACATGGTTCCGTGTGATGGACCTGATGCTGAAAAAGAGGTGAGATGTTTAAAGAATAGACCAGGGGTGGGTTCCTGCCAGTTCTAACCTCTTCTATAGAGGAGGTTCCACAAATCTACAGTGCCATTTAGAACCGGTTCCAGCTCCCTCCCTCCCCCCAGCCCGTCCACACATCATCAAGATGAAGAAAGAAATGAGGAATTCTGGGAGTTGAAGTTCACAAGTCTTAAAGCTGTCAAGTTTGAACACCCCTGGGTTTTTTTCCCCTAAAGGGTTAGGGGTGCAAGGGTCTTGTAACTTGACAGCTTTAAGACTTGTGTGCTTCAAATGCCAGAGTTTGTGAGCCAACATTTTGGTTGCTGAGCAAGAGCGTTGTTAAGTGAGTTTAACCACATTTTACAGTCACATGGCCGGAAAGCCACTCCCACCATCACATGGCTGGCAAGCCACTCCCACAAAGCAGGCCACACCTACAGAAGAGGTTCGAAATTTTTTTGAAACCCACCACTGGAATAGACATGTGGGGAATGGTGTATAGAAATGGGTGGACACAATGATAGAAAGATATGAAGAAGAATAGTGAATGGTGTTGGCATGAACTAGATTTAGGTTCCATTTCTTTCATCTCCTGCCTTTATTTTATTTGACCGTTATATCTTACTCTTTTTCTAAGATTTGCATAAAATTGCTCTCCCAAAAGGGATTAATGTGACAAGTATGGAAGAATCAATGTATTTTTAAACATAAAATATCGTGTTACACATTTAAAGCTTGTTTTTTTTTCTGAATGTTCTTGTCGGAGTTCCTCCAGCAAAGGAAGTGCACACAGCAGCCCTCTGCTGACCTTGCCGAATCAGGATTCAAATAATTTAACAACTGTTTCTCTGCCCTAATGACCTGCTGGGTGGGCGTGGCCAGGGGTTGTGACAGGAAACATTTGGTCCCCTGCACTCCTCTGGGAGCAAAAATGGGACGTGTGGGGGGGTGTCTGCAACCCCCCCCATGCCCCGTTTTGGGCCTAGTAGGCCTCCCTGCACTTACGTGGGAGCCAAAACAGGGCATGTGGGGATTCCTAGAAGGGGTAGGGCAGGAAGGAGCGGGGCCAGCCAGCAATTTAACAACCGGGTCGCCCGAACTGGCGCGAACCAGCTGAATCCCATCACTGTGCAGAACAATTGATTTTTGCTTTTGATAGCTCAAACCCAACTTCCCAATGTCTCCCACGCTGTGCTGTGACTTGGTCCTGTCTCTCCCATAGATTCTCAAACAGGTTCTGGTTGCTCTTCAAGACAAAGTATCTTGAGTTGAACGGAGTTGTTGCTCTGTTCCCCCAAAGCCTACCAGATAGTTTGCAGAAGCATGTGGGTTGCAGTGCATCAAAAACATGCCAGGTTGGGGGAAAGTAGGACACCAAATCTGGCCTGCAAAATTCTGACCATTGTAATAGCAGAAAGGCAGAGATAGAGAAATTGATTTCTTCCACTAGTCCTCTAGACTTTTAATGAATTGGAAGGGACCTTGGAGGTCTTCTAGTCCAACCCCCTGCTTAGGCAGGAAACCCTACACCACTACAGACAAATGATTATTCAACATCTTAAAAACATCCAGTGTTGGAGCATTCACCACCTCTGGAGGCAAGTTGTTCCATTGACTAATTGTTCTGTCAGGAAATTTCTCCTTAGTTCTAACTTGCTTCTCTCCTTCATTAGTTTTCATCCATTGCTTCTTGTCCCACCCTCAGGTGCTTTGTAGAATAGCTTGACTGCCTCTTCTTTGTGGCAACCCCTGAGATATTGGAACACTGCTATCATGTCTCCCCTAATTCTTCTTTTTATTAAACTAGACATGCCCAGTTCCTGCAACCCCTCTTCATATGTTTTAGCAGTAGGACGTGTCTTAAAAAGGAGGGGAAAAGAAAAGGGGTGGGACTTTTCTGTTGTAAATGGCTCCTCCCATCTTCCAGAAAATAGTTGATTTCCAGGCATCTAAGGTCACAACTGGAGAAGATGGCAAGTAAGTGACTTTGAAATGCTTCTTAAAATTAATTATCTTAGTGCATTGCTCAGAAACTATCTTATAGACTTGAATGTTCTCCATTCCTTCCATTTTATATTAGATCTCCTTAACTAGTAAAATTCCCTATTTTAGCCTTCCTCAACTGGAGGGTCATCAGATATGTTACATTACAGCTCCTATTCTGATAGATAAGAAAGAGTGCATATTGTAATTCAATGTATCTGGAGAGCATCACATTGGATGAAGTCATTCTGTTTTGACTAGGAAAACTACAGTGGGAAACAGAACCATTGCATCTTTAAGTGACAGTATAAAAAGAAGTCTTTTTTCCCACTGCATCAGCTTTGCTCAATCAGGGCTGATTGCAGGCTTTTGAGTTTTACATAAGTTTCACAAATGGGATAGAAGCAAAGTATCTACATGCCACTAAGGCTAAACTACCTTGTATTTCAAGCTTTTGTGAATATTTATCAGATGATCATAGGTACAAAGTGTTAATATTTTAAATATTTCTGGAATGAGTTTTCTAGTGTATAACAACAAAAAGTCTATATTTAACTTTTCCTTTGGCACAATTACCAAATAAAATTATTTATTATAATTTTATAGGCTTGGGAACTTTGCATTCGGTTTTTGAGGAACAATGTAACCTTCCTTGATATTTTTATGGCTAAATAACAATTACTCACTCTTTTGTCTAATAGCAATTTATAGAGCCAGCTGCAGTCATTTGTTCTATTTATTAAATTTTTAAGCTGTCCATTTCCCTCTACAAAGTCATTCCAGGAGGCTCCTCCTACCATCACCCTATCATAATTGGTTCACAATAATTGTAACTGTGGTCAGAGCTTTACTTGACTTCAACCATGGCTGGGTGAGCCTATGAGGATGTTCTACACCAGGAGTGTAGACCCCCCTGGCCCACGGCCCAAATGCATCACATGTTGGCCACAGTCACCCCTGTTTTAGCAATACAATACAATAGCAGAGTTGGAAGTGACCTTGGAGGTCTTCTAGTCCAACCCCCTGCCTAGGCAGGAAACCCTATACCATTTCAGACAGATGGCTATCCAACATCTTCTCAAAGACTTCCAGTGTTGGGGCATTCACAACTTCTGGAGGCAAGCTGTTCAAGCAAAGGGGGGGAATTCGCGATACATCATGTGATGACAATGTGATGCCATGTGTTTGACACCCCTGTTCTACCCCATTAATGCAAAAATGATCTAGAATGAATAAATTGCATATACAGGGTGCTCTTCTGGATGTGACTGTGATTGTGATTGACAGCTGCTGTCCCCAAAATGACTCTCTCACAGAGCTTTCCTCTATTTCAGTGGTTCCCAAACTTGGCAACTTTAAGACTTGTGGACTTCAACTCCCAGAATTCTCCAGCCAGTTGCCAAGTTTGGGAACCACTGCTCTATTTTGCCAAATGCATTTACTCTGAATTCTTTAGGGCCCTAAACATCCACCAGCCCTAGGATTTTCCTCCTCATTTTCAGTTCCTGTGATCTGTTTCATGGTCATTCAAAGTTTAGTTCCCGTGGCAATGATTTTGACAACTTTGGGTATTTTCTCTTTCATATGTCTGGGGACAAAGAGGAAGGAGAAATAGAGTAAATCAAACATGCACTTTAATGTACATAAATTGATTTTCCCCCCCTTGCTATTGAATGAAGAAACAATGGAGAGAGATGGAAAGAAAGACGGAAATGGATCAAGAAAACCCTATATAATACAATTCTGTTGTTTGTGTTTTTATAAGGGGGGATTGGGATTTTTATATCAATTTCTATTTTTCAAGAGGTATATAATTACATTATCTGGGCTGGAGAAAATAGGTGACCACCCCATTTGCTATCACCCATGGATGATCCAGATTTTTCCTAGCAGAAGGGGAAAAAATTAGAATGGTGGAAGGAAAGAAAATTCCAGATCTAGAACAAGCATTTTTATACCCAGACATTGTCCTGTCCAAGTTTGTGGATCTAGAGCAGGGGTGTCAAACTCAAGGCCCTGGGGCTGGATCCAGCCCACAGGGTACTTAGATCTGGGTGGTGGGGCTGCCCTGGAAACAGCAAAGGACCGCCCCGCAGTGCTTCTCCCAGTGAAAATGGGCTCCCGAGCTCCGTTTTCACTGGCAGATCACTTGGGCAACCACAGGCGCCCCAGACATGGGTAATATTTAGTTGGTCACACCCACCATGTCCCGTCCCCCCTGAGGTCAAACACAATCCTGATGCTGCTCTCAATGAAATCAAGTTTGACATCCCTGATCTGGAGTAACTGGCTTCTGACCATCTAAATTCGTATTAAAATTCAGTTGGACAATTGAAGATTACTTTCCCAAATGATCTGCAAGTAACGCACATCAACCCTTTGCTTTCTTCAAGGCCTGAGGCTTGTCTTTGTTCTTCTGGGTATTCTAACAGCAGTAAAGCCTCGAGAAGCAGATAACCTTTCTCTAAAAGGTAAGGTCTTTCACTTCAGAACTACTTTTTTAAAATTGAGGTCTGCATGTTTCCTCACTTGTAGCCTAAATATTTCATCATTTAAGAACAAGCTGCCGGAACAAATGCAATTTCCCAAGTGGTTTGATTGCAACAACTCACTACAGCAGGAAAAAAACAACCCAAAGGCCTAAATTGTGGTTGTGATTTTGTTCAGGGCTGCTCAGCAAGTTGGGAGCCCGGTGTTTGCATCCTTGATATATTTATGTTATATCTCTAAAGTTTATTTAAGCGAGTCAGGATTTGACCCACAATGGGTCAATGGATGCAAAAATTCAGTCTGTATTTCCTTTCTTGGTGGACATTCACAAGCCTGCCAAATATCCTTAAGGCAGTATTTCTGATGGCTGCCTTCTGATAGGTGGCTGTAACACCTGTAGATTTCAACTCTCAATTGTGTGGCTGTTATCTTGATTATTTTGATCTCCCTTACAGACAACTCTCATTGGAAGCAGACATTTCTAATAGTTGCCAAGATGATGTCTGTGCATAAGAGCACTTCTGTGGAAATGACGGCTTTGATACATGCCATATCACGTGAATGATGCATATACCGTAATTTGCATCACTGGCATGAAAGCATACGACACGTGGGCCATCACACATTCCCTCCATCGACACTCATGTTTAGAGACTATTCCAAATCTTTGGTGGTACCACAGTGATGGGCTGGATGCTAAAGCAAGGTCATGGCACACACTTGAAAGTAAATCAGGAAGACTGTAATTGGGATGTGTGTGTCCGTCTGACAAGAACAAAGAATGTTTATCAACAGGAAATATGCATGTAGCAATTATGGGTAGTTAGAAAGTTGATAAAAGTAACAAGAATTAGACAACTTGCAGTCCTCAGCCAAAAGTTAGCATGGAGATGGTCAGCAGCAAATGAAATGTCTATTAGTTAACTCCTGGGGCATTCATTAGCCAAGGCTTAGGAAAGGGACAGCCATAGACCAATAGAACAAATTGTAGAATTATTGCTAAAATGTTTATTAGAGGATATTTCTTATTATTTCACCTTGTCCCGCTTTCTCCTTTAGTGAAAATGTATAAAGCTTTCTTAACCCTTTGCTCTTGGTTCTTGGCCTTTTGACTAGGAACCCTTTTCCTTGGAGTACTCCTATAAAAAGCAATCAGAAAACCTGCACCTCGTGTCTGGAGTCCATCATTGGCTTCGGCACCAGGCTCAGACCCGAATTGGGGACAACAACAGTATAGAGAAGGGCCACCAAGAGATATGCACCCTAAACCAGGCGTTTCCAACCTTGGCAACTTTAAGCCTGGCGGATTCAATTCCCAGAATTCCCCAGCCAGCTTCTGGGAATTGAAGTCCTCCAGGCTTAAAGTTACCAAGGTTGAAGATCCCTGCCCTAAAGAACCTCTTAAACAGGCATGACCTGTTTAAGCTTTTCCTGGTAGATCTCAGGTACCCATCCATAACATTAGTAACTGACAAGGTTTAAAATACTGTGTGAACACAGAGTCAGTTTTAATAGATGATTATGGTACTTAATGAAATATACTACTAGTATTACATCAGGCTTCTCCAAGCTGGTGGCTTCTTGATATGCTGGAATACAACTGTTGGAATTCAGATTAGGGACCAGGTTAGGGAAGCTATATTCTCATTAGTTTGTTTTTGTGGGATTTGATTGAAGTGTCTCCTTCAACAAAATCCAAACCAAGCATCTCTTTTAGACACTGCAAAGAAACTGGATACTCGAATCCTTCTGCAGAATGTGGAAGAAGCCAAGAAATTAGTTGATGCTGCCTATGAATACACCCAAAAATGGTAAGAATTTGCATAAAGGTTCCAGAAGCCAGGTTTATTTTTGCCTTTTTCAGTCTGCTCTGCTTGGTGAAGATTTACTGCGTTGTTTGCTAGATGACTTCTCTGTGTGAACGTACAGACAAAAGTTCAGGCAGTGTGTCCTGTTGTTTCATTTGGAAAACATGGATATTTCTGCCACGTACAAACTAATTCAGTAGTTTGGCTATTCGTGTTTTCATCTCATATCTTTACTGTGCATGTTTCGCTGCAGCTTTTGAATTTTATTTTTCATTTTTCATTGTGATGGAAAATGTCACGGTATGGCATTGATTTGGCAGTATACAATTGGAATAAAAAATACCAAGAGGCATACCTGTGTGTCATTAAAGGCACAGAAGCCTTGCAAAAGCAAGATGACGATATTCATTTTAGCCAATGGGATGAAATCAAAGGGCGAATGATTAACACGAAGAACTGTAAAGTATTAGATTAGGATTATGGAGCCCTAGTTCATCCCTAGATTTCATTAGATAATACAAAACAATCTCTGCCTCTCAAGTTAGCATCCTTGGCTTGGTAATTGTAACACTTCAGAGACCGCCTACTGCCAATTACCTCCACCAGACCGATACGATCGCATCGATTAGGCCTCCTCCGAATTCCATCATCTAGCCAGTGCAGACTGGCAACTACCCGGAGGAGAGCCTTCTTGGTGGCTGCTCCGACCCTCTGGAACGAACTCCCCATGGAGATTCGGACCCTCACCACCCTCCAGTCCTTCCGCACCGCTCTAAAGATCTGGCTGTCCCGGCTGGCCTGGGGTTAAGATTCTAACCCCACTCGAATTGTGTGACTGTTGCGTTTTTAATAATGATGTATTGTCTGTATGTTAGAAATTGTTTGTCCTTCCCCCCCCCTTTTTTTTGAACTGTGAGCCGCCCTGAGTCCCCCCAGGGAAAAGGGCGGCATACAAATAAAGGGAAATACAAATACAAATACACACACCTAGCAGGTTGGAAAAACTTCTATTCTGCGATCTTGATATAGGCATTTTCCGATTCACCAGGTTAGCAGAAAAACTAAAGAAAGAGACAGTGCGCCCTTCAGAAATCCTAGTCTCTTTCAAACAACCTATAGGAAAAACTCGGTTGCATGTGAAAGCTGCTCATTATAGGCTGGTGACCTTGGACCTCTTGAAAGAGAAGCTGCAAGATGCATTTCCTCAGGAATTCAATATCACAGGTATTTTGCATACTTTGAACTAACACACTAACCAAAAGTAAAGGCAATTTTTTCCTTGTTGGTCATGTCGAGTCGAGGTGGCGCAGTGGTTAGAGTGCAGGCCACTTCAGCTGACTGCTATCTGCAGTTCGGCGGTTCAAATCTCACCGGCTCAAGGTTGACTCAGCCTTCCATCCTTCCGAGGTGGGTGAAATGAGGACCCAGACTGTGGGGGCAATATGCTGACTCTGTAAACCGCTTAGAGAGGGCTGAAAGCCCTATGAAGCGGTATATAAGTCTAACTGCTATTGCTATTGCTATGTCCATTCTAGGGCACAATGCTCATCTCCGTTTCTTGGCCAAGGGAGCCAGCATAGTCTGAAGGCATTTTCTGTGGTCATGTGGCCAGCATAGCTATACATCAAAGGCAGACGGAGTGATACCTGTTAATCTACTTGCATTTGCATGCTTTTGAACTGTTTAGGTGGGCAGGAAAAAGTAACCAAAAGTAACCAAAAAGTAACCAAAAGTAGGGGAAATAAAATGCTGGGTTTTCTTCCATGCTTAATTTACATTCTTTGCTATTTGCACCAACATAACCTCTGCAATAACTTAGCTTATCATAGACAGATCAAAACTAATGCTAATGCTGAGTGTTTCAATTTGAAAACTCCAACCCCAATGTTTATAGTATAAGCTTTTAAAATATCAAATGGTGCTCAAAAGCATGCAGCCTCACGCATTACCACCTCACGAAAACTAGGTTATGCTTTAACATTTACCCTTCTCTTCTTGTTGCAATACAGTTTCCCTAGTGGAAAACAAACCTACGTATATGAAGGGATACTCTGCAGGAAAATACACTCACTCTCGGAAAGATAGATACAGATTTATTAAGAGAAGTTTTGCAAAAACAATGTGCATTTGTCAAAATTATAGATAAAAACTATGGTTTGGGGAAATGTGCAGAAAAATACGTTAAAAGATGCCTGCAATCTATTTTTTTAAAAAAATATCAAACTTGTAGAAGCATGATGAACTAAATATGAGGAACTGAGAAGAAACTGAATTGACAGTTTCACTCATTCATTTTGACCGCAGAGTTCATGTCCAATCATTTTCAAAGAGGAAGCAAAAGAGAAATGCTTTTTTAATCTAAGAATTTAATCATTTTATGTTAGATGTCAGTTGATGGTTGGGTGGGGTAACCGAAAAAGATGTGGATAATGATTGTTTGTGTGAAGCTAATATTTTTTATGGAACCATCTGTCTTCGTGAGAATTTCATGGGAAATCTTTTCAGAGAATGCTTTGATTGTTTTTTCCCCCTCAAATCTCCTCCCATGAAACAGGAAGACCCTTTTTTCATCATTTTCAATAGTTTTATGATATGTTAAATAGATTCAGTTGCATAATAATACATAAGACTCAATTAAAAAGCTACCCAGAGCCCTCTTTGAGGGAGATGGGCAGTTTAGAAATATGAAATATGAAACAAACAAATAAACAAATATGTGGAAGGTATGGCAGAAAGAAACCTTAATGTTGATATACCTATAATTATATCAAGATTACCTTTATAATCCTTTATCAAAGCATACAAGAGAATTACATATTAAGAAAAACATTGGGAAACTGGAGATGATCCAGAGAAGAATAGTTAAAATGGTGGGAAGTTAGAAATTAACTTCTATTTATCAACATTACCCAAAGGGGGGGGGGGTATCTTTAAATTTAGAGAGAAGAAGATCTTCAAATTAGTAGTAGAAGCTAGATTAGGGTGTTCTTAATTGTTTCTAAGGTAGAACTCAGATCGATGGATGGAAATTAAAAAGAAAGAGATTGGGGACTCTTCTACCTTAAAGTCATTTAAAGGACCACCCAAGCAGGCATGCTTCAGAGATGCTATACTTGTATTCTGCTTTGCAGATCCTACCTTGAACAACGGATTGACTTGAAGACTTCAAGATGGCTGCTGTTGAACAGTATGCTTAACTTGGCTACTGAATGCATAACCCATTTTCTGAATTTGCATAATACCTTGACTCCTAAAGAAGCCACATAACCTGCTAAGCACAGACCAAAAAAATGAACCAGTTCAAATTAACCAAGCTGTTCATGTTTTAGAAATGCAACCATTAAGTTACTGATTACTGTAGAGCGATTGGTTGGAGCTGCTATGAATGGTATTTAATATCTATCCAACATCTCTGAAAAAAGGAAAATGTTTCACCTTTTGACCCAAAGGTGCTTTTTTTTCAAAAGGCAATTAGACATTGGGGTTTTTTTTCCAAGATATTTTGCTTCTCATCCAAGAATTTTCACTTCTGTTCTTCAGTTCTTCAGAAGTGAAGAAGCACTTTGGATGAGAAGTAAAACATCTTCAAGAAAAAACAAAGTCCAGTTACCTTTTGAAAAAGCACCTTTGGGACAATCATGACATGGATGACTGGGAATTTCCATAGACTTTCACCTTCTGGATTCCCTCATCCTTACAAAACAGAAATCCTGTTTTCGGTTTTTAAGGTATAATTTAGAAGGAAAGTGACTCTAGTCTTGCATTCTTCTGTTGTTTTTGCAGCCCTGAAGTCTAAATCCTTTTGTTTTCCTACAGATGTGCTCTCCCCTTCCCAGATGCAAACTATCTACAAGGCAAGCGGATGTGCTTCCCAAGAGACGCCTCCAAAGCAATGTGATGAGAAGAGCCCTTACCGGACCATTACAAGCGAATGCAATAACCTGTATGATTCTAGAATAGAAACGGACAATGTTTTGATGGCTAAGACCCTAGTCTAATTGTTTTTAAGTGCTAATGGCTGCAAAGTGAAGAGGGTCATATCTTAAGTTTTAGAGACACTATTAGGGGTTAGGTTTAGGGTTAGTGATGTTTCGTTTAAGATTTACATTAGTTTTCATCTGTTATTCATCTCAAAACAGTCAGAAAATGTAGCATCGGTTTCTGACCAATGACCAAGCATTTATTTTATTTATTTTATTTGTCACACATGTACAAGATAACGGGAATGGGAATAAACATGAATAAGAACACAGGAAATGGGTACAAATAAATGAGGACAGTAGGGCAGGGAAGTTAGGCACGCTGGTGTGCTTATACACGCCCCCTTACATTCCTCTTAAGAATGGGGTGAGGTCCATGGTAGACAGCTTAAGGTTAAATTTATGGGGATTTGAGGATGTTACAACAGAGTCAGGTACAGCATTCCAGGCATTAACCACTCTGTTGCTGAAGTCATATTTTCTGTAATGGAGTTAGAAGCAGTTTACCTTGAGTTTGTATCTATTGTGTGCTGGTGTATTGTTGGTCATAAGAGGTTTCAAAAGCTGCCTGCTTCACAGGTTATCTTCCCACTCTTTCAGTAGAGTCTATTGCAGGGGTGTCAAATGGGCAGCCTGTGGGCCAGATACATTGCGTGAAGACCCACCCGAGCTCCGCAAAGGGGAAAAACATTACGTGACAACAACATGATGTGGCGAGTTTGAGACCCGTGGTCTATTGCACGTGCAAGAGTATATGCTCTGCATTTTGAAACTTACTGGTTTGGTCCTAACCTATTGTGCTGAAGAGGATATGATGGGAAGGCATAGGAAAGTCACCAGGCTGCCCCATGGAAGCTTGCACTCCAACAGTGAGGTCATTGGGACTTGACCATGTCTAGAATGGCATGAACCACTTCTTTTTGCTGGGAGATTTAGTCCTGGAAGACATTAGGGCTGCCCTCAACTGATGAGAATGGTATGGTCTGGCAAAGAATAAAACATTGCGAAATTCTCCAGAATGTGCGATCTCTGAAGTTGGCACCTACAAACTAGATGTGTTCTGCCAACTCAACCAGTTGAATTTTATCCCACAAACTAAGGTTAAATAAACTAAAGCTGAGCATGATGAATAAAATCAGCTACTGAATCAGGGACAAACTCTCTTCAGGCGTTGAGTGTCAGTCTCGCTCAAAGGTGTCAAACTCAATTTCATGGAGGGTCACATCAGGGTTGTGTTTGACCTTGGGAGTGGGGCAAGGTGGGTGTGGCCAGCTTGAAGTCACTCATATCAGCGGCGCCTGTGTTGGCCCAAGCGCTCTGTCAGCAAAAACAGGCTCACAAGCTCCGTTTTCAGCTGGGATGGCCTCCTGCAACCCTCTGCTAGCAAAAACAGAGTTCGGGAGATTTGCACGCAACCCTCCTGAGCTCCATTTTCACTGGCAGAAGCATCTTTGGTCTGGTCCTTTGCTGTTCTCAGGTGGGCTCCGTGGGCCAGTTCTAAGAACCCCGTGGGTCTGATTCGGCCTGCGGGCCTTGAGTTTGACGCCCCTGGTCTAGTTGGCTCTCCATGATCAGCCCTCTTCCCTGCAGAACAGCTATTATTGCTCAGTTAGGTTTACAGTAGAATGGAGTTGGCAACAATTTTGGGTGACTTTGGGCCCATTTAGGATAGGATAGAGCAGTGTTTCTCAACCTTGGCGACTTTAAGTCCTGTGGACTTCAACTCCCAGAATCCCCCAGCCAGCTCTCACTGGCTGGGGAATTCTGGGAGTTGAAGTCCACAGGACTTAAAGTCGCCAAGGTTGAGAAACACTGGGATAGAGGGTAGTTGTCTAGACAACAAAGTTCAAGAAGCCTCCTGGAAAGTGAGAGCCAAATCACTTTCATGACATGCCCATTGCCAAGATATAGAATATATAGAACAACAGAGTTGGAAGGGACCAAGTTGGAGTTGGAAGGTCTTCTAGTCCAACCCCCTGCTTAGGCAGGAAACCCTACCCAAGAGGTCTGCTAGTATAACCATCCTCAGGAAGAAGCTGGTTATCCCGGCATCTTTTCTCTCTCGGTTTGTAATTCAACATATGAGAATCCAAATGCAGGTAGTCCTCAACTTACAACAGTTTGTTTAGTGGCCATTCAAAGTTATGGCCCTGAAAAAAAGTGACTTATGTTCACATTTACAGCCATTGCAGCACACACACACACACCATGGTCACGTGACTAAAATTCAGATGTTTGGCAACCAATTCATATTTATGACTGTCGCAGTGTCCCGGGTCATGTAATTTACATTTGGTGACCTCCTGACAAGGAAAGCCAATGGGGAAGCCAGATTCACTTAACAACCGCAGTGATTCACTTAACAAGGGTGGCAAGAAAGGTCCTAAAATGAGGTAAAACTTGCCTAGCAAATTTATTACCTAGCAACAGAAATGTTGGACTCAACTGTGGTCATAAGTCGAGGACTTACCTGTATTGGACTTTCTTCTGGAACTAAACCTCAACATTTAATCAGGATATGGATGCTGTATTTGCCGCAAGGTGTGTGAATGCAATTGAGCTTTATTGCTGGATTTTAAGGGTTAGCACTGTGTGTAAACCAAGTCTTACTTGCTTTTTAAAAACTCTCTTCTAAATGAACTTTTGGGTTTAATGAAATATTGCAGGAGAATTCCTACTTTGGGGGCTAGCAACCGTCCATATGTCAGGTGGCTGCCTCAAGAATATGAAGATGGCATCGATCTCCCCCGTGGCTGGACAGAAACGAAGCTGTATTTTGGATTTCCTCTGCCCTCAGTAAGATATAGTCCTTATTTCTCTCTAATTCCAGGACATGCGTAGTTTGAACAGAGGAAAGGATCCAGGATTTTAAGGGAGAAAAACAACTGGAAGGGGAGGAGAGAAATCAAGAGTTGAGGCAAGGAGATTAGAGAAATGGAATAATTGATGTAACTGAAGTATTGTAGCCAGAAATGAACTAAGGATTCCTAAATTTGTCTGCCAGAGCAGAAGTAATCCAGGTAGAGTTTAAGGCCTATAAATGATCTGGTGCTTTTGTACACTAGCTACAGCAATAGAAAACAGGAATAGAGTGGGATTTTCATGAAACTGGCAAGAATCATATCTTATACTTTTGCGAATGAAAAGACTTTTTCGTGGGTCAAATCCTGACTCGCTTAAATAAACTTTAGAGATATAACATAAATATATCAAGGATGCAAACACCGGGCTCCCAACTTGTTGAGCAGCCCTGAACAAAATCACAACCACAATTTAGGCCTTTGGTCTATTTATTATATTTTAAAGACAAGACCAATTAAGAAGGAGACACAGTGTCATTTATAGCATGGCATTGGTATGTTCTTTGAAAAACCAATCTGGATAACTTTATTATGATCACTTTCTACTAGGTCAGGATGCTAGCTGTGTTGTCTTTGAAATGCAGTTAATCCTCAACTGACCATCATTCATTTAATGACTGCTTACAACACTTATGACCGTTGCAGCATCCCATGGTCATATGATCAAAATTCAGGTGCTTGTCAACTGAATTGATAATCTGGCATAAGAGTAGAGATCTGGGGGTTGAATACATTGTTGGCACTGGCCCATAAACATATTTTGTAAGCCTTAGGAGAGAAACAATACATTTAAGGGAAAAATAAACAAGAGGGCAGAAATAAGCATCCAGACAATCTCATGATGATTTCATCTGTTCAGCATCTGCAGCAGGGGTAAAATGCTCTGAAGTCTGCTACCGGTTCACTTCGCACATGCATGCGCACCAAAAGTGCATTGTGCGGCACAGCTGATTGTAGCACAGCTGATTGTCGGAATGTAAAAAAAATGCTACCGGTTCAGGCGAACCTGTACTTCCAACAATCAGCTGTGGGACAATCAGCTGTGCCACCTGATTCGCGCAGCACAGCTGATCGTCACACAGATGATCATCGGAACGTAAAAAAATGCTAACAGTTCAAACAAACTGGTAGCTCCAGTGATCAGTTGTGTGACAATCATGCCATTTTTTAAATACTGGTTTGGGCAAACCAGTAGCATTTTCTACTACTGGTTCGGGCGCACTGGTAGCATTTCACCCCGATCTGCAGGCTACTGAAGCTTTCTCAAAACAGATTGAAAGAACCCTGGAGTAAGACTTGACTATTTGACTGGATGCTGAGCAGAAGGACTTCAGATTGAAATGTTCTATTGCAGATCCCACATATAAGGCCTCTGAAATTCTAATAGCTAAAGTAATAATTAGCACACAATATATTTTATATACTAATAAAATAAAATACAATAAGGTTAGATAATATATAATTAGGTAAACCTTTTTCTTTAATCCTTTTAGTTAACTGCTTTTAAGGAAGTTCCAGAATGCCAGCCATTTGTATTTAATTCTTCAGCCTGAAGACTTTGTGAAATCATTCCTCTCTTTTTTGTTTCATCAAGAAGGAGACTCCTAGAGCAGTGGTTCTCAGATTTTCTTCACCACGGACCCCCTTTAAATACCTTTTGTGGCCATAGACCCAGAGGTGGTATTCAGCAGGTTCTGGCCAGTTCTGGAGAACCGGTAGCAGAAATTTTGAGTAGTTCAGAGAACTGGTAAATACCACCTCTGACTGGCTCTGCCCCCATGTATGCCTCCCGAATCCCAGCTGATTGGGAAGAAATGGGGATTTTGCAGTATCCCTCCCCTGGACGGGGAGGGAATGGGGATTTTACATTATCCTTCCCCTGGAGCAGGGAGGGATGGGGATTTTGCAGTATCCTTCCCCTGGACGGGGAGGGAATGGGGATTTTACAGTATCCCTCCCCTGGAGCGGGGAGGGAATGGAGATTTTACAGTATCCTTCCCCTAGAGTGGGAAGGGAATGTGGATTTTGCAGTATCCTTCCCCTGGAGCGGGGAGGGAATGGAGATTTTACAGTATCCTTCCCCTGGAGCGGGGAGGGATGGGGATTTTGCAGTATCCCTCCCCTGGAGAGGGGAGGGAATGGAGATTTTACAGTATCCTTCCCCTAGAGTGGGGAGGGAATGGGGATTTTGCAGTATCCTTCCCCTGGAGCGGGGAGGGAATGGAGATTTTACAGTATCCTTCCCCTGGAGCGGGGAGGGATTGGGGAATTTGCAGTATCCTTTCCCTGGAATGGGGAGGGAATGGGGATTTTGCAGTATCCTTCCCCTGGAGTGGGGAAGGAATGAGGATTTTGCAGTATCCTTTCCCTGGAGTGGGGAAGGAATGAGGATTTTGCAGTATCCTTTCCCTGGAGTGGGGAGGGAATGGGGATTTTGCAGTATCCTTCTCCTGCCATGCCCACCAAGCCACGCCCCGTGCATCAAGCGACACCCACAGAACCTGTAGTAAAAAAAATTGAATCCCACCACTGCACAGACCCCCAAGGCTTAACTCAAGAATTAAATCATAACATTTCATCAATTCTTCATGGGGGAGCTCGCAGCCCCACAGGGGTCTGTGGACCACAGGTCCTAGATTGGGAACCATTGGCCTAGATGATTTCATTGGCACTTTGTGCAAGTAGATCTTTAAATTCTTTCTCTCAAATTAGCTTGTAGCAATTTGTAGTTGGTTCCAGGTGAGGTTTCGCAAACCCCTTTCCCTTCCTTCTGCCTCTGCCACTCTTGATCATAATTTCTTGTTTAACAGGCACGGGCTGTATCCAATGACATCGTCTTCTTTCCTAATGTGAACGTCACTGATGATCCTTTCCGCTCAGTCATGTTTATGCAGTGGGGGCAGTTTCTCGATCACGATTTGGATTTTGGACCTTCCACAACGGCGACCCTCACCTTCATGAAAGGAATAGATTGTTTTCAGAGCTGTGTGAAAGGGCCGCCATGTTTTCCAATCCGGGTATGAGAAATTCTGTATCTAATTCTGCATGGATTTGCAATTACCAAGAGGCATTCAGGACGAGTGTCCCAATGGTGCTTTTTCAAGAGGCAACTGGATTTTCTTTGTTTTTCCTTGAAGACCTTTCGCTTCTCCTCCAAGAATTTTCTTCCATTCTGACTCATAAACCTTCAAATGTCCTCAACGACTCTCAGAGGGAGCGCTAACGACCAGATGACTGCAAGGAATATAAATCTTCCCATTCTCTATCTTTCAGTCAGAATGGAAGAAGCATCTTGAACGAGAAGCGAAATGTCTTCAAAAACCAAGAACATCCAGTTCTCTCTTGAAAAAAACCCTTTGGGACAACCGTAACCTGGATGATTGAGAATCTCAATAGACATTTGCGATAAGTGGAAAGCTCATCAGCAGGGGACTCCTGAATCTTGAGTATTGAGTAATTTATTTATATGCCGCCCTTTTCCCTGGGGGGACTCAGGGCGGCTTACAACTCGAAAAGGGGGGGAAACAAACAATTAACACATAAGACAGTACATCATTAAAAGCACAACATTCATACTATTCGGGTGGGTTACAGTCTTTAACCCCAGGCCTGACGGGATAGCCAGATTTTAAGGGCTGTGCGGAAGGTCTGGAGGGTGGTGAGGGTACGAATCTCCACGGGGAGATTGTTCCATAGGGTCGGAGCTGCCACCGAGAAGGCTCTCCTCCACGTAGTTGCCAGTTGACATTGACCGGCAGATGGGACTCGGAGGAGGCCTAATCTATGGGATCTAATTGGTCGGGCGGAGGTAATTGGCAGTAGGCGGTCTCTCAAGTACCCAAGTATCTTCACTTAAATTTGTCCGCCTTTGTTCTTCATCTTTCCAATGTTTCCTAGTACTGCTTTTCCATCTTCATCTCAATCTCCCTGTCCACTTCCTTGGTGTCTATTCTAAGCACGTGTAAGTGAAGAGGTAGAACAGTCCAGCACTTTCTTCTCTGTTTCAAAGACTAGATCCAGGGGAAAGCATGATTAAATTAACAGTGATATTCATAAGGATTTGGGAAGGCAGGGGGGGGGGTTTGCTGCAGATTTTACTACTGGTTTGCAACCCATGTGCAACGCATGTCTGCGCTGTTCAATGTAAATTGTTCTGTGTGCATATGACCCCATAGTCATATGTAGCCCATCAAGTGGCTGGTCTGATTTTCGTCATTACGTGCATGGGGGCTTATTGGTTTTTGTACTGGGATTTTACCTTTATAAGCCCCCCCCCCAAAATCCAATGTGAATGAGTTGGACAGCCATACAAATTTTCTTAATAAATAAATATAAAAAAGACAGCATTGCTGAGCCAGCATGCTTAGTAGATCTAACCTCTGATCGGACTTGAAGGTCTTCAGATGTTCACTTATGTGGCTATGTTTACTCGGGCTGATAGGGGTTGAATTCCAAAACCCATCACCAACCCATCACCCATTCATTCCAGAATCGGATCATATTTATACATTTTCCAAGCATGCCCCTGTTGTGTCATATGTTCTTTTTAAACATTAATGGGAGAAAGGGGAAAAACATGACGATGTTGCCCACTTGTGTAAAACTGCAGGGCGTTGGATATTACGCTGCTTGACGGAATAAAAGAAATATGGTGGGGTTTTTTTGAACCTGGGAATTTAAACTTGTCTTCATCTTTTTGTTCTAGATCCCACCCAATGATCCTACAAAAAAGGAGTTTCAGTGCATCCCCTTTACCCGGGCAGCTCCTGCGTGCAACGGTGGCTATGCTATTCGCAACCAGATCAATGCACTCACATCCTTTGTTGATGCCAGTATGGTATATGCCAGTGAAGACGCGTGGGCAAGGCAGCTACGGAATTTGACAAACAACCTAGGACTGCTGTCTGTGAATAACAGGTTCAAAGATCGAGGCCTTGACCTTCTCCCCTTTGGCACTCCCCAAGGCTTTCCGGAAAATTGCAATATAACAAATAAAACCGCCAGAATACCCTGTTTTTTGGCAGGTAAGTTATTTGAAAGGTGCACCATTTCTTTGGGGCTGCTCTTGCAAACTGAAATCATACCCAGTGAAAGGGATAGCAGGAAGAGATAAAAGGAGTAGATGGCGGCAGCAAAGATGATTAGGGGACTAATATATAAAGAAAGGTTGCTGGAATTGTTCAGTTTAATGAAAAGAAGGACTAGGGATGACATGATAGCAGTGTGCCAGTATCTCAGGGGCTGCCACAAAGAAGAGGGTGTCAATCTAGTCTCCAAAGCACATGAGTAGAAGCAACAGATGGAAATTAATCAAAGAGAAAACCAACCTAAGCTACCATATTTTTCGGAGTGTAAGACGCTCCGAAGTATAAAACACACCTAGCTTTTGGGGAGGAAAACAAGGGGAAAATATCTGCTTCTGCCTCCCAGTAATTTGCCTCCTTGCAACAAACAGCAAACAGTACAGACAATTGACACTGTCTGTAGTGTTACATTTCAGACTATACTTGTACAGATGCTGTTAAAATTGATGTGCTTTGTGGAAGTATAGTTATTCGCTGTTATTTAAAAGAAGATATAATAGCACTGGGCCTCTTCAGATCAAGCATTAATTTTAAAAAGCTTCTTCATTTTGTTAAGTTGTCTAGAACAATAATAAAGCAGTCTTTAAAAAATAAGTCTAATAATTTGAACATTCTATAGGCATTTATAGTTATTGACTTACCTTCTTGCAGCAAACAGCAAATACCCTGATTAGCACAAGAAAAAAAAAATTGCCTCTCAGAAATTTGCCTTGTGGAGCAAACAGCAAGTTTCACTTTTAGTTTAAGTGCGCCTCCCAATCATCAGCTTTTTCAGGCTGCAGGGATTGCTATGGGCCAGCGATGGCGAACCTTTTCTGCTCGCGTGCCATAAGGAGGGAGCGCAGGGGGGTCATGCGTGGGCGTGCTGCACCCTTAATGCATGCATGAGAGGTGTTCCCCCCATTTTTTTCACGCTTTTTTCACCCTCCCCAGGCTCCAGAGGCTATATAGGAGCCCGGGTAGGGCGAAAGCAGCCTCCCCCGCCCCTTCCCCCCCCCCCGGAGGCCCTCCAGAGGCCTCCCTGAAGCCTCCGGAGGGCTTAAACTGGCCCTACAAGCAAAGGTGGCGCAGTGGTTAAATGCAGCACTGCAGGCTACTGCTAGATCAGCAGGTCAGCGGTTCAAATCTCACCGGCTCAGGGTTGACTCAGCCTTCCATCCTTCCGAGGTGGGTAAAATGAGGACCCAGATTGTTGGGGGCAATATGCTGACTCTCTGTAAACCGCTTAGAGAGGCCTGAAAGGCCTATGAAGCGGTATATAAGTCTACTGCTATTGAAACCGGAAGTGACTTCATCTGCTTCACACTCTGTGTCTCTTCTCTCTGGGTGGGGATGTAATAGTAAAATGGAGTCAGGGAGCCTAGAGAAGTCCTAATTTAGTGTGGCCAATAGCATCATCTCTGCCATAGTCTAAGAGAATGATTCTTCCTATTCCTCCCATTTAGACCAGTGTTTTAAGAACATCAGCTCCTTCAGCCAGCCTTACTGGTGGGAGAATTATGGGAGTTGACATTCATACATGTTAAAGTTGCTAGAGTTGAGGAACACTGATCTAGACAATGTGGATGATCTGCTGAGAATTAACTTAACTTCACATAGCCTTGCAGAATCTAAAATTAACTTCCTCTAAATTGCATGCTAGCTGGGATTATTTGTATGACATATTAACCCTTTCCCTTCACTCACTTAACCATATCACTACAGAAGATTTACACAAGGTACCTTTTTTGGTGAATACAAATATCTGCTTCTTGTTCGAACTTCTCACCTGGAACAAGATATCTCTGTTGCAATGATGCTTTCTTATGCTGACTTTTACAGGTGACAATCGAGTTAATGAAATGCCGGGGTTGATGGCCTTGCAAACACTTTTCATGCGGGAGCACAACCGTATAGCCACTGAGCTGAAGAGGATGAACCCACAAATGAGTGGGGAAGTACTCTATCAGGAGACCCGGAAAATTGTGGGAGCGATGATGCAGGTGGGGGATGAATAGTTCCATGACTCTTTTACATAAAATGAAGGCACAGTTCTGTTTAAGTGGCTTATCCGCTTCGTGCAGCCTAGAGTAATCAGTCCTATAGAGCAGTGTTTCTCAACCTTGGCAACTTGAAGATGTCTGGACTTCAACTCCCAGAATTCCCCAGCCAGCGAACGCTGGCTGGGGAATTCTGGGAGTTGAAGTCCAGACATCTTCAAGTTGCCAAGGTTGAGAAACACTGCTATAGAGTAGGGTTGGGGAACTATGGCCCCTTTGTGACTTGTGGACTTCAACTCCCAGAATTCCTGAGCCAGCCATGCTCCCCACTCTTTCTATAGGGTAAGACCATTAGGGTGGAACACTGAATGACTTGAGCATGACACCTACCATCTAAATTTAGTTATTTATCTACAGGACGTTTTTGACTTACAGTTATAATCAGAATTTATGTTGCTAATAAGGTGGTTAAGTGACCTGTTCTGCTACCATTGTTAAGTAAATTACTGCAGTTCACATGATTGTTAAGCAAATCTTGACTTCCCCCATTGACTTGGCTTGTCAGAAGCTGGTGGGGAAGGTCACAAATGGGGATCACATGACCCTGGGATGTTGCAATTATTATAAAGCAAGCCTCTCAATTTGATCACAGATGCTGCAATGGTTATAAGTGTGAGGACCAATAAGAAGTCACTTTCTTCAGTGAACTTTGGACTGTCGGTAAACAATTGGTTATAAGTCAAGAACTATCTGTATTCGTCCCTTAAATTTTTATCTCATCTTTCCCCTGGGAGCTCGAGATAACACACATAATGCTCTCTCCGTGATGTGCCCTCTCCCCAACAACAACTCTGTGAAGTTGAAATACATCTTAAAATTGCCAAGATTGAGAACCTTTGCTTTAAAACTGTCTTTGCCAACACGGTGCCCTATGGGTGGCCTTCAGCCATCCAATGTTAGGCCTAACCTCAACTGTGAAGAAGATGTTCTCAAGCAGTCTTTTATTTAATGCATGTTTCCCACCAGAGGTGGGTTCCTACCTATTTGGTCCGGTTTGGCTGAATAGATAATAACTCTGGCAGACACGGGACCATACCAGTTCTATCCTTGGCGGCGCCATCTTGATTTTCTGTTCTGCACATGCACAGAACAATCTTCATTGAAAAAATGTAAATTTTTATTCCCTTTTTAGTGTTGTGCGCATGCACAGATCATATTAAGTGCAAATGTGCATGCGCGCAGAGCAAAAAAATTTGGGCGCCAAGCCGGTAGTAATGGAGGCTGTAGCCCACCCCTGCTTCCCACTCCTTGTAGGTCTGAATGAGGCTTTCCCAGCTAACATTTGTGGAAAAAGGAGTTACCAAAAAGAAGAAAGCTTCAGTGGCAGCTTGCCTTGCCATGGTTTGATCATTGGGAGTTGTAGTGCATCGGTACAGAAGGTGCACTATCATTGGGGACTTAGTGTCGGCATTCCTATAAAGCAAACAAGGTTTATGCATTGTGCAATTTCAAAAATCTGGTTAATACCAGTTTAGGTCTGATAATAATTCCTCCCCCAATGAGCCCAGTTGCATGATTTAGGAAAAGGGTCTTAAATATTTGCTGACATAATATCCATGCACTCAGTTTAAAGTACAGGTGGTCTTCAACTTACAATCACAATTGAGTCCAACATTTCTGCAGCTATGTGAGACATTTATTAAATGAGCTTGCTCCATTTTATGTCCTTTTTTTAATATATTTTTTTATTTTTTTATTTTTTATTTTTTATTTTTTTTTGTAAATGTGTTTTTTATTTTCCATTTTCATTTTCGTACAGTCACATATATACTGTGCATAACCAGGGTCATATAACATTAAACAATAAACACAGCCATTCCTCTTGTCAACAAAACCCCCCAAAATAAAGACCCAATGTACCTCTTTGACCCTCCATACACCCTTTCTTTCGCCCCCCTCCAACTTTCCATCTTCCCTCCATCCTTCCCGTCTATCCTACTTCCCCTCCCCCTCTACGACTCCCCTCTCCCGGTACACTCCCTCCCTTCCTTCTCACCCTCCCTCCAGTCCTCTCTCCCACCCTCTCTACCCCTCTTTCTTCTATCCCTCTACTCCTCCCTTCGGTGTATTTCTACTATCTATTAATATATTCAGCTTATCCTATTTTTACAGTGGAATTATAGAGCAACAGTATACAAGTGCAGTCACGTTACTTTAAAATCTAATACATACTATATTTGCTGACATAATATCCATGCACTCAGTTTAAAGTACAGGTAGTCCTCAATTTACGATCACAATTGAGTCCAACATTTCTGCAGCTACGTGAGACGTTTATTAAATGAGCTTGCTCCATTTTATGTCCTTTCTTGCCATGTTTGTTAAGTGAATCCCTGCAGTTGTTAAGTCAGTAACACGGTCGTTAAGAGAATCTGACTTCCTCGCTGACTTTGCTTGTTAGACGGTCGCAAAAGGTCATCCCTTTACCCCGGGACACTGCAACCGCCATAAATATGAATCTGAATTTTGATCATGTAACCGTGGGGATGTTGCGACTGTTATAAGTGTGAAAAAAGGTCATAAGTCACTTTTTTCAGTGCCATTGTAACTTCAAACAGTCACTAAACAAACAGTTGTAGGTCAAGGACTATATGTATTTTGTCTTGTTGTAAGCCTGCAAAAGAGACAGAAGCCAAATAGGTATATACAAAACATGTATATTTAAGAACAAACTTCATAGCATCATGTTGAGGAAGATTGGTCGTCTGCCTCTAATATTCAGTAGTCATTAGCCTGAATTAATTGCTTTCTTCCAATAAGCCCATGATTCTTCTTTTTGTCCTTTTGCTCCAGAAAATCACCTATACAGAATATATACCTGCCCTGCTCGGGGAGTCTAGTGCTCTGCCTCGTTACAGGGGCTACAATGACTCTGTGGATCCCCGAATTTCCAGCTCCTTTACCAATGCTTTCCGTTTTGGGCATACTTTGGTGCGGCCCACTGTGCCTCGCTTAGACAACCGTTACCAGGTTCTGAGTCAAACACCCTTAGAAACTGAGTTCTTTGCAACATGGAGAGTTATCTTTCAAGGTAAGTCCCAGCAAGCGGCCAATTTTGGCTGATCTCATAAAATTAAGCTGGAATGGACCTGGTTAGTTCTTGAACAGCAGTTCTCCTGAATACACAGGTGCTGCTCGGAGTAGATGGTAGCTCTGTCCCCAAGGGCCTTTGCATAGTTTTGTGTTTTGTGTTGTGTATTGGTTGTGTACATTCCTGGACTAGGAGGCCCAACTCACAATAACCCATGCCTTAGTCATCTCTTGTTTGGATTACTGCAGCATGCTCCATATGGGGCTGCCCAAGAAAAGTATGTGGAAGCTTAATTTTGCAAATTGCAATGAGAGAGACAATTGTGGATGCTAATTGTTTGGCATGTGAGACATAATTGCTTTGGGAGCTGCATTAGCTACTGATATGCTATCCTGCTCTATGGAGTGGAGGGTTGGTCTCTGACTTGAAGAGTCTAGAAGCATTTGAAATGTGGATTTACAGGTGACTGTTACGTATAAGTTGGGTTGACAAAATCAGAAATGAGGAGGCGATAAGCCGCATGGGAAAGCCAAGGGAAATCATCAAAACCATAAAAAAGCGAAAATTAGAATATATTGGACATGTGATGCAACACCTGGAAAAGTACCCCATGCTTCACTTAATCCTCCAAGGAAAGATTGAAGGCAAAAGAGGTGCAGGGACAAGAAGAACTGCATGGCTTCAAAATCTAAGGGAATGGTTTGGACAAAACTAAGCAGCACTTTTCATGTGACTATTGATAAAAATAGGATTGCCAACATGATCGCCAACGTCCGATGACGGATATGGCACAAGAAGAAGTGAATGCTTCTGGGTGAATGTAAGGTGTTAGTGGCTACCCTTAAAGCCCTTCATAACTTAAAAGCTGGATTACTAACTCCCTCCACTGGTGTCTAGTACCCATCTTGTTACATCCAGCAAGAATAGCATCCTCTAGGTCCCATCTACAGAACAGTTTCATCTGACACAGAAACACAGCCTTTTCTGCCATTGTGCTGATCCTCTGGAATATCATCCCCCCTGAGAGTAGACTTGCCCTGACTCTGCTGGTCTTTCATCAGACATTAAAAGCTTGGCTTTACTGGTGCATACTGCTGGCGCCCTGGCAGTATGGGTGAATTGGCTTTGTGGTTTATTTGAATGTGGGGTGTTGTAAATGTTCTCAGCTGCTCTTTTACGCTATCGTTGTTTTTCAAATCTGGGTGTTTTACTGTTTATTTTGTGGTTATTTTTGTTAACTATCTAGAGTCATATCTATGAGATGGGTGGACATATAAATCAATAAATCAATACTCTAAGAATAAATAATGTTTAAACTTAAATAAGGTAAAAAAATAACTGGGGATAATAAAGAGTTCTCTGCTTCAATGCAGCTACACAAAATGTATGAAAATTTGACTGAGTCTTGATTGATAGCTAAATCAGCTGGTCTAGCTGTCAAAACCTATAGCTTTCTCATCTCAGTTTCACACCACAATAAGGACAGTATTTAGTGGGTATTTCCCACTAACCAGTAATGTTTGATGGGAGAAGTAAGAAATCCAGGGGAATCCACCAATTTTTGTCCTTAATATGCCCTATATCAGAGGTGTCAAACTTGATTTCATTGAAGGCCGCATCAGGGTCGTGTTTGATCTCGTGGGGCCAGGGTAGGTGTTGTCAGGGTGGGCATGGCCAGCTCAACATCACTCGTGTCAGGGGTTCCTGTGGTGGCCCAAAAGCTCTGCCAGCAAAAGGGCCCCTAAGCTCTGTTTTCTGCTGCGATTGCCTCCTACAACTCTCTGCCATCGAAAACGGAGCTCAACCTCCATTTTTCCTGGCAGAGAGTTGTAGGAGGCCATCGCAGCCAAAAATGGAGCTCAGGAGCCCATTTTTGCTGGCAGAGTCACTACGGGCTGATTTTTTGCTGTTTCCAGGGCAGCTCCATCTGGCCCGTGCCTTGAATTTGACACCCCTGCCCTATATCATAAAGATTGGAATTACCTGGAAATCAGCAAATTTTATACCTATTGAGTTTTCTGCTGGCTCAAGAACTGTCAGGAGAGTTTTTCAGCTCAGCTGTGAAGACCTCTAAGGCTACGCGTTTAATTGCTGAGATTTATCCTTATGTTTGGTTGAGATCTACAGATGGACACTGTGTTTTGAAAGTTATTTCCTCTCTCTTCCAGGAGGCATTGATCCTATTCTACGAGGCCAAATGGGTACACCATCCAAACAGCTGAGACAAGATCAGCTAGTAGTAGAGGGTCTCCGAGACCAACTCTTCCAACAAGTTGCAAGATTTGGGCTGGATTTGCCAGCATTGAACATGCAGCGTGGCCGAGATCACGGTCTAGCAGGTAACAAGAGTAGAGTCTTTCCATTTTGCAGGAAACATCAGAGATTGTGGATTGCTGCCGTATAACCAAAAGCAATGTAGAAAATTGCAGCTTAAGCATGTTTTGAGATTGCAACATCGAATGATGCTAGAGAGAACATCATTTTTCAAATGAGCAGAACTTTTGACCACTGTTCTTGTTCTATAGCTTACAATGCCTGGAGACAATTATGTGGCCTCTCTCAACCTCGCAATGAAATTGAGCTGGGCCGGGTCCTCCAGAATTCTCAGCTGGCCAAGAAGTTCATTCAAGTTTATAAGACGCCCAGGAACATTGATCTCTGGATTGGAGGAGTGGCTGAGCCCTTTATCCGAAATGCCAGAGTTGGGCCTCTACTGGCATGCATCTTTCGGAAACAGTTCCAAAACCTTCGTGATGGGGACAGGTGAGCACATGAAACCTGCTATTTTATTGAGGCCTCTTGATCTACTACAATGCAAATGAACCTACCATATTTTTCAGACTATAGGACACAGCGGTGTATAAGACGCACCAAGATTTCTTTTTTTAAAAAATTAAATGTTTTTTAATTTTAGTTTAAAACTGGTACAGCATCTTTCTTAATATATCAATCAATTACAGATAAGTTTTGGTACATCTCCTCCACAGTCAACCAACATAACTCATATTAACTCAAGCATTATTATATATCCATTTTCATTTAACTGTGATTATTATTTAGAAATATTGGTAGGAGTAATAATCTTGAACAAAAATCAAAAAAAAAAAAGAAAAAAGAAAAAAGGACAAATAGAAAATAAAAATTAAAATAAAAGATAGTAAATAAAAGACAAAAACGACAATCAGGAAAACAAAACAAAACACAAGTGTCTACTATGAAAAAAAAAGAAGTATATCAACTGGTTACAACATGTTTTGGTGCTTCTCTTCCGTTAATTCATATTAATTCAAATATCTTAACTCGAATATTTACCATATCAACATCATTATACCTTCAGTTTTAATTATTATGGTTATTTAAACATCCTTCATCCTTAGCTATGCTAAAGAATTAGTCCATAACACATGCTGGCAATTCATTTACTTATTTGTAAAATCCTCTATTATCATCAAATCCTCATATCCTATTTTAGCTAAACATCCATAATATTCAATTATATCATATATCATAACATTTTCCCAGTATTGATTAACATTTGATTGTATGAATTTTATTTGTTTTTTTAATAGTGATAATTATTGTAGTTAATACTCTTTATGTATAGTCTAAAGGTGTTTTCTCATATCCAATTGTTAGTTATCATATCAACTCCACAATATATACATTACTATCAATATCAATTATTATTCAGCTATATCTGTTACAAGAAAAAGCAATTAGGTTTAACTAGTTTTCAATTGTATTCATCAATCTATCAGCCAGTTCCAAATTATATATATTGCTATCCATATCAGTCATTATTCAGCTATATCTATTACAAATTGAAGTACTCCGATTTAGCTAATTTTAAGTTGTATTTTCCCATCTGTCAGCCTGTGTCCCTCCAACAACGAGATTTCCTCAGTCCAATAGCCATTCGTTGGATAAGTTTACCAAATGTTTCCATAAGCAAATCCAAACGAAAATATTTCGGCACCTTTGGATTCTGAATGTCGGTGATGAAATAATAATGTTGTCCTAGGCTTATAAAATTTCCCAAATTAACTTTAATTCTCAAGGGTGGATTTTCCATTCCTCCTGCACTCTGTCTCTTTAAATGAGTCTTCTTTATAGCTCCCCCGCTCCTCTCTTCCTCTGAGATAGACCAGACACCATTTCTCACATTTTCCATTTGTGTTTCAGGAACATTTAAGCATTCAACAATCTCAGTTTTAGCTTCATATTTTATAATCAGTTGATCCAGTTTTCTTTCCAGTTTTTGATAAGAATTGAAAAGTCCTCTACATGCAGAAAAAAGAGCCTGAAATGAAATCTTAGAGGTATTTTGGGACGCCATGATGTGTCGTAGTTAAAAATTAGAAGCTCTCTTTTTTTTTCCCCACCGGCTTCGAAGCACTTTTTTTTTAGTCTCTTACAGGCTGTCAATCTTATCTAGTTGTAAACAGAACTAGGTAGTAAAGTAATAAAAATGTCGAGTCGTGACGAGCTAATTAGTAGGAGATAAGTTTTACGATCCACTTAGGGAGATTCAGAGGGGGGAGGATGTCACGGAGTTTCTTGATGCATTTAAGAAGTAAAGTAACCACCAGTCATAAATCCATTAGAATAAGCCAATTCGCCGCTAAATCTTCCTGTTTTTTGGTTTCAATTAGCTTAATTTTTTAACACGAACAGTCTCTCTTGGATAATAAAATCAGCTTACCAGATGACATCACTTCTTCCATTCTTAGGGGCAACCTGCAGTTTCAGTTAGCACGCAGCTAATCCAAAAAGGAATTGGCACGAGGAGTTAATACCCCCCCCCCAGAGATTTGCGGGTATCTCTGAGGTCCTGGGCCTCTCCCCACCTTCACTGTCGTCTCCGGGACAGCTAGGGTTCAAAGAACCCGTCCAAAAATCCTTCGGTATAGAGGAATTTCAGGAGTAGCCTGAAACTCCATCTTCTCACTGCTAAGCCCCGCCTTCTTCCAGACGCACCAAGATTTCGAAGAGGTAGTTAAGAAAGAAAAGGGCTTGCCTTCCCTCAGCCCCAAGCAGCACTCTGCAGGTTTCAGCAGGGCTGGGGTAAGGCAAAAACGCCTCCATTCATTGCCCATTTTTCACAAAACCGGGGGCGTTTTTGCCTTACCCCAGTCCTGCTGAAGCCTGCAGAGTGCTGCTGGGAGCTGAGAGAAGGCAAAAATGCTTCGGTATTTGTGAAAAACGGCCCGTTTTTCACAAAAATGGGATGTGGGGGCGGGACTTCGGGAGGCCAAAAATGGCTGTATTCGGTGTATAGGACACACCAACATTTCCATGCTCTTTTAGGGGGGGGGGAGATGTGTCTTATACTCCAAAAAATATGGTAAATTTGTTTCACTATAGAAAAGAAAAATAGAAAGTTGTGCTGCTACTCAGGGATAGAAGACATGCTTTGAATGAATGAGGTTTGGTTCCTAGCATTCCCAAACACTAACCTCAAAGGAAAATGATTCCTTAAAAAACTATACCCTGTTTCCTCGAAAATAAGACCTCCCTGGATAATAAGCCCAATCGGGCTTTTAAGTGCATGCACTAAAATTAGCCCTCCCCCAAAATAAGCCCTTCCCAAAAATATTGCAACACAGTGCAACCACACTCGCTGCCTTCTGCACCTCAAAAATAATAAGACCTCCCCAAAAATAAGGCCAAGCACTTATTTCAGGGGTCAAAAAAAGGACTCTGTGTTATTTTCAGATAAACACGGTATACACAATAAACACAGACAAAAATCTGTTTTGCTCAGTTTCTCATTATATCAACTTAGAGTTACCAACTCCAGCTGAAACTATCCCTTGAGTTCGCCCTACCCTGTAGTCACCCCCTCAATAAATAATTACTGATTGAAACGAATGTAAACATTTAAAAAGAGAAATAGAATCATAGGGTTGGAACTGAGCTTGGAGTCTTCAAGGCCAACCCCCTATTCAAAGTAGGAGTCTTGTGTCTGTGGAGATTCTCGTACCTCCAGGCCATGGTTCAACCAAAGGTGCTTTTTCAAAAGGCAACTGGATTTTGTTTTTCCTTGAAGACGTTTCATTTCCCATTCAAGAAGCGTCTAAGGTGCCTTCCAACTCTTTTATTCTGCACTGCTTCATTCCAGTAAGAAAGTTTCTGTAAATTTGGGGGGGGCTGCTCTTTGTGTGACAATTTTTCTGTGTTTCCCCACCCACCCCCCAGGTTCTGGTGGGAGAACCCTGGTGTGTTCACCCCAGCCCAGCGACAGGCTCTTAGCCAGGCCTCATTGCCACGCATCATCTGTGACAATACCCACATCCGTGAGGTACCTCGGTTCATTTTCCGAGCCAACCAGTATCCACGTAATTTTGTCAACTGCAGCGCCATCCCAAGGCTCAGCCTCTTTCCATGGAAAAAAGGTTCCTAAATAGATCGGTGAAGGTAAGAGGCCATTGGTTTCTGACGCAACTCTGTAATCTTTAAATGTGCATTTATGAACTTTTCCTTGGGGTATCACTTAGCAGTTATAAAACAATATTCTCCAGAAGAGAATGCAAACATGTGTGCATGCATGTGTATGAGTGAGTGGGGTGGGAGAGTAGTTGGGTGTCGCAGAGGATAGGTGCAGTCTTTTCTGAGCCGTCTCCTCCCCACTATAACTATTCCCAGCAAAAGGCAAGTAAGTAGAGCCATATGTGTGCATGCATACACACACACACACACACACACACAATCTGATTTCACACAACTTGCTAAATTATAATAACAACAGCTGTTTCCAAAATATTCTAATATCGAACTGTTGGAAGAAATGTCCATCTAGGTTCAATTCCAAGTGGGGAGACAGACACTGGAAACCTGGAGACTGTTTGGAATGATGGTTTTATGGCGGACAAGACCACATGGTTTGAGGTCCTGGACAATCAAGTACATGGGGGAGAGAGAGAGAGAAATTTATACCTGCTCTTGGGCCCTGTCTCGGAGCTTCCTGTTCCTGTGTAAGAAATATATTCTGATTGGTTGTCAGACTCCCATGGGGCCATGCAGGGCTAACTGTACGTCAGCGATGATGAACCTTTTTTGGTTCGCATGCCATAAGGGGGGAGCGCAGGGGGGTCATGGCAGGCATGCCACACCCATAATGCAATGCGCAACACCCCAGTGCGCATGCACGCATGAGAGGCACTCTCCCCCCATTGTTTGCATGCTTTTTTCGCCCTCCCCAGGCTCCAGAGGCTTTAAAGGTCTCTGAAGGTCATAAAAATGACCCTACGAGCAAACCAGAACTCACTTCCAGTTTGCTCGTAGGGTTGGTTTAAGCCCTCCGGAGGCTACGAGCAAACCGGAAGTCCGTTCCCAAACTTCCGTTTTGCCCATAGGGTTGTTTTTTTTGTGCTCCGGAGCTCCGAAGCTCCTGAAGCCTCTGGAGGGTCTCCGGGGGGGGGAGGCTCTTTTCGCCCTCCCCAAGCTCCTATAAAGCCTCGGGAGCCAGGGGAGGGTGAAAAATGGCTTTAAAAAAGGCTGAACTCAGTTGGCTAGCACGCGCATGCATGCTGGCCAGCTAACAGGGCAACGCCTCACGTGCCCTTACAAATGGCTCCGCGTGCCACCTGTGGTAGGTTCACCATCCCGGTTGTAAGTTGTCTTGAGTCAACCTTGATTGAATCTTGCTGAATGATGTAATGAAGGGGCTTTGGGTAATTCCTATTATAGCGTAATGGCTTTGTCCTGGTTTGGATCTTGAGTGTGGGCTAATCCTATCACCCTGGATCTGAAGGTCTTTTGTAGATGAGATGACCCAGTCTTTTGTCTTGTAGATAGGATGGCCCAGTCTTTCTGGGGCTATTAACAAATGTGGGGGCTGCTTTCCAAGAGCATGTTTCTCCTTTTCTCATCCAGGGAGGTATAATATTCTGCCTTTTTAATATTTCCTAGAACATTTCATTCTTCTAGGAGAGGGAGGGGTGCTAACTTCCTACAAAACAAACAACCCTATTACAACTTAATGTGGTTTCCTGTAACATTCTGAACTGTGAGCCAACCAATCCAAATTAGTCTTGTCTAGCATGATGCACAAATCCAGCTCATACATACGGTACAACATGTGATACTGGAAATCCTCAATGACATGCAAACTTGTCATTCAAGGATTGAAACCTGAGACTCCCTATATACTGTAATATGGACAACTCTGAGCGCATCCGATTCCTTGAGAAGATCCAGGAAAAAATTAAGATTGTTGGACAAACAGGTCCAAAAACAGCCAGGGAAGTGATTGAAGCCTGGGAAATGGGTACTCTGTAGATGGGGAAAGCCTATTCTGTTAGAAGTCGCCTTCTAATGTGTTGTTGGCGTTGACACCAAGTGCAGGTTTGGTGCCCTGCTCCTAAACCAACCTCAAATTCCTTACTGTGCACGATTTTTAAAGGAAACTTACCAACAATTCTATCTTACCTCTTCATCCTCCCTCACTTTGAGATCATCTTCTCCAGAGTTTTTTCAGTTTATCTAATTAAAGCACCATCGTCATTTTGCTCTGCAAGCAGCAATTCAGTTTTGCCAGCTCCTATTTAATTTGATGAAACAGAATAATTTTCAACATTTCCTTTAAAGAAGAAAGAATTTTGGTGAAATACAAGAGATAAGAGTGGGTTGGAAGACATGCCAGAGTAGCTTTTGATCTTACTGAGCTTGGTTGTTTTGTTCCTATAATAGGTTCATAATTATTTTTCTGATTTTTTCTCTCTCTCCTCTATAGAAGAACATCCCAGCAAGTTCTGCCAGTAACCTGGAATTTCTGTTTTTGAGAAAGCGTTCTTTAACCTGCTTTAGCTGTTTCCCCTCGCAGCCATTGCTTATGTTTAATCTTCTGGAGCAACAAGAAAGGAATGCCAAATTATAATATCCACTCTGCAATGTTCAAGATGTCCCCTTTTACAACTCATTAAAGGCAATTAAATTATAAAAGGTTCTCTATTTGGGGAGTGCATGAAATACTATTGTGATTCCCTTCTTGAGACAGAATAGAACAGAATTTGTGGAATGTACAACTTTGTTGTCTACCCCAAGTCAGACAAGGATGCTAGCAGTGGTGAAAAGGAAAAGCTCTGTGCAAAGAGACTGTAACAGAGGTGGGTTGCTCCCGGTTCGGCCCGTATTGGACGAACTGGTAGTGGCAGAGATGGGAGGCTCTGCCCACCCATCCACCCCGCATGCTCAGAAGCGTTACACACCCATATGCACGAGCAAACCGGTAGTAAAAAAAATGGAAACCCACCACTGTACTATAAACCCCCATTAAAAAAATGATTGACATTTCCCCCCAGGAAACTTTAGAATTTACATATAAACATATATTAAAATATTCGCTCATTTCCACATTTCTACAGAAATGTTAGAAGCTTGAATCTGGAGAGAAATGAAGGTGGATGCATACTGATTTTGCCTTAGAGAGCTCTATTTCACAGAAAACCAGAAGAATAAACCAGACAATATTGCGCCACATAAAACAGCAGCCTACAGGCATAATTATCTTTTTATATTTCTGAAATGCAAAAAGTATTGACACAGCTCTTTCGATTCATCCATTTTTATTAATGATGCGATCCTTTCAACATTTTGCTTTAAAAATAATCAGATCTTTCTCCCAGCTATGCCTAAGCAATTATTAGAATACAAAACAATTTTTCGCAACAGACTGTTAATCCATATACATACATTGTATACCAACATCCACACCCAGAGTTTATAAGTGACAGTGCTAAGATGCTCAACTAATGCCAGTTCTTTGTGTACATAACTGTAGAGAAGTATTTAAATCCACCTTCGTGTCTGTAAATTTTTCAGAGCCCCATTATTCTAAAGAGAATGAAAATGTCTACTCCTGATTCAGATTGCTCTTAAAGGTCAAAGTTAACACAATGCAGCTGATCCAAAGTTTTGAGTTTTCATTGTTGGCTAACAAAACAGCTTTGTGGAGCAGGAGCTCAAGATAGTGATTAGAGTACTGGGATGCCCTTTACATGGTGCTACCATTGAAGACTACTCAAAAACAGCTGTTGTTGCAAAATGAAGTAGCCTATTTGTTGGCAGATGAAAGCCACTACTCATGTATAACATCAGTACTGATTCTGCAATGGTTCCCAATAGGTTCTGGCTACAAATCAAAGTGCTAGTTTTGATATGCTCTACATGGGGCAGCCCTTGAAGAGCATTCGGAGACTTCAGCTTGTCCAGAATGCAGCCACGCGAACAATCGTGGGTGCACCTCGGTTCAGCCACGTAACACCTATCCTCCGCGAGCTGCACTGGCTGCCTATTGGTCTTCGGATACGCTTCAAGGCTCTAGTCATCACTTATAAAGCCCTTCATGGTATTGGACCTGGGTACTTGAGAGACCGCCTGCTGCCAAGTACCTCCAATAAACCAATTAGATCCCACAGATTAGGCCTCCTCCGAATTCCATCCGCCGGCCAATGCCGACTGGCAACCACTCGGAGGAGAGCCTTCTCTGTGGCTGCTCCGATCCTCTGGAACGAGCTCCCCGTGGAGATTCAAACCCTCACCACCCTCCAGGCCTTCCGCAAAGCCCTTAAAACCTGGCTGTTCCGACAGGCCTGGGGCTAAAGAGCTTTTGCCCCCCCCCCTCGAATGGTATGGTTGTTGTGTGCTTTTAAATTGTGTATTGTTATGTTCATCTTTTTTATTCCTTATCTGTACCCCTTCCCTTGACTTGGATTGTGAGCCGCCCTGAGTCCCCTTTGGGGAAGAGGGCGGCATATAAATGAAATAAATTCAATTCAATTCAATTCAATTCAATTCAATATGTAGAACCCTATAGGATGAAGCATGTATTTCAAATTGAATCAACTTGTCCAATACAAACTTATTTATGCTGAAGGTTCCTCTCCTGTGGGAAAGTTGATGGGCAACACCATAATAGTGCTCAGTTATGACACCAACTCTCTACAAGAGTCTCCCAACAGGGCATCCTAGGGGGAGGAGGTCAAAAAAGTCAAGAGGACACCTACAACGGTGTGGTCAAAACCTCCCCCTTTTCTTACATATTTTATTTATCTAACTTCCTGCCTTTGTTCCTTTTATAAATAACTCAAGGTGGTGAACATATCCAACACACTTCCTCCTCCTATAACAACACCCTTGTGAAATGAGTTGGGCTGAGAATTTTGCACACTTGATGCATTAAAAAGAATACAGGGCTTTGAATACATGGTTATCCTGACCTTTCCACCCCCCCACCCCTCAATGAATGCTCCCATCTCGAAATACTCAGTACAACTGGTCCAAACTTTTTTCACTTCAGGAAAATGTGGTAGTTGGGGAAGTGAGTCAGGATTCTAACAATAGGCAACACTGTACAAGGAGGCCTCCACTTCATTATGCATTTACTTGTAGAATTTGTTAATTGCACATTTTAATTGATTCCCAGCACCTGGCTTATAGTACTCCACCTAAAATGAACTCTCCTTGACAGTGGAAGCTGGTTAGTACCATTGTTTCATTGTTTTAGAGTATGAGCAAAAGAGGCTACAGTTGCCCAGGTCCAGGTCCTGTCCCAGACTTCCTCTCTCCTCCTTCTGCTCTGATTTCAAGTCTATTCTTTCCAAGCTGACAAATCCAGACTCTTGATTTCACAGCAGGTCACAAAATCTTTTGGATAGCTGTTCATTTTGAAAATGTCTCTGGGCACTTCTTTGATGCGTGTGTTGTCACAAATGAGACGGGAAAGTGAATCACTTCTCAGAGCACGGTGCTGCTCTGGGGTAAAGACTCCGGGATTCTCCCACCAATATCTGCCAAAAATTAAAAGATGAAAAGTTGCAATAGATGAATAATAACGATAAGAATCATAATAGAAATAATAAGAAAATTGACTTGAGGAAGTAAAAATACTACTTTAGTGAGCCAAGAGCCGAAGGGTTAATCATAGAAAACCATTTCTTTTGGTGAGCTTCTCTGGACATTGGTCACAACAGGGAGAAGCAACTAATCATCTTGGCTGATCTTAAAAAGCTAAGCTGGGCTGTACCTGGAAGTATTTCTATGGAAGACCACCAGAAACCCTCAATGTTGATAGGTGTCTATCAAATCTCCAGGGCCTCTGCTATGTCTCCAGAGTCCAGGGCCTGTGCTATGGAGGGCTTTAAAGGTGAAGATCAGCACTGGAATTGCACCTGAAGAACCCCCGGAAGTCCGCTTAGCACATAACGTTGGTGTTAAGATATCCCAAAGTCTAATGCCGATCAGGTCAATCACAACTGTTGCTCAGCCCTCAAGACAGTCCGAAAAACTGAGGGTTGTTATTTATCTATGTCTATATTAGATATGTTTCTACCTCAGTCAAAAGATGCTCAGCAAGTGACAAACCTCATCAACTTTGGCTGCAAAATCCAATAGTACAAGACAATGACCAAAGTAAAATAAATGATAATTAAAACTACCATATCACACGATCACTTAAAAATAAAAAAAACAATTATAGCTATGAAATCAATAGCAACATCTGGATGTGGCATACAGTTTTGTCTTGAGATACAAAGGATTTAAGAAAGGCCCACCTGTCTCCATCTCTGAGATTTTTAAACTGAGTTCCGATGAGACAGGCCATGAGAGGTCCCACTCTCCCATTTGGGACAAAGGGCTCGGCTATGGCTCCAATCCAGATGTCAATATTTTCGGGCGTCCCATAAAGTTTAATGAAATCCTTTGCCAGTTTCCGATTGCGAAGGACTGAAGCAAGCTGGGCTTCGTTGCTGGGAGCAAAGAGGCCACAAAAACGTCTCCAGGCGTTATACCCTGCAAGGAGAAACAAATCTTCATTAAGGACAGGGAAGTTCCCATATTTAAAAAAGAGGTGGGGTTGCATTTGCATATTCACAGCTGCCATCTTGAGTTTTCTCCCCTTGCCCAAGTATCTCCAGTTGCAACTGATCCCACTTGTGTTGCTGGATTTGGTTAAAAGAGGAAACAAATCTGATGTATGTTTTAAGAAGGTAAAGAAAAAGGTGACTTCCCACACAATTATTTCTAGAATGGTGTAGGCTCTGCAAGCAGGTGTTATATAATAGGCATATTTTTAATATCTCTGTTAGGCTGGGGTTCATTTTGGGTCTATGTTAAAAACTAATGAAATCATGCATATCAATAGATCTGGGCAGGGCAGGGTAACAGGAAAGAAAAAAATGGCTATAAAGTGTAGAACAGTCTTCTCCTACTTCAGATATGCTGGGACTGCAATTCCCAGAATTCATCAGTCAGCCCTCTTGGAACTCTGGGAGTTATGATCCCACCAGATCTGGAAGCTATTAGGTTAGAAAGAAGACAAGAATGTGTACATGAATGGGATTACATCTACATGGAGGGAAGTAAGTAGTGGGGTACCCCGAGGTTCTGCTTTAGGCTCAGCACCTTTTCATAAATTATTTAGATGAGGGATCTGGGGTCTTGGATTGCATTTGCTTATCTGGGTGCCGCTGCACACTGCTGGCTCATGTTTAAGTGTTTGTCCACTAAGACTCCAAGATTAACAGAGGGACAAAAATCAAGATCACCCGAAGTATTAGTACCACTTTACAAAGCCTTAGTAAGGCCACACTTAGAATACTGCATTCAGTTTTGGTCACATATTATAAAAAAGGTGTAGAGATTCTGAAAGGAGCAACAAAGATGATTAGGGGACCAGAGGCTAAAACATATGAAGAACAGTTGCAGGAATTGGGTATGTCTAGTTAGTAAAAAAAAAAAAAGGGGGGGGGCGACTAAGGTTGAGATGATAGCCGTGTTCCAATATTTGCCAAAAAGAAGAGAGGGAAGAGGGGTCAATCTATTCTCCAAAACTGGGAAGTCGGGAGGGGGGAAGGGAGGTGGGCTCATAGGGGGGAGGGGGGAGGGGGGAAATATAGTATGTGCCAGATTTTAAAGTAACATGATTGCACTTGTATACTGTTGCTTTTTTTAATTTTAGTATAAAAATAAGAAGCTGAATGTATCGATAGCTAGTAGAAATACACCGAAGCGAGGAGCAGAGGGACAGAAGAGGGAGGGGTAGAGAGGGTGGGAGAGAGGATCGGAAGGAGGGTGAGATGGAAGGGAGGGGGAGAAAGGAGTGACAGAGGGGGAGGGGAAGTAGGAGAGGGGAATGTTGGAGGGGAGAAAGGAAAGTTGGAGGGGGGAGTAAGAAAGGGTGTATGGAGGGTTGAAGTGGTATATTGGTTTTGTATTTTGGGGAGTACAAGGATGGCTGTGTTTATTGCCTAATGTTATATGGCCCCAATCATGCACAGTATATATGTGACTGTAAGAAATGAAAATGAAAAAATGAAAATAAAACATTTGAATACAAAAAATAATAATCTATTCTCCAAAGCACCACAAGGCAAAGCAAGAAACAATGGATGGAAACTAATCAAGAAGAGAACCAACCTAGAACTAGGGATAAATTTCCTAACTATGAAAACAATTAAACAGTTGAATAGCTTGCCTTCCAAATTTGTGAATTTTTGACCTCACTGGAGGTTGTTATTCCAACTCTGCTATTCTGTTAATTTGTACAGCGTTTCTTAAATTGCTATTCCAAGGACAGTGATAAATCTGCTTTTACAATAAGTCACTCTACCTGGCAAACCATGGTCTCGTCCCCTCTGCATATTCAGAGATGATAGATCAAAAGCAATATATTTCACTTGTTCAAAGAGCCGTTCCCGAAGCTCATCAACCATTATCTGGTCCTGCCTCATCAGCTTGGGATAGTCTGCCATGAAGCCACGGACAATGGGATCAATGCCACCTAGAAGAGAAAAGCGAGAGTGGTCTCTGAAAGGAAAGTAACTTGTAACCAAGGCTTCCAAAGCTTCAGCATTTCTTTTAATGAGTAGCTTGCTTTCTACATTTAAATTCAACATATAACTCTCTGGTATATCCATTTGAGGAGAGTCAGTTAGGTGAGTTCTGATTCCATTCTATTGTAGGCACAAAGCCAACTGGGTGGCCTTGGGCTGGTCACTCTCTTTCAACCCTAGGAAGGAGAAAGCAAAAATATTCTTAAAAGTATCTCAAAGAAAAGGATAGAAACTAATACAGCAGTCAACAATGACTTAAAGGAAAGAAAGGAAAGAAAGGAAAGAGGAAAGAAGGAAAGGAGAGGAGGGAGGAGAGGAGAGGGCAGGGCAGAGTGGAAAGAAAGAAAAGGAAAAAAGAAGGAAAGGAAAGGAAAGAAAGAAGGAGAGAGAGAGAGAGAGAGAGAGGAAGAAGGAAGGGAGGGAGGGAGGAAGGGAGGAAGTAAAAAGAGAAATTTGATACAGGATTAAACAGGTTTAAAGCTGCCTTATGATTTATTATTACACTGGCACAATTAAGCTGGTAATGTTTATCCCATGGAAGGTCAAAATATATCCACCTTTGTGTTTAGGCTACAACTTTAATCTTCCCTGTCACTATTGGCCACGGTGGCAGGACTAAACAGGATTAGAACTCAATAACCTGGTCCACATCAAAAGATCATAATCTGTCACCCCCCTGGTGCTAGCGAGCTCCCCAAATCTTTCAGACGCAGAGCCATTCCAGAAGTAGATATTAATTTATCATATGTAACGCAGGGGTGGGTTGCTACCGGCATTACTGCCAGTTCACCAACACTGACTTAGGTAAAACAACATCAAGTCTGAGATTCAGAGGTGCTCGTTCCTGTTCTTCAAAACTGATTGTTTCTAGGAGCATTGGATAGTTCCCAGCCCTCTAGGCTGCGCTTTGAACAGGCTCGGTTTAAGTTCTCAAGAAATGGGCAGGATCTTAGAGAAACCAATCTCAAGAGGGTTAAACCAGAGAATGAACTTACCTTCCTTCACAATCCTCCATGGAGCCAGAAAAGTGAGATGAAGTGGGGTCTTGGAAAAGGGAAGCGAGTTCTGGAATTTCTCATCCAGGCGGGGTACAAAAGGTGGGACAGAACCATGCCCAAATCGGAAGGCCGAGGTGAAAACATTTGAAATGGAGGGGTTCACATTCTTATTGTAGCCCCTGTACGGAGGTAATTTTTTATGGAATTCGTTGCCCAGAAGCAGAGGTAGGTAATCTCTGTATGTGTATATCTGCAATGACACAAGGACAATGTAAGACCCAAAGGCCTCGGCCTGCTTATTTATTTTCTTCATTTACGCCTATCTGATGACTTAATACCAAGAGTATTCTGAGCATTCAGAAAGTCAGGACAAATTATAAACCAATTTAAGAAACAATGTTTTGTCTTTTGAACTGATTCAACATCAACCTTGTGTAATTCTTTTGCTTCTTGGAAATAGTGTAGCCAAATATCCAGTTTTATATCCTGCATGACTCCCAGAAAATCTGGGTAGTTTGCAAATTGTTTAAAATATTAAGCACAAACCACCTAAAACAAAAAGAAGAGTAAAGATGGCATTGTGACAAAATCAAAGGGGAACAAAGGAAAACACCGTTAAAAGGAGGTGTAAAACATTCTCACCAAAGGCCCAGGTGAAGAGCCAGGTCTATAAAACTTTTCAAATACTAGTTGGGGTGGGGGGAATGGGGTTTTTGAAGGGAGCCCCATTGTAGAGGGCAGGCACTGCTGTACAGGAAGCGCCAGCTTATCCAGGTTTTTTAAAAAGTGTGCCCTTTGTTCCCTCCATCCTCTAGAACAGGGGTGTCAAACTCACATCATCACGGCATCGTCGCATGACGTGTCGTGACTTTTTTCCACTTCGCTAAACGGGGTGTGGGCCAGCGGATCTGGCCTGCGGGCCACAAGTTTGACAGCCCTGCTCTAGAAGAGTCACTTTTCTGCCTGCCATCTGGCTTGCAAAATTCCATACAGTTCATACTACTAGTTTTCCTACTTTAACATCTTTAAAACGTGTGTACTACATCCCCTGAAGAAGAGAATATGTAAACACAACAACGGATAGAGTGGATGGAGGAGTAGAAGGAAAGATAGGAGGGAGAGGAGAAAGGAGAGGAATAGGAGAAAGGGAAAGGCAGAGGAAGAATGGGAGGGAATGTAAGAGTAGGAAAGAGGGGAGGAATGGGAAGAAGAGGGGAAGGGTAAAGGGGAGGAAGGGGAAGGAGAGAAGGGAAAGGAGAGAAGGGAAAGGAGAGGAGGAAGGAAGGAGAGAAGAAAGAGAAGAAAGGGGGTAGGAAGGAGGGAGGAAACAGGGAAGCAAGGAGGGAAGGAAGGAGAGAAGAAAGGAGGGAAGGAGGGAGGGAAGGAAGGAGAGAAGGAAGGGGGGAAGGAAGGAGGAAAGGAAGGGGGAAAGGAAGGAGAGAAGGAGAAAAAAAGGAGGGAAGGAAGGAAGGAAGGAAGGAGGGAAGGAAGGAGGGAATATAGGAGAGAAGGAAGGGGGGAAGGAAGGAGGAAAGGAAGGGGGAAAGGAAGGAGAGAAGGAGAAAAGAAAGGAGGGAAGGAAGGAAGGAGGGAAGGAAGGAGGGATAACAATTAAACAATTGTAGTCAAATGGAGGTATAATGATGGTAATATGTATAAATATCTGAGTTAAAATACTTCAGTTAATATGAATTATGCTTGATGACTGTGGAAGAGATGCACGAAAATCTTTTGAAACCAACTGATACACTTTCTACAGTATGTAAAAAAGGAAGATTTTATGTGTTGTGTTTGTTTTGAAAATAAAAAATTTATTAAAAAAACAAAACGTGTGTACTTCAATTCCCAGAATTCCCTAGCCAACATACTAGTCTTGGTCAGCAGACAACTTAGGGGACAAGTCGTGAAGGAAGTAATGCTCAACAGCAATTTGCAGAAACCTGCATCTAACTCAACACTGGTTTTATTTAAATTATTTGTTTCAACATCTGCCCTCAAAATGACGCTATAGGGCCGTGATGGTGAACCTATGGCATGTGGAGCCATATCTGCCGGCACATGAGACATCAGCTCCAGCGTGCATGCGTGTGCCAGCCAGCTGATTTTCAGCCTTCCGGAGGGCTGAGGGAAGCCATTTTCGCCCTCTCTAAGGTTCAGGAAAGCCTCCAGAATCTGGGGGAGCCCAACAGGCCTACCAGTTCAGAAATGATTCATTTCCTGCTTCCGGAGAGTCTTGGGGGGCTGGGGGAGGCTTTGCATTATGGGTGCCAGCACAAGTATGCGCTATCGTGTAATTGCGCTTGCATTTTTGGCACCCAACAACAAAAAGGTTAGCCATCACTGCTATAGGGCACTGCACACCAGAACAACTAGACACAAGGACATGTTTTTCCCCGAATGCCCTTACTCTGCTTAACCACTAATTCCCACAACACTGTCAAATAATTTACTAAGACTGTATTACTATTATTCTTCTCTTCCTTCCTAGTACCTATCTCTTTCCTAGTACCTATCTCTTCCCACTTATGACTATAACCATGTTGCTTGTATCTTTCAATTTATATTGTTTTATGTATTTACTAGTACGATTTGATAGCTTATTAGTAACCTTGATTATCACTAAGTGTTGTATCTTTTTATTCTTGATGAATGTATTTTATTCTCTTTATGTACACTGAGAGCATAGGCACCAAAGACAAATTCCTTCTGTCCAATCACACTTGGCCAATAAAGAATTCTATCTATTTATAAAATCCTCTCCAGGGGATTTACTCAGTCCTACAGATAAGGGGGAGGAAACTCTCTCTCTTACATCACACTGCTTTGTTTTCACCTGGGGGTAAAGAATCAGACCAGGCAATTTCCTCACTCTTGATAGATAGCATCAATCAGCCGCAGGTAAAGCACAAAACGGCCTCTCTTTCCTACTGCAAAGTGGTGATTAGTGGCTCTAGTAAGACAATGCCTCTCCTAAATTATGAGTCAGAGGAATAGGGTAAAACAGAGAACAATGAGAAAAGCACCATTCTGACATCTTGAGATATCAGCATCAAGAAACAGTGGGTGAAATCCTTTAAGGGAAAGTAAACACTTATTTTCAGACACTGGTAGTCTTTATTTCTATCTTGTACTTTGTCCTCTCTGGCCAAATCAATAATAGTATTACCTTAATAAATGAACTGATCTTCTGGCCTTATATTCTATTCTTGGCAATTGAAACCATTGAAAAAGGAATGCCTTTTTAAAAAAATTAAATGGGCAACTATTTAAATATGAGCCAGCAATGTGCAGCAGCTGCCAAAAAAGGCAACACAGTTCTAGGCTGCATAAACACAGGGATAGAATCAAGATGACGTGAAGTGTTAATACCACTTTATAATGCCTTGGTAAGGCCACACTTGGAATACGGCATCTAGTTTTGGTCGCTACGATGTAAAAAAGATTTTGAGATGCTACAAAGAGTGCAGAGAAGAGCAACAAAGATGATTAGAGGACTGGAGGCTAAAACATAAGAACGGTTACAGAAATTGGGTATGTCTAGTTTAATGAAAAGAAGGACTAGGGAAGACATGATAACAGTCTTCCAATGTCTCAGGGGTTGCCACAAACAAGAGGGAGACAAACTGGTCTCCAAAGCACCTGAGGGTAGGACAAGAAGCAATGGGTGGAAACTAATCAAGGAGAGAAGCAACTTAGAACTAAGGAGAAATTTCCTGACAGTTAGAACAATTAATCAGTGGAACAGCTTGCCTCCAGAAGTTGTGAATGCTCCAACATTGAAAGTTTTCAGAAGATGTTGGATAATCATTTGTCTGAAGTGGTGTAGGGTTTCCTGCCTAAGCAGGGGGTTGGACTAGAAGACCTCCTAGGTCCCTTCTAACTCTTTATTTCTAAATTAAACTACCATCTATTGCCCAGTGGGATTTGTTTCAGTAAGGTAAAGCATTCAATATATTTACCCTATGTTTTAGAATTCCATATGTTATTTGAGGCGTTATTTATACAGACTAACAAGCCATTTTCTGACATGTGCTAACTTGGACAGCAGAAGAGGTGTGTGTAGGTTGTCCTTAATAGTGGAAAGTTCCCTTTGAATATTAAGAACAAGCCATGCAAGAGAAAAGTTTGAACAAGACTTTTCCCCCCTTTATTCATTTGTTTTCTAACTGAAAAAAAACCCATCTATTTTGGACAGAGTATTCAGTCCTGCAATATCAATAGCAATAGCAATAGTAGTTAGACTTATATGCCGCTTCATAGGGCTTTCAGCCCTCTCTAAGCAGTTTACAGAGTCAGCATATCACCCCCAACAATCCGGGTCCTCATTTTACCCACCTCAGAAGGATGGAAGGCTGAGTCAACCCTGAGCCGGTGAGATTTGAACAGCCGAACTGCTGAACTGCAGTCAGCTGAAGTAGCCTGCAGTGCTGCATTTAACCGTTGTGCCACCTCGGCTCTACTACTACTCTACTCTACTATATCTCTTTGGATACTGATGTGTGAACAAAAAGTTATGTAAAAGCAGCAAAAGCTGTGAGATAAACATGAGAACATTCAATACCTGATTGAAAGCACCAATGATCTTCCGTGTTTCTTGATAGAGTCTCTCTCCATCCCAATGGGGATTCCACATCTTCAGTTCCTTGGCTATCCGGTTATGCTCCCGAAGAAAGAGAGTTTGCATAGCTATCAGTCCCAGGTTTTCATTGGCCCTTCCATCTCCTGCAAAGTTAAACCATGACATGTTCTGTTTGGTTTTAGCAATTGAAGCAAACAATCTAAAATAAATAATCTAAACATTTCAGAAAGGAAGCTGGAAAATGTTCACTTTCAGGATTACTCTCTGCAATCTAGAGGTTATGTGGATTTTTGCAGCCTAAATCTGGTACCCCTAAGTAAAGGACTTTGGCTGGATGGAACATGTTGAATGTTGGTTGTGGAAGGAAGCATCTGTCCCAGGGATGTTCACAGGGAAGGGTATAAAAACTGCGGCCGATAACTGTGCAACTGAAACCTCACTCCTTTTTATGTGCAACTTCCAGAATTTCAAGAAGGCCTTTTCTTGTTCCTCCTAAAGTTGTTGGAGATGTAACCTGGGGGGTCTTCTGATTGCCAGACAGACTCTTATACATCCAAACTCTAATTCCTCTCTGCCTCTTCTTATATCATCAGAGTGTTACTTATTTCAGATGGTAAGAAGGTGTCCAGCTCAGGTCATATCCAGTGGTGGGATCCTGCCGGTTTAACAACCGGTTCGGTGATCGCGTGCTTCGTGCGCGTCAGCAGTTTTAACAAAACTTACCTTCCTCGTTACTTCTGGGGAATAACACAGCTGAGGCGCAGCAATCCACTCTGCCATGCGAATCAGCTGAGAGGGTATAGGTAAGTAAAGCGCAGGGGCGGGAGGGAGGCCAACCTGATCATCGGAGCGAACCAGTTCGCTCCCCAGCTGATCATCGGAGCTACCAGTTCACCCGAACTGGCTGAATCCCACCCCTGATCATATCCCTAGTGTGATTAATTAGCTAGAGACATTAAAGCTGAACTTCTGCATCCCAAAAACACATCTTGGCCATGCTGGGGTATGGATCTTTACCAAAGCAGGATATTGGGGGACAGTATCCATTGTTATGTACTTTGGATATTTCATACCGCCATTCACATATAACTTGCATGCAATGCCCCAGAATGGAATGCACAATATGACTGATTTATTAAGTTTTTAAAATAAAGTTTTATAAAAGTTCTTAAAAATCTGACTCTTCCCCCAGGCCTTGGGTCAGATTGGACAGCGAATCCTGTGGGTTGTTACTTTTTAAAACAAACGGTTCTTCTTTCTCCAAATGCCTAGGTTATTATTTGTACTTGTTAATACAGGTAGTCCTCGACTTATGACTACGACTGAGTCCAAAATTTCTGTGGTTAAGTAAGTCCTTTGTTAAGTGAGTTTTGCCCCATTTTACAACCTTTCTTGCCAGAGTTGTTAAGCGAATCACGGCAGTTGCTAAGTTAGTAACACAGTTGGTAAGTGACTACCCCAATAACTTTGCTTGTCAAAAGTTCACAAAAGGTGATCACATGACCTTGGGACACAGCAAAGGTCATAAGTAGGAACCAGTTGCCATGCATTTGAATTTTGGTCACAAGACCATAGGGATGGTTATAAAGCAGGGGTGTCCATCTTGATTTCACTGAGGGCCACATCAGGGTTGTGTTTGACCTGGGGGGGGGCAGGTGGGTGTGGCCAGGATGGGCATGGTCAGCATGACATCACTTGTGTCAGTGGTGCCTATGGTGGCCCAAATGTTCTGCCAGTGAAAACGGAGCTCAAGTGGGCCTCACACACAGCCCTCCCAAGCTCCAAATTTGCTGGCAGAGGCACTCCGGGCCAGTCCTTTGCTGTTTTCGCAGTGGCCCCACAGGCCGGATCCAGACCTCGGCCCTTGAGTTTGACACCCCTGCAATAAAGGTTATAATTGTGAAAAATGGTCATAAATCACTTTTTCCAGTGCCATTGTAACTTTGAACAGTCACTAAATGAGCTGATGTAAGTTGAGGACTGCCTGTAATATTCTTATTACTGAACCTCTCACAGAGTCACTTTGATGCTGGGTGGTCTTATAAATTGCATACATCAATTAAGCAAATAAATACCTGCTTGAAAACATGGGATTTTGGCAGTTTTATTTGTATGAAGGCAGATGCTATTGGAGTTGTTCTCAAAAGGCATAAGGGCCAGTCCGGCATCGCTGAAGTTCTGATTGATTGCCATGAGACCAAGTGAGTTGGTTTGGTCCCTCAAAGTCCTTGCTAGAGGTTCTTGACTCCCATACACAGCACTGGCATCCACGAATGAGGTGATTGAATTGAGCTGCTCGCGAACAAATGTTGTGGGGTTGCACACCGCAGCTGTCCTAATGAATGGCAGGCAGATGCCTGGAGTCGTAATCCGTGGATCTCCAGGGGGGATCTGTATAAAAAGATCACTAAGTCAGGTTTCTGATCCCAGCCTAATCAGCATCTTTTTGAAAGAATTTTATTAACCTTCAGAGGTGGGTTCCTACCGGTTCGACCCAGTTTGGCCGAGTAGGTAGTAACTCGGCCGCCCATGGACCCGAACCGGTTCTATTGTCGGCGGCGCCATCTTGATTTTTTGTTCTGCGCATGCACAGAACAATCTTCATTGCAGAAATGGGATCCCCCCCCCTTTTCTAACATTCTGCACATGTGCGCCAAACCGGCAGTAATGCTTGTAACAACCCACCCCTGTTAATGTTATCATAATTTTAAATGAAAACGAAAATAAAGATGATAGGAAAAGGGGACAGAGAGAGAAAGGGGGAAGAAAGGTGTAGGTACGGGGGGAAAGTAGAAAAAGCATTGACTTCCAATTTTTTTTCACCCGTCCCCTTTGTCCCAGGACAGGGTGATCCTAAACAAGGCCTATGTGGAAACAATAAGGGCAGAGACATAACAGTGTTTTGCTGCTCTTACCGCTATGAGGTAGGTCTTAGTAGCAACTCTAAGTTGTGTACAGAATACAATAACAGCCTTACCAATTTACAATACAATACAATAGCAGAGTTGGAAGGGACCTTGGAGGTCTTCTAGTCCAACCCACTGCCTAGGCAGGAAACCCTATACCGTTTCAGACAAATGGCTATCCAACATCTTCTTAAAGGCTTCCAGTGTTGGGGCATTCACAACTTCTGGAGGCAAGTTGTTCCACTGATTAATTGTTCTAACTGTCAGGAAATTTCTCCTCAGTTCTAAGTTGTTTCTCTCCTTGATTAGTTTCCACCCATTGCTTGTTGTTATGTCCTCAAGTGCCTTGGGGAATAGTTTGACTCCCTCTTCTTTAACCCTAACCCTAACCCCTGAGATATTGAAGCACTACTATCATGTCTCCCCTAGTCCTTCTTTCTATTAAACTAGACATACCCAGTTCCTGCAACCATTCTTCATATGTTTTAGCTTCCAGTCCCGTAATCATCTTTGTTGCTCTTCTCTTTCTAGAGTCTCCACATCTTTTCTACATCGTGGAGACCAAAACTGAATGCAGTATTCCAAGTGTGGCCTTACCAAGGCATTATAAAGTGATATTAACCCTTCACGTGATCTTGATTCTGTCAATTTAAAACATTATACCTGAACTCTTAATAAAATAAAAATTAAATAAATAATTCATTGTTTTTATTTTAAGAGTTCGGGCACAGGGCTTTAAATTGGTAAAGTGAAAAGATTGAGGTTTAATTAATTAATTCATTCATTGGAAAGATAACAAAAATCTCAAAGGAACAGTTTTGATGGACGACTAGGTCTTTTTCTGTTGCCCGTTTTCTATGTTTCTATATTTTTCAGGTTCCGGCATTTAAAAATAAACATGCTTTTAAAGACTTTGATTTTTCAGTTGATTTTTAATACCATTAGTGGTGTTTTTTAAAGTGGTTTTTAATTTTTTTTAAATCTCATGAGATTTCAAGTCTAATAAGACGCTGGTAGGTCGGTGAAAAAAGCTTGCATTTCACACCTTGCAAATTTAATTTTTCAGTATAGTTTGTCAATCAACTTATTTGATTCACTTATAGTCAATGAACTACGTGGGTCCAGTAAATAAGATAATTGGCTAAAGAAGTAAAATGTGTTGTGTAAGCCCAGTTTCATCAGAAATCTATGTATGTATGTATGTATGTATGTATGTATGTATGTATGTATGTATCTATCTATCTATCTATCTATCTATCTATCTATCTATCTATCTATCTATCTATCTATCTATCTATCCAAGGTGGCGCAGTGGTTAAATGCAGCACTGCAGGCTACTGCTAGATCAGCAGTTCAGCGGTTCAAATCTCACTGGCTCAGGGTTGACTCAGCCTTCCATCCTTCCGAGGTGGGTAAAATGAGGACCCAGATTGTTGGGGGCAATATGCTGACTCTCTGTAAACCGCTTAGAGAGGGCTGAAAGCCCTATGAAGCGGTATATAAGTCTACTGCTATTGCTATCTATCTATCTATCTATCTATCTATCTATCTATCTATCTATCTATCTATCATCTATCTATCTATCTATCTATCTATCATCTATCTATCATCTACCTATCATCTATCTATCATCTATCTATCATCTATCTATCATCTATCTATCTATCTATCTATCTATCTATCTATCTATCTATCTATCTATCTATCTATCTATCTATCTATCTATCTCTATCATCACATTTATATAGCCACACATCACTCTGGGCTATGTACAACAATCAAGAAAAATTATATATATCCCCCCCCCCCAGAGCAGAGTTTTCATTACCTTAATTGGAAAGGAAGGAGGTGCATAATTGCAACAATTTTCACAATTGTCATTACTGATGCTGTTAGGACCTAAGTCCAAGTCATGGTCAAGCCATTGCCCAAAATGCATGAATGCAAGAGAGCGTTGCCTGTCAGGAGTCACGTTCTCATTGGAAGTTGCGATGATCTCATTAGACACTCTCCGTACCTGCAAGGAAACACCCAAAGAGGATCAGATAAGCAATTCTATTCTGCCTGAAATCCCTTGGTTTCCTAAGTTTTCTTTCCTTGGAGTCCAAGTCCTACAAAGGGAATTAAAACTGCAGTATTATTCATATTTATTTATAAAATTTACTGGCTGCCCATCTTACCATAGGGCAGTGTTTCCCAAACTTGGCAACTTGAAGATGTCCGGACTTCAACTCCCAGAATTCCCCAGCCAGCAAATGCAAAATGCCTCATTTGACTCTAATGGCAGGTCACACAAACGCAAACACGCGTGGACGCATACACATACGAAAGCGAAACAATTCTTTACTTATTCATTTATTTTTTAAGAAGCAGCTTCAAGTCGCAGGAGGCCTTTGTTCTTGAACCAACTTCAGAGAATGCTCTTCTGTGGCCTCTGCGGCCTCTGATAACAATACAAAAGCACCCTCCATTCTCGTGTGGCTTCTGCAGCCTTCAAAATCACTCAAAAATGGGGCATGCTTTTGAGAATAATTGTCGAGTGTCAGTGAATGCTGGCATGTCACCCAAAACATCGTAGTGGTTTGTCACCTTTGACACCCATGTCATAGATTTGCCATCACTGATCTAACCTCAGCACAAACATGCCACAACAACCTCTTTTTTCTGTTGTGTCCTTGTAAAGTTCTCCCCAATCCATCCTCTAAGGTACTGTCTTTCAAACTTGGCAACTTAAAGGCATGTGGACTTCAACTCCCAGAATTCCCCAGCCAGCATGCTAGCCTAGGGAATTCCGAGAGCTGAAGTCCACACATCTTCAAACCAAAGATTGAGGAATTCTATTCTATGGTAAACAACACACAACGGCAACGGGGCGGGGGGGGGGGGGTTATGATCGAATCCACTTCATAACCATATTATTGGTGGTAAAGTCAGGTGATTTGGAGAGGGGCGAGAAGATGAACTGGGCCAGTTGCTGTTGGCCACTTTAGACTGGTATAGGTATTGCTCTACAAGGGTCAGCTCATCCTATGCTAAAGCCCGCAATGGTTTCTGTTAGATATTCCCCACCCCCCGCTGACAGGCTGCAAGAGGTTTCCACCAAGGTCCTCTGTTCCAGAGGGAACAGAGATTGAATCTCATTGGCTAAGAGGTCTGACAGATCCCTTTAAAAGGGGATGCTGCTCGACCATTCCTCAGCCGGATGTTTACTTGACTTGCAATAAAGAGCTGTTGTTTACTAAAGCCTTTTGTGCCTCCTTTACCCGATCTAACCTTTTCACCAATGTCCCCTGATAATTCTCCAACTATAGGCTCGACCCAAACAGGTAGTTGACTTCCCATCACTTACCAGAGGGAGAGTATGTCCATGATAAAGTTGCCCGGCAATTAGTCCTCTTGGAAGGGATTTGCCATCTTCATATTCTGCTGGAAGCCAGCGTACATAGGCATGATTGGCTACTCCAAAATGTGGGTTCTCCCTAGAATGGGAAAATAATGTCACGCATGGGAGGTCTTCTGAGGAGGTCTCCATCACTGAATCAAATATGCTGGAACAATAATCTCTATACAAAAATGACCTCCTTTCTCTCCCTATCTGGTGGACAGGTTTTGTTCTCCCCTGAATGTTGAACAAAATGAAACCCCTGTGCAGGGGTGGGCTTCAAAAATTGCAGCAACGGGTTCGCAGCCGCGAAGCTGGGAGGTGTAGCCATGGTAGGCATGGCCTCGTTGGCCTCTTGCATCATGGCGGAGGGGTCATTTTTGCCTTCCCCAGGCTCCAGAGGCTTTCCTTGAGCCTCTGAGAGGGTGAAAACTACTTCCCTCCATTCCGGAGGATCTCCGGAGGCTGGAAACGGTTCCGGTAGGCCCATTTTCCTCCCTCTCGGAGCCTCTACACAGACCCTGCACTTACCTGACATGATGAACGGGCCACATCCTGGGAGGGACGAGGGGGGGGCAGGAGGGGGGCGTGCTCAGCCAGGGATGGCATTCAGGGGTTCGCTGAACTGGGCAGAATCTTAGCTAAATGATTGCCCGAACCTGTGCCTGAACCCCCAGCAGCCCACTCCTGTCCCTGTGTAAATATCCGTTTTGAGAAACTACAACTGATTAAATGCGCTATTTGAAAGCTTGCTTTAAAACTTCCCCCTTAAGAATTGAAATGAAGCTTAAAACTTAAAATGATATGGGCTAGAAATAAATAGAGCTTCTGATACGGATTGCCATGAACACCAATGACCCAGTGGTGCCTGCCATTTTTAAAAGAGGAAATTAAAAGGAGCCTGGAGGCTAAAAAACAGGAAGAACAGGAATTGGGTATGTCTAATCTAGTGAAAATAAATACTAGGGACGACATGTTTGAGGGGCTGCCAGAAAAAGAAGAGGGAGTCAACCTATTCGCCAAAGCACCAGAAGGCAAAATAAGAAGCAATGGATGGAAACTAATCAAGGAGAGACGCAATCTGGAACTAAGGAGAAATTCCCTGACAGTGAGAACAATAAACCAGTGGAACTGGAGGCTTTTAAAAAGAGACTGGACAGTCATTTGACTCAAGTGGCACAGGGTTTCCTGTTTGAACACTGAGTTGGACTAGAAGACCTTCAAAGTCCCTTCCAACTCTGTTATTCTGTCTGCTAAAATTATTATTTTTTCTCATAGAACCTGTTTATTTTTTAGATGAATAGCTCAGCATACAAAGATGCTTTACAGCCAATCAGACCAGATTTCCACCTAAGTGGTATTGGACGAAATGTCCATCTGAGTTCACTTCCAAGTGGGGAGAAAGACACTGGAAACATGGTGGCTGCTTGGAAAGATGGTTTTAATGGTGGACATGATCCAGGGGTGGGTTTCTCGCCCCGTTCCAACCGGATCGGTTGGAACGAGGCCGGCGGCGTCCTCACGCACGCACGCGGCACGCGCGTGCACACACGCGGCGCGCGCATGCGTACTAGCGTCTGCGCGATGCTCCAGCTGCTCCTGGAGGATCGCGCAGGCGTTCTAAGAGCCAAGGTGGCGCAGTGGTTAAATGCAGCACTGCAGGCTACTGCTAGATCAGCAGGTCAGCAGGTTCAAATCTCACCGGCTCAGGGTTGACTCAGCCTTCCATCCTTCCGAGGTGGGTAAAATGAGGACCCAGATTGTTGGGGGCAATATGCTGACTCTCTGTAAACCGCTTAGAGAGGCCTGAAAGGCCTATGAAGCGGTATATAAGTCTACTGCTATTGTTCTGCGCATGCGTGGAAAGCGCAAAATTCAAAAAAACCGGGTAAAGATCGGGCGCGGGTGTGTGGGGGCTTCGCCGTTCCCGGAAGTTACTTACTTCCGGGTTCGGCGACCAACTGGATCGCAGGGACCGGTGCGAACCGGTCGAAACCCAGCCCTGACGTGATCACATGCCTTGAAGATGTTGGGTGAAGAAAAAAAAGGGGGAGAGATGCTGAGAATGCCTGCGTTTTATACCCTTTCTGGGCTTTTGAAATCGAACTTGTATTCTGATTGGTTGCCAGACTCCCATGGGGCCATGCAAGGGCAACTCTGTAGGCTGTCCGAGTCCCAGGCTTGGTTGAGCTTTGCTGGGTGATGTGATCTTCCCAGGTACCATGAGTAGAGGGCTAATCCTATCTTTGTTGGATCTTGGGTGAGGGCATATGCCTATGAATAGAGCTAGCTATCTCTTTATCTCTTAAGTGCAGGATATCTGCTGTGGGCTATTGAGGATGGTGGGGGCTATTAAGAGTGAGTCTGTTTCCTGCCTAAAAACATGTTTCTCCATTTCTCATCCAGGGAAATATAATATTCTGCCTTTTTAATATAGAATATTTCATTTTCCTAGGAGAGGATGGGTGCTAACTTCCTACAGTGGATAACTCAACTAGAGGTAAAGAAGGGAGAAATGAATGTTTTGCACCTTGAAGGTGCTCAGGATTCTCACTGTACCCGTCAAAATCCTTCCAATCAGCTTTCCCGCATTTTAGAGGGCTTTTCAAGTTGCAGAAGAGATGCCTTAAAAGGCTCCGGACACCAGTTTTGCTCCTTCAACATCTCTAATGCTTTGCAGAGGAAGTAAGCCTAAACTTTTCACCTCTAACAATTCTGATTCCACAGAATCACCATATCCTAAAGAGATAAGCCTTAAGAAGCAGGAGTTGCATACCGATTGTTGCATTCACCAGTGATGGTCCGGTAAGGACTTTTCAGTGGACAATAGATTGGCCGCGTCACATAATTGCAACCAGTTGATTTGAAGAGTACCTCTTTCTGCTGTCTGTTTAATACATCTAAACAGGAAAAGAAATCCATTAGCAATCAAGGAATTGATGTAATATTAATTAACGTTAATTTAATTGCTAATTATCAATATAGGTAGTCCTTGATTTACAACTACAATTGGGACTAGAATTTCCATTGCTAAGCCAAGGTGGTTGTTGAATAAGTCATATCCAGTTTTATTGCCTTTTTTGCACAGTTGTGAATCACTGTAGATGTGAAGTGAATTATGTAGGTGTTAAGCAAATCCAGCTTATTGCGTTGACTTTGCTTGTTGGAAGCTGGCTGGGAAGATCACAAATGATGATCACATGATCCTGAGATGCTGCAACCATTGTAAATACAATTTGGTTGCCAAACACCCAAATTTGGACTACGTGATCCGTGAGGTAGCTGTGAAGATCATAAGTGTGGGGTTGTAAGTCATTTTTTTTCAGTGTAACTTTGTAACTTTGAATAATTGCTAAATAAATGGTGGTATGTTGGGGACTACCTGTATTTTAACATTGTAAATTAGAGGCCAAGGGCAGTGTTTAACTGCTTGCATTCTGGAAATAAGTATTTTCTGGAGTCTAAGCTGACCTAACATTTGGAATTTTCTATTTCTTGTCCACTTCTCATCCTGTTGCATTACCTATCTAATTAAAAGTTCTGGAGCTTTCCAGAGCTGGAACATTCTCTAAAGGCACTGGGATCAGGTCTCGTTTTCATGAAGCCTCATAGGTATCTCTGGTTTTTCATCCTACCTGTAATGTTGAATGGTCTCAGATGCTTATATTTTAGTTTCTTCTCTAAGATACCCAAAGCGGTTTCCAAATAATTTGCAGCTCGGATTGCAGTCCTGGTGCCTGCCACGGGTGCTTTTAAATATTTTATAAAATCAGAAGGGTGGAGATCATCCTTGTTCAAAGTTTCTTTTATTCTGGAAAAAGAAGTACAGATGATGACAGCAACCACAATAGAAAATGCCATAAGAAATGTAAAGCCTGAAGGGTGGTGAGGGTTCGGATCTCCATGGGGAGATCGTTCCAGAGGACCGGAGCAGCCACAGAGAAGGCCCTCCTCCGGGTGGTCGACAATCGGCATTGGCCGGCGGATGGAATTCGGAGGAGGCCTAGTCTGTGGGATCTGATAGGTCTTTGGGAGGTAATTGGCAGTAGGTGGTCTTTCAAGTACCCAGGTCCAGTGACCCAGGCCACCAAGCTACTACTGGTTTGGCTGAACCAGTCCGAACTGGTAGGAACCCACCAATGGTGTCTGTGTGTGTGTGTGTGTGTGTGTGTGTGTGTATTATTGCTATTTAGATTAAACTTTTTTTCTCCCATCTGTTTCCTAGGCATATTTCCATCGGTGGGATTCACTTACCTTCCCTACTGGTTCGCAAATGTGAGCTCGCATGCACCGCATTTGTGCATGCACATCACCTTCTGCGCATGCGCAGTACTGGCACATTATGTCGTGGTGGGTGGGCAGAGCCTCCTGCAGCCACCGCTACCTGTTTGCCTGAACCGGAGAGAACCGGCTGAATACCACCTCTGCATAAACGTTCATCATGAAAAATTGATGCTTAGAGACTGTGATGAAACGTAACCAAGGCAGTCACCTATAGTTTTACACAAAAGAAGCTCACCTATCCCGGGACAATTTAAATGCCAGATCCACCTTCTTCTTGGCTTCAAAAATGCTGCTTAAAATATCTTTACCAGTCAGCTCTTCAGAGAAATCATCATCATCATCTTCATCATGATCTTTGGAAGAATAAAATAACGTTAGAAGAAAAATAAGATTCTGGCTTTTATTCCCTGTTAACCAGGAAGAGGAGAGATGAAAAGGATGGCTACCTACATCATCACAGGTAGCTATGAACACTTCAAGAAAGCAGAGCAGGCATCTACTTCCCTGTCCATCTTTATTTCTTGCCTATAATATCATTTACATTGTTAAGCCTGGAGTCAAATACTGCCCTGTTACTTACATTTAAAAATTTTAAGTCTAAAATCTTATACCTAAAAATCTTCTTGGCTGAGAAGTAAAATAAGAAATTGAATAATAAGCAAACAATATTTATGTTACATTTTGTAACATCTTTTATAAGCGCCCCCCAAGTCACTGTGAGTTGAGCAGCCATACAAATTCCCTTAATAAATAAATAAGACGTAGCAAAAAATGATTGTTACCAGCAACAACTATCAGGATTCTCTAGCCAGAAGTAGGGAATGAAGACTGACTCAACTATTTAATGGCATTCTGCCCTAACTCAGGGGTGTCCATATTGCATGTGTGCCAAACCACTCAAGACAATGGCACTCTTCATTTTTCCATTTTTGACCTTGTCCTGAACTAAGACTATACAGGGCCCCTTTCCATAAATCTCTTCCAACTCATTTTTTTTAATGACAGACCTTTAGATTAAATTATTAGTGGCACACTAGAAAGGAACAGATATGATTCTAGGTTATTTTTAAAAAAGAGCCTTCTTGGGCCTTTTGATAAAATTCTTTTTTTTTTTTTTAGTTTTTATTTTACACACATAAACACATCAATAAGAACAAACACATGACTTAAGACAACATAGGAACGAAAAGTTCCATCATATATCATACAGCAGTTCCGTATCAGTTTCTTTGCAGTTAGTGTTTTCCCTTTCTATACCTTTCTATCTTACATTCATGGTCTCTTTATTCGTTATCCATTTTTATGTATAATTCTATATTTATTTATACTTAGCTATTTATAACCAAATATTGTTTATCTATAATGTGCTATATATTCTTACTATCATTTATTCTCTTACAGACAATTCTAGGTATACATTCACATGGTTATTCTTTTCCTTTGCCAATCTTATACTATTGTTATTCCATTTAAGATATTATAGAGTACAGTTTGGATTGTATTGTTTACCATCCCAAGAGTCTGTTATGACACCACCTTATTTTCTCTTACTTTTCTTTTCTCTCTCCCTTCCTTCTCTACTTCCTTCCTTCCTCCTCTCCTTCCCCTTCTTTATTCCCTTACATCTCTCCTACTCTTACCTTCTCTCTTCCCCTTCCTATCCTCTCTCCATCTTTTTTCTCCTACCCTCTCTCCTTCTCTTTTTCTCCCTTCCTCCCTCCTCTCCTTCTCTTTCTCTCCCTTCCACCCACCTTTCCTTATATCTTTCTTCTTCCCTTACCTCTCCTCCACTCTTCCACTTCCTTTCCTACTATCTCTCCTTCTCTTTCTCTCCCTTCCATCCCCCTCTCTTTTCCCTTCCTTCTTCCCTCCTTTCACTTCTTCCTTTTGATAAAATTCTTAATCAGCCGCAGGAGTCTATGCTTTACTTCCCTCTCTTGCTTCTATGGACTCTTTGCCCAATTACTGAAATCACCCCTATATTTCCTCCAGAATGACAAAACATAACATATTTCACATGGCAAGCCTGTCGCTGAACACTGCTGGCTTAAAGGAGAGAATACAACTTTAACAACAATAGATTAAGAATAAATTAAGCCTGCCTCACTTGTGGCAGATTTAGGATGAAATGAAGGAGGGAGGGGGGAAATAATGAAATGAAAGAAAGACTTTTAATTGTGAGTTCTTGTCATATGCTGATTCTCAGTGAGATGCTGTCCCAAGCTTCTTCAAACCTTCCAGCCAAGCTTTGCATAAAGCATGGATCTTCTCCTCCCTCCCTCACTTCCTTCCCACCCTGGAATAACAGTTTGTCTATCACAAAACCAAAGATAATTTTTCAAAATTAATCTCATGTCTAGGGTTACCAGACATCCGGCAATAGGACTACAGGTCCTCCTTTTTGTCATCATGTGTCTGCAAACATAGCCTTAAAATCAAATATTTAAGGCATAGCCTGAAAATAAAATACTGCCCTTTTAGAGTAGCTACAAGCTATTTGTTCCTGAACAGCTTCTTGAGGTCAGTGCTTCCCAAACTACCTCTGAGACTTTAATTAGTTTTTATGAACTCAGAGGCTGGCAACTGCTGTCTGAAAGCAACAAAACCTTACGGAATGGAATAGAATAGAATAGAATAGAAACAGAAAATGGAGTGGAGTGGAGTGGAGTGGGGTGGGGTGGGGTGGGGTGGAGTAGAGTGGAAAGGAAAGGAATGGAATGGAATAGAATAGAATAGAATAGAATAGAATAGAATAGAATAGAATAGAATAGAATAGAATAGAATAGAAACAGAAAATGGAGTGGAGGGGGTGGGATGGAGTGGAGTGGAGTGGAGTGGAAAGGAAAGGAATAGAATAGAATAGAATAGAAACAGAAAATGGAGTGGGGTGGGATGGAGTGGAGTGGAGTGGAGTGGAGTGGAAAGGAAAGGAAAGGAAAGGAAAGGAAAGGAAAGGAAAGGAAAGGAAAGGAAAGGAAAGGAAAGGAAAGGAAAGGAAAGGAAAGGAAAAGAATAGAATAGAATAGAATAGAATAGAATAGAATAGAAACAGAAAATGGAGTGGAGGGGTGGGATGGAGTGGAGTGGAGTGGAAAGGAAAGGAATAGAATAGAATAGAAACAGAAAATGGAGTGGGGTGGGATGGAGTGGAGTGGAGTGGAGTGGAGTGGAGTGGAAAGGAAAGGAAAGGAATAGAATAGAATAGAATAGAATAGAATAGAAACAGAAAATGGAGTGGAGGGGTGGAATGGGATGGAGTGGAGTGGAGTGGAAAGGAAAGGAATAGAATAGAATAGAATAGAAACAGAAAATGGAGTGGGGTGGGATGGAGTGGAGTGGAAAGGAAAGGAATAGAATAGAATAGAATAGAATAGAATAGAATAGAAACAGAAACGAAACAGAAAATGGAGTGGAGGGGTGGGATGGAGTGGAGTGGAGTGGAGTGGAGTGGAGTGGAAAGGAAAGGAATAGAATAGAATAGAATAGAATAGAATAGAATAGAATAGAATAGAAACAGAAAATGGAGTGGAGGGGGTGGGATGGAGTGGAGTGGAGTGGAGTGGAGTGGAGTGGAAAGGAAAGGAATGGAATGGAATAGAATAGAATAGAATAGAATAGAATAGAATAAAATATTTCCCTGAAACTAAGATAATAAGCCCAATTGTGCTTTTGAGCACATGCACTAAAATAAGACCTCCCCAAAATATTGCAATGGCCATGCGGTGACCACGCTCGCCTCCTCTTACACCTCAAAAATAATAAGACCTCCCCAAAAATAAGGCCAACTGCAATTTCAGGGGTCAAAATAAAATAAGACTTTGTCTTATTTTTGGGGAAACATGATAGAATAGAATAGAATAGAATAGAATAGAATAGAATAGAATAATGGCCAAGTGAAATTGGACATACAAGGAACTTGTCCCCAGTGCATTAGCTTTCAGTGTACATACAAGGAACAAAGTGATCAGTTGCATCCTGAAAGCTTTTGCCTTTTAACTTTCTCCAGTACATTCCTGGGCGGGGGGGGGGGGGGGGACAGTCTTTCTGAGGCTGGACAATGTAATTTTATATTGTCAGAAGAAATTCTGCTCCAGTTCTGAGAAAGTCACAAAAGAAATGCACTGGACAAGCTGCTTGAAAAGGAGGCTGGTTTATTTGATAGCATGGGATACAGCAATCAAGGCAGCTTCCATTTGAGAAGTTTAAGGCTAGTAATATTTACAGTGAAATTTGCTGTGTGTGTGAATGTGTCAAAGTGTTTGTTCTGGTGGTGGAAGTATGACTCCACTGGGAGAAAATGTCAAATGTCAAAATGTCAAGGAGGCAAGAATGCCTGATGAGTGGAGTTTGGAGTGCAACATTGTGTAGTTAAGAGTAAATGTCTATAGAATTTATTTTAATTGTAATTGAGTTTCCGGTATTTGCTTTTCCCAAGACAAGACAAGCTTTTTTCAGTTTCAGCCCAAATGTCAACTATAAGTGCTCTTTTACAACACTCTAGAGTTTATTTGCAGCATCATACAGTATATTCTGGTTTTGGTTGGGGGGGGGGGCTCTGTTTTCATAAATGGAAAGATTGTCAGGGATGGCAAATGAATATAGTATCAACCCTAATTATAATTAGGTGAAAACTATGGGAATCTTCAGAGTCGGTTTTTACCAGATCTGTGCCAATATGATATATCCAATAAAAACTATTCTTTGAGGAGTCTACCTGCCTCGGAGTTTTGTTTGCCCTTGGAACCTTGACATATATTTTTTTCATCCTACAATGTACATCTAGGACTAAGTACTTTTTTTGCAGTTTTTATTGTAATTTTTGGTCAAGAAAGTTAAACAAATACAGGTAGTCCTCAACTTACAACTGTTCATTTAGTGACAGTTTGAAGTTACAACGGCACAATGGTGAAATTCAAGTTTTCTTACTACCTGTTCCATGGGTGTGGCTTGGTGGGGGAAGGATACTGCAAAATCCCCATTCCCACCACACTCTGGGGCCAGCCAGTATTTGCCGGTTCTCTAAACTACTCAAAATTTCTGCTACCGGTTCTCCAGAACCTGTCAGAACCTGCTGAATTTCACCCCTGCAACAGTACTGGGAAAAGTGATTTATGACCATTTTTGACATGACTGCCACATGATCAAAATTCACTTGGCAACTGATTCATATTTATGACGACTGCAGGGTCCCGGGGTCATCTGATCACCTTTTGCGAATTTTTGACAAGCAAAGTCAATGCGGAAGCCAGATTCACTTAATGACCATGTGACTAGCTTAACAACTGCAGTCATTCCCTCAACAACTGTGGCAAGTAAGGTTGTAAAATTGCAAAACTCACTTAACAAATGTTTCACTTAGCAACAGAAATTGTGGACTCAATTGTGGTCGTTAAACCGAGGACTACCTATAATTCATTTCATCCAGCACCCTCTAGAGCTGCAATGCAACTGTAGGCAATCCTCAATTTATGACGACAATGGAGCCCAAATTTCCATTGCTATGCAAGGCAGTTGTTTACCAAGGTGCACCTCATTCTGCGACCTTTTTGGGCACCGTTGTTAAGCAGATCATAGGTCATTAAGGAAGTTGGCTCCCCCATTGACTTTGCTGGTCAAAAGCTGACTGGGAAGGCTACAAATGGGGAGCATGTGACCTCAGGACAGTGCAACTCCCGTAAAGCCATGCCAGTTGCCAAGTGCCCGGATTTTGATCATGTAATCATGGGGATGCTGCAATGGTCATAAGTGTGAAAACTGGTCATAAGTCACTTTTTTCAGTGCTGTTGTTACTTTGAACAGTCACTAAATGAATGGTTGTAAGTCAAGGACTACCTGTACTTTTTCCATCACCTTCCCTAGAATAATCCGTTAGCCCTATAAAATATTTTTTTAAGCAAAATCCCTTGTTTATTACTCAAATCCCACCATTTAACACAGGTGTCAGCCCCGGAGCCACTTCCCCCTGGAATCCTCAGGGCTGCCATAGCGGAGGCCGGGCAAGCTGTGGGAACAGGAGGGCGGAGGTAGATATAGCAAGGGGATTGTAACCAAAATAAAATTATTTCCTCTGAGAGCCAAGGACGTTACCACCAGGTGCATGGAGGCGGGATATGAGTCTAGACGAACTTTGGACTCTGGCCTAATTGGGCCATAGGATGGGCTGCATGGGCAGGGGGAAGAAAAATGTATTTTTAACTAAGGGGAAATCCAGGGGATCTTTAGAATTGGGTTTCCCCAAATGTGCCAATATGACATACCTAATAAATCTATACTTTACTATACTATCTATACTGTGCTGTGCTGTGCTGTGCTGTGCTGTGCTGTGCTGTGCTGTGCTGTGCTGTGCTGTGCTGTGCTATACTATCAAGACCTAAAATGGACACCTAACATCAAAAACGTCATCAAAAAAGCATGACGAAGAATGTTCTTTCTTTGCCAACTCAGAAAGCTCAAACTGCCCAAGGAGCTGCAGATTCAGTTCTACAGATGAATTATTGAGTCTGTCATCTGCACTTCCATAACTGTTTGGTTTGGCTCTGGAACCAACAAGACAAACACAGACTTCATGGGATAATTAGAACAGCAGAAAAAACAATTACTGCCAACCTGCCTTCCATTGAGGACCTGTACACTACACAAGACAAAAAGAGGGCTGTGAAAATATTTACCGACTCCTCACATCCTGGACATAAATTGTTTCAACTCCTATGACACTATAGAGCACTGCACACCAAGACAACTAGACACAAGGATATTCTTTTCTTTTTCTGAATGACATCACTTTGCTAAACAAATAATTCCCTCAACCCTGTCAAACTAAGTCTGCATTACTATTACTATTAATCTTCTCATCGTTCCTATCACCCAACTCCTCTCACTTATGACTGTATGACTGTAACTTTGTTGCTTGTATCCTTGCGATTTATATTGATTGTTTCCTAGTATGATTTGATTGCTTATTTGTCCCTTATGACTAGGGGACAAATAAGATTAGGTGTTGCACCTTATGATTCATGGTGAATGTATTTTTTCTTTTATGTACACTGAGAGCATATACACCGAAGACAAATTCCTTGTGTGTCCAAGGAATTGTCCACCCTTGGCCAATAAAGAATTCTATTCTATTCTTTGAGTAATACGCTTGCCTTGGAGTTCTGATTCTGTTGGGTGTGTTACTGTGTCCTGATCAGGATCAGCCTCCTGGCCCATCTAGTCCAGCAGTCAGTTCTCACACTGGCTAACCAAGTGCACAAGCAAATTCTGTAGTCTCTCAACAGATGGCCACCAAGATTAATAGCCAAGGTTAATCAAGGTTAATAGGTCTTGATCTCCATTTCTGGCCATGAAAAGCTGCATTTTTCTCTCCCAGGAAGAATTATGCTGGTGAAAAAGTTTCAGGAAGCAAAACAACACTTAGAATTTTACCTTCCACATAAGATCCAGATACCATCAAGAGGTTTAATGTTACCAAAAGACTGAGCAAAGCAACTGTTCTCCCCATCTCTGAAAAAGAAGAGAGAGAAGGTACAAATTGATCCATTTAGGGAGATATTTTTTAGAACCTACAAAAGTAAACACAGATTCAGCATTTTCTTTAATAGCAATAGCAGTTAGACTTATATACCGCTTCATAGGGCTTTCGGCCCTTTCTAAGCGGTTTACAGAGTCAGCATATTGTCCCCAACAACAATCCGGGTCCTCATTTTACCCACCTCGGAAGGATGGAAGGCTGAGTCAATCCTGAGCCGGTGAGATTTGAACAGCCGAACTACAGAACTGCAGTCAGCTGAAGTAGCCTGCAGTGCTGCATTTAACCACTGCACCACCTTGGCTCTTTAATTTATCTGTGATGTTCTAATTTTGTCCCAAACCAATTAGTGTTCCCAAAACTTCATTTTAATGAGTTTATTAGGACCTGGGGTAACCTTTATAGGACATAAAGCAGAGCCTTTAGAACGTCTTAAAGCAAAGGAGTTCCATTGATTCTGGGTGGCTTATAATTTAGCTCACGGTTGTTAGTGTGTCAGATTTGCATCAAAGTAGTTTCTAAGATTAATTTCTAAAAGAATAACAGAGTTGGAAGGTACCTTAGAGGTCTTCCAGTCCAACCCCACTGCTCAAACAGGAAATCCTATACCATTTCAGACAAATGGTTGTCCAATCTCCTCTTAAAACTCTTCAGTGTTGGAGTATCCTGTTCTAATTCTGTTTCCTGGTTTTCTTGGACATAATTTCCACATCTCGTGTCATGAGAGAAATTCAATATTTGCTATTGAGGTGTGAATACTATAAACCTATGCCAAGATGCAGAATATGATCAAAAAAAATTTAGTCACCATACTACAAAAACGATGTTGAGACTTTGGAAAGAATTCAGAGAAGAGAACTAAGATGATCAAAGGTCTGGAGACTGAAACATATGAAGAACAGCTGCAGGATCTGGGTTTGGCTAGTCTAAAGAAAAAAAGAATGTGACATGATAGCATATTTGAGGGGCTGCCACAAAGAAGAGGGGGTCAAATTGTTCTCCAAAGCACCAGAGGGCAGGACAAGAAACAATGGATATAAACTAATCAAGGAGAGCAGCAACGTGGAATTAAGGAGAAACTTCCTAACAATGAGGACAATTAACCAGTGGAACAGCTTGCCTTCAGAAATCGTGGGCACTACATCACGGGAGGTTTTTAAGAAAAGACTAATCACTTATATGAAATGGTATAGGTTCTCCTGCTTCAGCAGGGAGCTGGACTAGAAGACCTCCAAGGTCCCTTCCAGCTCTAATCTAGTCTAAATTCTAAATAGTATTGAATTAAAGAGAAAGCAATGGGACATCAGAAATACATCCACGAGAAGCATTCCTGACACTTTGGATCTCCGTCAACTTTTTTACAAAGTAAATCTCCATGGTAAAGGAATATTTTTTTAAAAGCCCTGTGTTCAGTTCAACGTTTCCCAACTAACAGGATTAGGATATCTATCTGTTGACCTTTGAGCAGCAGTTAAAGGAACCAGTGGTCTGACTCTGCAGACTTCTCAAGCTAGGGTCATCCAAATGCAAGGACCAGTTCCAAGAACTTCCAACTGATTTAGTTTTTTTGGATTTTAATGATCCTCGCATATCTGGAGGACATCCAGGTTATGGGGAAGTGCTGTTAAAAATGAAAAGATTTGCTTCATTTGAAAATTAAAGACATCAGAGCCGAGGTGGCGCAGTGGTTAAATGCAGCACTGCAGGCTACTTCAGCTGACTGCAGTTCTGCAGTTCGGCTGTTCAAATCTCACCGGCTCAGGGTTGACTCAGCCTTCCATCCTTCCGAGGTGGGTAAAATGAGGACCCAGATTGTCGTTGGGGGCAATATGCTGACTCTGTAAACCGCTTAGAGAGGGCTGAAAGCCCTATGAAGCGGTATATAAGTCTAACTGCTATTGCTATTGCTATTGTTATCCTGGATCAGAGAAAAACAAGACAAAGGTTAGAGTCAAGGAGTTCAGGACTTTCACTTCCTGAAAGATTAGAGAGAAGTTATCAGTCAGAGCGGACCGTCTGGAGATAGAGAGATCAGAAATCTGAGTTCAGGTAGTCCTTGACTTACAACCACAAGTGAGCCCATCATTTTTGTTGCTAAGCATTTCTGTTGTCAAGTGAGTTTTTCCCTACTTGACAACTGTTCTTGCTACAGTTGTTAAGCGAATCACAGCAGTTGTTAAGTTAGTAACATGGTCGTTAAGTGAATCTGGTTTCCCCATTGACTTTACTGGTCAGAAAGTTGGAAAGGGGGATCACGTGACTCTGGGATACTGTAACCGTCATAAATATGAGTCAGTTGCCAAGCATCTGAATTTTAATCCCATGACCATGAGGATGCTGCAATGGCCATGTGAAAAATAGCCATAAGTCGCTTTTTTCAGTTCTGTTATAACTTCACTGAACAAACTGTTGTAAGTTGAGGACTATCCATATAAAGCCAAATCTCTATCAGGTAGAAAATAGAATAACTGTAACTTTATTTGTCACTTTGAATGTACACTAATCGGCATACGTTAAAATGAAATTTCATTGTATATAGCTCTCAAAGGGCCACTACCTTTGGGGAAAGTCAGAAGGTCATCAGCAAAAGTTTTTTCCCCAGATAGTCTATGGACACCATTACAGCTGCACTGGAGCACACAGGTTTGCGCTGCCCCATCCTACCTCTGAATTTCAGAATTATTCCCAAAACAATTCTCAATCCAAACCTTTTTAGCTTGTTTAATTAAATTGTCCTGGACTAAATGGGAGAGCCAACATGGTGAATTAAATAAATTAACAGAATGAAAATGTCCTTGGGGAGATGTTTCAGTGTTAATCATTCTAGATTAAATGATCCAAAAGCTGTGGGGGTGACATGATAGCAGTCTTCCAATATCTAAGGGGCTGTCACAAAAAAAGGAGTCAACCTATTCTCCAAAGCACCCGAAGCAATGGATGGAAATACATCAAGGAGAGATCCAACCTAGAAATAAGGAGAAATTTCCTGACAGAACAATTAAGCAATGGAAGAGCTTGCCTCCAGAAGTTGTGGATGTTCCATCACTGGAGGTTTTTAAAAGAGATTGGACGCCCATTTGTCTGAAATGCAATAGGCTCTCCTGGTTGAATAGGAGATTGTACTAGAAGACCTCTAAGAGCTTCCAACTCTGTTATTCTGTTCTGTTCAAATACCATTTTTCACTCTCCTAAGCCCATAAAGAACCCAAAATGGGGTTGAGAAGCAGATCAACAATCAACTGGAAAGAGAAAGAGGAGATCAAGATCAACAATCTACTAGAAAGATAAAGGGAGATCAGTTTCTCATTGGCAAATCCATCGCCTTCCCATCAGCCATAAGGTAAGTGCTAAGGAGGACAGTCCTCACCTGCTCTGTTCTTCTTCAGATGATTCTCTACCCTGTTTTACTGGATGATCTAAGCTTTTATACTCCTTGGATCAATGGGTGTGGACGTGAGTGAATATGATGGGACCTAAAAAAAAAACCCTTTTGTTTGATTTGGACCAAGAGAAAATATCTAGTGGCATAAGATAGCAAGCCCACTTCCTTGTTTTTGAAACAGAAACATATTAATTAAGATTACCAAATAAAAGATCTGACATCATTAACTAACACTGTGTTTGCCAATGATTTTGGACTATAACCCACATTATTTCCTGCAGATTAATGTTTGTGCAGTATGGGAGGAGTTTTAGACTAACTTCTCAGAAAAGGAAAAGAATGGCATTTTCTGGGGAATCATAAAGGACTGAAAGAATTTTGAAAGCATGCACGCAAGCTTTTGAAAGCATGCAAGTGGAAAAATGAGTACCACTTCGGTGGGAAGGTAACAGAACTATGTGACTTCATGCTGGTCACATGATTGCAGAAACATCTTCAAACAGTGCTGGCTCAATGGCCTCAAAACAGAGATGAGCACCGTTCTCTATAGCCAGCAATGACTAGCAGAGTAAACTCCGCAGGAACTCCTTTCTCTAGGGAATCAAAGAGGACTGCAGGAACTTTGAAATAGTTTCACAGCAATGTCAACCATGTTAGAAAAGTTATCATAAAATCAAAATCCTGCTTCCTTTAATAGTAAATGAGACCAAATGGGTACCGAAGTGGTACTCATTTTTCCACTTGCATGTGCATATTTTCGAACTGCTGGGTTGGCAGGAAGTATGGTGAGAACGGCAGCTCACCCCATCTTGTAGCATTTGGGTCTCGAACCTGGGCAGTGAGCTTTTCAGTTCAGTGGTCTTAACCACTGAGCCATCTCTTCTGTCAAAGAACGTCTTATTTTAATATTGGAAGCTGTATAAACGTTTTAAGGAAATAAGTACGTAGGATTTACTGAAAAGATCATTCCCAAGATGGATGGATGCAACATTGGAGATGCCCAGTCACAAAATCCTCTTTGAAAAGGCAAACTGGTATGCTTATACCTTTAATCCCCTCTTGTACAACTATTGTGGGATGTTCCTAATCATATCACTTTTGTCTTCAAGACAGCAAGAGTTCTTCAAACTCACTGGGCTGTAGTCACCCTATCAGAGGTGGTATCCAGCCGGTTCTCTCCGGTTCGGGCGAACCAGTAGTGTCGGCTGCAGGAGGCTCCCCCCATCTTCTCTGACATAATGTGTGACCTCTTGTGCATGCTCTTGTGCTCACATTTGCGAACCAGTAGGGAAGGTAAGTGGATCCCACCTCTGCACCCTATGCATGCAAGCATTTCTTTATTTACTGTTGTATAAAGTTAGCATCAGGGTGGTATTCACTTACCTTCCCTACTGGTTCGCAAATGTGAGCGCGTGTGCACAGCCTTCCGCACAGGCGCTTTTGGTGAAAAAAGGGCCTAAATGGGATGCTGTAGAGCCGGAGTGAGTGGGCGGGGCCACCCACAATTTCCGCTACCGGTTGAGGCGAACCAGTCCGAACCGGTAGAATACTACCTCAGGATAGCACCCACCCCTCTCCTAGAAGAATGACATATTTGGGGAAATATTATAAATGGCAGAATAATATATTTCCCTAAAGGAGAAATATAATCCTGGAAAATAGCCCACACCTTTCTTTTTTTTTTTTTTTTTTAAGAGTACATTTTATTTATTTCATTTTCATTTTCATTTTATACAATCACTTATATACTGTGCGTAACAAAAAACAAAGAGAAAAAAATCCACCATAAAAAAAAAAAACCCAACATGACACTTCAATCCCCCATACACCCTCTCTTCTCCCCCTCCAACTTTCATTTCTCCCCTCCAGCATTCCCCTCTTCTACTTCCCTTCCCCCTCAGACATCTCCCCCTCCCTCCATCTCACCCTCCTTACATTCCCCTCTCGCTCCCTCTTTACTTCTCCCTCCTCTTTCCCTCTTCTCCTCACTTTGGTGTATCCCTACAATTAATCTATTCAGTTTGTTTTTTAAAAAATAAAAGAGAAAAAGAAAAAAAAAGGAAAACAAGCCGCAGTATACAAGTGAATTCTTATTGTTCTAAGAATTGAAACTGTAATTCCACCCTCCCCCCTCCCCCCTATAATCCCCCCTCCCTAACCCCCTTACGGCTTCGCAGGTCCCATACCCGGCATAATTCTTTAACAAGCACTTGAGTATAATAAAGCTAGCTAACTTTAAAATTAAAAAAAAAAAAAGAATAGCCAAAAAAAGGGAATAGTAAAAAATAGAAAAGAAAAAAAAAACACACACACACACAAAAAGAAAAGAAAAACAAGAAGGGTCAATAAACCCACTACGTTAACACAGCTTCCCATCATCTGTAAATCTTAAACAATGTAGCTCGTTCCAAATTTCGGTTATTTTACTACTTGCAGGGTTTCAAACTGTATTAGAGCCAGGTAAGTTAATCAATTAGGATTCCCCAACTAAAAGTCTCATTGCTTTGTCTATCTATTCAGACCTTTAATTTATCTCTTTTTTATCCGAATATCCAAACCTTTCTATAAAACCATTAAACTCAAGTACTTCTTTCATTTTTCATTTCCAACACCTCCCTTTCTATCCTTACCCACCTCTACATGTAAATTTTTTACCTTCCACCCTGCCTTTATCCATATCCACATATATATTTTATCCGCGTCCATTGCTCCTCACATATTTACTCCACCTTCCTGGAGACTCTCCGACCAATCTTTCTTGACCTTATATTGAAATAGCAACTCAAACAAACATCAGCTTGCATTCTAGCCCCAAGTAGTCTAATTAAGCTTTCGCTACCCTTCCCTCTCCCACGCGCCTCCCAACTCCGTTCGTCCCAGACCACAACTCAAAAAGATCGCAATTTCCGCTCTCCTCGCCTAGGAAAATAATTCATGCGCAGTTTGAGTTAGAGTTCAAACAAATCTTATATACAATATGTGTCCACAGTCAGCAACGCTTCTTTCAGTCTCCATGTCCAACTTTTCCATTTTATCCCAGGCAGAAATCATAAAGTTTTAAGAACATCGCTAGGTCTTTATTCTTTAGTCTTCTGCCCTTCCGGAAGAGGAAAGCAACACCCTCCGCCTTTGTAGCCATGTGTCTTGCTGCTTGTCTGTTCCTTCTCCTTGTCTCTCTCCAGATCCGGATGAGTCAGGAAGTCCCGCCTTCAGGGTCTCGTAGTAAAATTCTCGGGCTTCACAGACAGAATTAATGCGGTGTTTTTGGTTGCCAAATGTAACTGTAATGCCAGCTGGGACTTCCCATTTGTATGGAATCTGAGAATTTCTGAGTTCTTCGGTTAAAAAAGTGTACTCTCTCCTTGTTCTTAATATTTGAGATGGTATCTCTTTAAAAACAATCAAGTCCTGTCCATCAATTCTCAACCTCTTATTATAGAGCCTCTGTATTATCTCATTTCTGGATTCCCTTGTGGTAAAGTATATAATTATGTCCCTCGGAAGCTGTCGCTGTTTTGCTACCCACGAATTCTGACGGTAAATTTTTTGAATCTGCCAATCAAAGTTAAGTCCCGGACTTCCCACCAAGCGGCTAAGAGCCTCAAAGAAGATCTGTTTCAAATTCTCCTGTTGGTTTTCACGCAGTCCTCTTACTCTTATTGCGAAGGCAGTCTTATTATAATTTATCATGACAAGTTGTTTTTGAGCACTTTCCATTTCCTGTTGTAACGTTTGAATTTTGGATATCAAATTAAGGTTAGTTTCTTCCAAAAGTTCCAATTTGTCCTCCGTTTCAGCAATATAATCTGTCATGACTGTCATTACTCCGATCATATCCTCCTTTGCCTGAGCAATTTTAGCATCAAATTGATCATATAAATCCGATATCAGTTTATTAATTTCCTGTCTGAAATCATTAAGCGTTTTGAGTAGAAATTCTTGTGTTAACAAATCTCCCGTGGAGGGTGTAGGAGGCAAGGGTAGCGGCTTCATAGCAATTTTTTGAGATATGTTATTAAGGAAGCGCTTCTGTTTAGATTTGGGAGCCATTCCAGAGTAAAAATAAAAGACAAACAATCAAGCGAGCCAAGAATCAAAGTCTCTGCTCCCCTCAGTTAATCTTTTAACAATTAGTACAGAGAAGCCTTCAGGAGGGTAGGGCTGACTAAGTACGTCACATCAAACACAAAAGCTACAAGATCGCCATCTTGTGACGCAGCTAAAAAAAAAAGGGAGCCTTTTGCGAAGTTGAAGCTGGTATTTTAGATAGTAATGGAAGAAATTCCTCAGGAATGGTCCCCGCCCGGATTGATTTTTAAATAGCTTAGCTTTGTCCTGGGGGGGGGGGGGGGCAATCTGCCTAGGGCTGCAAAAAAGGCAGCTGCGGAAAAACTGGCCGGAGTAAAAGCTCAGCTAATGTTGAACCTCTTCTCCATTCACAGCAAAAAAAGCTATGAATTACAAAGAGATCCTAACGACTGACCTTCTCCCTGCCCCTTTCTGCCAGAAAGGGGAGATATCTATAGATCTTATAAGATATACGAACCAGAATCCTGACAGGAGCTTCGTTGAGCTCCCAACGGCGGCAGGCTCCTCCCCCCGAAGCCCCCACACACCTTTCTTAATAGCCCCAGCAGGACTGGGAACAACCTAGCTACAAGAGACAGCTTCAGGATCAGCTTCAGGACAGCTTCAGCTTCAGGATGATGGGATTATCCATCAGGGCAAAGCCATTCAGCCACAATAGGACCTGCATTGCATCAGCCCACATTTCAACCAAGCTTGACTCAGAAAGCCTACAAAATTAGTTAGGACCCCTGCATAGCCCCATCAGAGTCTGACAGCAACCAATAGAATAGATGTCCTTGCCACAAGAACAGGAAGCTCAAGGGCAAGGCCCAAGTGAGGGTATAAATAACACTCACTCTCCACTCCATGTGGTCAGCTGCCTGGGACTTCAAACCCATGTGGTCCTGTCCATCAATAAACCATCTTTCAAATCAACCTCCATGTTTCCAGTGTCTTTCTCTCCACTTAGAAATATTGGAACTGGACCAGATGGATATTTCTTCCAACACTGTAGAATCCTAGAGGTCTATGGTTGTAAGAGAGCACAATATCTAGTCAACCTCTGTGTAGGAAAACCAGTTAAAATATCAGGGAGAGGTGTTGTTTAGCTTCTTAAGAATGACCAAAGTTGAAGAAACCACAATCTGCATAGGTAGATTGTTCCACTGTGGTAATAGATCTTATTTACTGATGGAGAGTTTTTCCTTATTTTTAAATGAAATGATAGTAGCTGCAAATTATACATAGTATTTTAGGTCCTTGTTTCTTAGCACATGAAAAATTCCTGCTGACTATTTAATCTACACCTTTTAATATAGCTGAATATGGCTATCATGTATTGCTTCAGCCTTTTTTTCCGATCTAAATGTATATTCCATATTTTCTTGGGGGTCTCAAGATGACATATCTCAAATACAGAGGAGAATATATGTAGTTCAAAGTTGAAATGAGGGGAACTCGTGCTCTCTGAGTGGGGTTGTTTTCTTGGAGACGTTTTATTGCCCAAACTAGGTAACATCATCGGTGCTTGTAGGAAGTGACAGTAGTGGGATTCAGCCAGTTCGTACCACTTCAGGAGAACCAGCTGTTAACTTTCTGAGCAGTTTAGTGAACTGGTTGTTGGGAGAAATCTTTAGGGCAGAGAACTGGTTGTTAAATTATTTGAATCCCATCACTGGGGAGTGACGATTTCCTATTATCCCTACTATCACAGATGCTGTTACCTAGTTTGAGTAATGAAATATCTACAAGAAAACTACCAAGCTTAGAAAGCACCAAGGACCCCCATATCAGAGGTGGGTTCCTACCGGTTTTATCCAGTTTGGCCGAATAGGTAGTAACTTGGCTGGCCACACCCCTGAACCGGTTTTATCAGCGGTGCCCATGGCATGTTGTTTTTTGCTTCTGTGCAGGTACAAGTAATTCTTTAGTACTGTGCATGCGCACATAGTGCGCATCAGTGGTGGGTTTCAAAATTTTTTAGAACCTCTTCTGTAGGTGTGGCCTGCTTTGTGGGAGTGGCTTGCTGGCCATGTGACCAGGTGGGAGTGGTGTGCCAGTCATGTGACTGGGTGGGAGTGGCTTGCCAGCCATGTGACTGGGTGGGCATGGCCAACTTGTAAAATGTGATGAAACTCACTTAACAACGCTCTTGCTTAGCAACCAAAATGTTGGCTCAGAAACTGGCATTTGAAGCAGGCAAGTCTTAAAGCTGTCAAGTTACAAGACCCTTGCACCTCTAACCCTTTAGGAAAAAAAACCAGGGGTGTTCAAACTTGACAGCTTTAAGACTTGTGGACTTCATCTTCCAGAATTCCTCCTCTCGCTCTTCATCTTGATGATGTGCGGATGGGCGGGGGGAGGGAGCTGGAACCGGTTGTAAATGACACTGTAGATTTGTGGAACCTCTTCTATAGAAGCGGTTAGAACTGGCAGGAACCCATCCCTGGTGCGCATCAAGTGTGCGCATGCCCGAAGCACGTCCCTGAGCAAACCGGCAGTAAAAGAAGGGGAACCACCTCTGCCCCACATGTCAGATATCATTGCATTTTTGTCCCTATAAAAAGAAACAAAACAAACTAACCTTAAGTTACCTAGTGTGCTTCCTGGTTGAACAGGGACTTGAAGCTGGGTTTTCCCATGCAAAATCAAATAACTGAATCATTCAATATGCACCTGTAAGGCTTCTATATTACAGGTTCATATTTTTTTTTAGCCATACCAGTTTCCCTTTCATTTCTAAACATTAATCTAATAGTAAAAAGTAAAGTAAGTGAAGCCCACAGATGATGTCTCTGCTCCATCCCTCTAGCAACAAGCTCTCCTGAATTTTAAATAGTTTCAGTTTTTTTAATGCCAAAATTGCTATCAGGTTTTTTCTCTCTCTCTCAATCACAATCTTTACTCCATTGTTGAATTCTATTATGAATCAAAAGTTAACCTTTGATCCTAGAGTGGCCACCACTGCTGAGAAGGAAGTTTATATCTATGTTTGTGGAATTTCCCCAATGGACCTACCAGTGCAATTCTAGGGTGGAGTAATGAAAAAAGTGATCTTCCTGAAGTCTGGTGGCCAAATAGGTAAATCAGTCAAAGGTCCCAGGCCAGAATCCAAGTAGTATCAGTTTAATTATACATATTTTATTACTTTATCCACTGCTGGAGTGACACCTATGATAATATGGTTCGAACCTATGGATTGGTTCGAGTTATGAGCCGCCCTGAGTCCCCTTCGGGGGAAAAGGGCGACATATAAATTTAATAAATTGAATTGAATTGAATTGAATATTTAACAATGTTGTGGTTCTATATAGTTATTTGAGTTGCTTGTGTGATTAACAAGATCTCAGTTTAGACAATAATCTGCTTTTCTATTTTTTAAGGCTCCAGTTCAAAGCCCAATATGTTTTTTTTTAAATTAGATTGATCTTCTATTAATTTAGCAAGAAGATTGCTTTTATTGATCATAGGACTCAACAAAAGGAGAGATTCTGCAATATGTGAGCAAATAAAATAGTTTAAAATCCAAGAACAATTAGCCTGATAACATATTTACCATTAAGTAAATATTAGGCAACTCAAATAGTTTGGCCACCTAATGTGAAGGAAAGACACACTGGAGAAGAGCCTAGTAATGGGAAAGATTGTGTGCAAAAGAAGAAGGGGAGGATATAGAATGAGGTGGCTGGATGGAGTCACCAAAGCAGTTGGCGTGAGCTTAAATGGACTCCGGAGGATGGTAGAGGACAGGAAGGCCTGGAGGAATGTTGTCCATGGGGTTGCGATTGGTCGGACATGACTTTGCAACTAACAACAACAAATATATAACAATAACCAATTTTGTTGTATTTAAGTACAATGACAATAAAGATTATACTTATAGCAATAGCAGTAGACTTATATACCGCTTCATAGGCCTTTCAGGCCTCTCTAAGCGGTTTACAGAGAGTCAGCATATTGCCCCCAACAATCTGGGTCCTCATTTTACCCACCTCGGAAGGATGGAAGGCTGAGTCAACCCTGAGCCGGTGAGATTTGAACCGCTGACCTGCTGATCTAGCAGTAGCCTGCAGTGCTGCATTTAACCACTGCGCCACCTTGGCTCTTATATTAAGACAAATGGTTATCTAATCTCTTCTTGAAAACTTCCAGTGTTGGAGCATTTACAACTTCTGGAGGAAGTGGAAGTGGTTACACTGATTAATTTTTCTAACTGTAAGGAAATGTCTCCTTAGTTCTAAGTTGCTTCTCTCCTTGATTAGTTTCCACCCATTGCTTCCTGTTCTACCCTCAGGTGCTTTGGAGAATAGCTTGACTTCCTCTTCTTTGTGGCAGCCCCTGAGATATTGGAAGACTGTTATCATGTCACCCCCTAGTCCTTTTCATAAGACTAGGCATATCTTTACCACCATTCACTTAGTGACAACTCAAGTTACAATGGCACTGGGAAAAAATGACTTTTCATTGTGCGCTTACAACCATCGCAGCAGCCCCTTAACTCTAACTGACATATTCTTATATACTCTTCTATTCCAAATATTTTTCCAATCATTATCATTTATTCCTCCTAAACCTAATTCCCAAATTAATTTTAAACCTTTTGCCTGCTCTTCTAATTCAGTTAATATTCGCTATATTTCCCCAATTCTCCTTTACCTATATATTCTTCACTCATCTCACATTCTTTTATAATCATTTCAGATTTTGTTCACTATCTTTCTCTTCGAATCTTTTAATTTTTAATATCATTATCTATAAATATATTCAATCTGTTTGCCAATATTGCTGTAAAAATCTTAGCATCCTGATTAATAAGGGATATTGGTCTATATGATTCTGGGTTTGCATCAGTAGTAGGTTCCAACTGGTTTGGACCAGTTGGCCAAACCAGTAGTACCTTGGTGGACTGGGTCGCTGGAACCGGCAGCGACCCAGGCCTGCCACGCCCCCGAACCGGTTCTTCTGGCTGCGCTGTAGGCACCGCCATCTTGTTTTTTGCTTCTGCGCATCAAGTGCACGTGTGTGTGTGATGCACCCCTGAGCAAAGCAGCAGTACTCTCTGCCGGAACCCACCCCTGGTTTGCATGATCTTTATGTAGTTTCTGTGAAAGTGAAGCCCACAGATGATGTCTCTGCTCTATCCTTCTAGCAACAAGCTCTCCTGAATTTTAAATAGTTTCAGTTTTTTTAATGCCAAAATTGCTACTGCTATTTTTTAATTGTTATCATTTTGGATTTGGATTTGGATTTTACTTTATTTGTATGCCGCCCTTTTCCCTGAGGGGACTCAGGGCGGCTCACAATTCAGGGGGAGGGAAGGACAAAACAAGTTACATACATGAAGACAATACATCGTTAAAAAGCGCAACAGTCATACTATTTGGGTGGGGTTGAAGTCTTTAGCCCCAGGCCTGTTGGGACAGCCAGGTTTTAAGGGCTACGCGGAAGGTCTGGAGGGTGGTGCTCAATCACAATCTTTACTCCCTTGTTGAATTCTATTCTGAATCAAAAGTTAACATTTGACCCTAGAATGGCCACCACTGCTGAGAAGGAAGTTTATATCTATATTTGCTGAGTTTCCTATCAGTGCAGTTTTAGGGCGGAGTAATGAAAAAAGTCATCTTCCAGAAATCTGGTGGCCAATTATGCAAATCAGTCAAAGGTCCCCAACCAGAATCCAAGTAGTTTCAGTTTAATTGTACATATTTTATTACTTTATTCACTGCTGGGGTGACACCCATGATAATATTTAACTATGTTGTGGTTCTATAATCTATATAGTTATTTCAGCTGCTTGTGTGATTACCAAGACCTCAGTTTAGACAATAATCTGCTTTTCTATTTTTTTAAGTCTCATGTTCAAAGCCCATGTTCAAAGCCCCAAAATGTGAATTTTTTAATTAGATTGCTCTTCTATTAATTTAGCAAGAAGATTGATCATAGGACTCAACAAAAGGAGAGCAAATAAAAATATATGAGCAAATAAAATAGTTTAAAATCCAAGAACAATTAGCCTGATAACATATTTACCATTAAATAAATATTAGGCCTTGTTCTGAAAATTAAAAATTTATAAATGTCCAGTCACCTATGTTGAGTTACCTGTGCTGAAAAATTCTTTCAAGCTTAAACAAATTTATTTTGTTAATAAGAAAAATTATTCAAATCATTTTTTATTTTGTTTTGCTTTATACCTTTTAAAAATTAAGATATCAGTCAGATATCTTAGTTAAGATAAGTTTTATTGGACTACTATCAAGTGTAGCATCTTTTTTCATATCATTCTCCCAGGCTGTCATTTTTAAATCCATCTTCAGATTAGTCTCAATTCTTCTCAGATATAACTTGTCCCTCTTCCATAACATCTTCTAAACACAATATCCCTATAGAGGCGGATACTCTTAATATTAGCTTCTCAGTCCATTTTTCAAAAATATTCTTCAGTGTGTCCAATGTTAAAGTAGTTTGCACCATTTTCTCCTTTAATTGAATCTTTAGTTCCTTCTGGTTCAGTGGTGGGATTCAATTTTTTTACTACCGGTTCTGTAAGCGTGGCTTGGTGGGCATGGCATGGCTTGGTGGCGGTGGCCTGGTGGGCGTGGCAGGGGAAGGATACTGTAAAATCTCCATTCCCTCCCCACTCCAGGGGGTGGGTACTGCAAAATCCCCATTTCCTCCCAATCAGCTGGGACTCAGGAGGCAGAGAATAGATGGGGGCGGGGCCAGTCAGAGGTGGTATTTACCAGTTCTCCGAACTACTCAAAATTTTCGCTACCGGTTCTCCAGAACTGGTCAGAACCTGCTGAATACCACCTCTATTCTGGTTCCCTCTAATGTTCTTAAACATGTACTTAATACTTTTTTCATTAAGGATTGAAGAAAACTTGCCCGATGCTGTAAAACATATCGATTTAAAGATTCCCTAGAACAGTGTTTTTCAACCTTTTTGTGCAAAGGCACACTTTTTTCATGAAAAAAATCACAAGGCACACCACCATTAGAAAATGTTAAAAAATTTTAACTCTGTGCCTATATTGACTATATATAAAGTAATTTTCCCACGGCACACCTTACACTATGTCACGGCACACTAGTGTGCCGCGGCACAGTGGTTGAAAAACACTGCCCTAGAAGCTGAAAAGCAGTTAACCGAGCAACTTTCAAAATAGATTAGAAAAGGATGTATGCAACCTAGTGCCCGCTCAGCCTTAGTGCCAACCATGGTTTGAGCATGGTGGGTATTTTCTTTTTTTCTTTTTGAATATATTTTCTTTTTTAATATAATAAAAAATTCCATCTTCAATTAAGCAGTGTGTCTTCTGGTTACAAATATCTTTGTAAAATGATAATCCAGATTTACAACAATATTCATTACATTAGCATTAATTCTGTAATATTAAAATGATAATATTAAACATAATCATATTTACTTCTCTCTATTAACGTACCTTCTTTATTTCATTTTTTTTCTTTTGTTTCCCTAAGGCTATTTTCTTTTAATGGCGCTGTCTTCAGTTCGCCATTTCGTCCTTGGACTTATTTTCTGAGTTCACATAATAAATTGAGTAATAAACCAACCAAACAGACTGCATTTAAACACCACATTATGACAACAAAATGAAAACTAGGTAAGCATCTACAGAGGGATAAGGGTCAAATGTCTATAGCTACGGTTGAAACTGACAAAGCTTTGTAGATTGTGCAGGTAAAGTCATGTCAAAAGAATAATTATGAGCCAATTTGGCAGCTCAAATCTCAACAGGCTCAAAGTTGACTCAGCCTTCCATCCTTCCGAGGTGGGTAAAATGAGGACCCAGTTTGTTGGGGGCAATATGCTGACTCTGTAAACCACTTAGACAGAGCTGTAAGCAGTGATCGCCGAACCAGTAGTAGCTTGGCGGCCTGGGTCACTATAACCGGCAGCGACCCAGGCCTGCCATGACCCTGAACTGGTCCTCCCACCTTATTTTTTGCTTTTGTGCATGCGCAGAGCAATTTTAATTATACTGCGCATGTACACACAGTGTGTAGCAAGCACACACGCGTGAAATGTGCACAGCGTGTCCCTGAGCAAACCGGCAGTAGTCTCTGTTGGAACCCACCCCTGGCTGTAAGGCACTATAAAGCAGTATCTAAGTCTAAGTGCTATTGCTATAATTTGGGGTTCCAACTGGGCCGGGCCTGCACAAGAATAAATGAAAACGAGATCCAGACAGGTGAGAAGAAAGAAGAAATATTTATTCCTAAAAGCAAAACAGTTTGTCTTTAGGGGCAGCTGCAGAGAAATGGGGTACAGTCACAGATTTATATAGGGGGAGCTTGTCCTGGGTGAAGTGTCTACATGCTGATTCTAGGGTGATGCTTGAGGGGCATGTGTGTATGTGAAGATATGTTTATTCCAGAGGTGGGATTCATTTACCTTCCCTACCGATTCGCAAGTGTGAGTGCACACGCCGCGTCTGCACATGAGCACCACCTTCTGCGCATGTGCAGTGCTCACACATTACGTTGGGATGGGTGGGTGGAGCATCCCGCAGCCACCAGTACCATTTCGCCCAAACCATAGAGACCTGGCTGAATACCACCTCTGGTTTATTCTTGTGAACATTCAGTTCCTCTAGGTAACATCATCAATACTTGTGGGAAGTGAGGATTCCCTACTATCACTGATGCTGCTGCCTAGTTTGGGTAATGAAACATCTGCAAGAAAACTACGGAGCCCCACATGTCAGATATTGTTTCATTTTGCTCCTACAAAGAGAAATTTGAATTGATTGAGCCAAAACAAACAATGTGAGCGCATGCTCACATTGGTACCGTACCGATAGCAAAAGTAAGTGGATTTCATCCCTGATTTGGCATGATCTGTTTTTAACAGACCCATGCTGGCTGCTAGTTATAACTTTATTTGTTTCTAGATGTTCACTGATCTATTTTTTTTCTCCTCCCGAGTATCTTGCCAGGTATTGATGTTAGGCTGATTGGTCTGCAGTTTCCTGGGTCTCGTTTTTGTTTTTGTTTTAAGATGGGAACCACATCAGCTCTTTTCCAATCCTTTAGTAGAGCCAAGGTGGCGCAGTGGTTAAAAGCAGCACTGCAGGCTACTGCTAGATCAGCAGGTCAGCGGTTCAAATCTCACCGGCTCAGGGTTGACTCAGCCTTCCATCCTTCCGAGGTGGGTAAAATGAGGACCCAGATTGTTGGGGGCAATATGCTGACTCTCTGTAAACCGCTTAGAGAGGCCTGAAAGGCCTATGAAGCGGTATATAAGTCTATTGCTATTGCTATTGCTATAGTAGTTCTCTGGTGCTTCGGGATTTTTGAAAGATATGGTACAAAAGTTCTGAGATAACATCTGCCAGCTCCTTCAGAATTCTGGGATGTAATCCATCAGGTCCCGGTGATTTATATACATCAAGGTCAAACAGGTGTTCTCTTACCATTTTCTTTCTTATTTTAATTTTCATTAATTTCATTTTTGTCTTTCACAGTTATGTTTTTGGTAGGTTGGGCTATAGGTTCTTTTTGTGTGAAGACGGATGCAAAGAATGAGTTAAGCAGCTCTGCTTTCTCTTTACTGCCTGTTACTTCCTTCCTTGTCATCTTATCTCGTTAGTGGAACAACTGTTTCCTTGACTTGTTTCTAATTATATGTTTGAAAGGAACCTTTTTTTATCTTTTATCTTTGACTTTTGTTGCAAGCCTTTGTTCATTCTGAGCCTTTGCTTTCCTGACTTCCTCTTTGCAGATTCTGGCTATCTGCTGTTTTCCTGCCTTAATTCTGGATCCCTTTTTTCCATATATTTTTTTGTACTTATCCTTTTTGTCTTTCACTTTACCAGAGAGATCTTTGTTGCTGGTTCCTTCTTGAATTTCTTGTTTTTCTTTTTCAGTGGTATTGTGCTGGCTTTTATGATGATATTTTCCCCCAATTTACAACAGCTCATTTAGTGATTGATCAAAGTTACAATGGCACTGTAAAAGTGAGTTATGACCGTCTTTCACACTTATGATCATTGCAGCATCCCCGTGGCATATGCTCAAAATTCAGACACTTGGCAATTGATTCATAGTTATGATGATCGTTGTGTCCCAAGATCATGTGATCATCTTTTGCCAACTTCTGACAAGCAAAGTCATTGGGGAAGCCAGATTCCCTTAACAACCATGTTACTAACTTAACTGCAGTGATTCACTTAACAACTGTGGCAGGAAAGGTTGTGAAATGGCGCAAAATTTATTTAACAAATGTTTCACTTAGCAACAGAAATTTGGGGCTCAATTGTGATCGTAAGTAGTATCTGTATAAGAGGCCATGTCAGGGTTCCAAATAGCATCCCAAAGTAAATCAGAGTCCAAGGCAAAATATTGCTCAAAGTTCCAATTTATTAAGAGAGCCATGTTGGCACATCTGGGAAAACCCGAATCTGAAAGCTTCCTGGTTTTTCCCACCCAGTTGAAAGTTCAAGATCTTGTCTCCCACACCCACAAGTCCATCCCATGGTCCAATCTCCCACTGCCATGCTGATAGTTCCATCCATCCAATTCCGGTCAGGTACAGAGGTGCAAAGACAAAGGATGACTTTGGCTTTCTAGAAAGAATTTTGTTGTGGCTACATAGTATGTGACTCCTTACAATCCACCCTCCCATTTTCCCACAATAGAAAACGCATAGTAGAATTATAGAAAGTGTGGCAGGCCAAAGATCCAAAAGAAAAGATGGCTTCAGGCCTGACAGGCCCTTTCTTTGTGTTCCTATTTGATTTGATGACAGGGCTTCTCATTAATAATAGCACTAATACTAATATTGTGTCTTCAAGGCAATCTTTTAAACTTTTTATGAAATAAAAAACATCTAAGTAAAAAAGAATGCCCAAAATTATAAAAGAGAAAAATTGGGGTTGGGGAGGGGGAAAATCAGAAATGCGCTAAATTTACATTTTGAGGTACAGCAGATCTGAACACCAAAGTTATTAATATTAAAACTTTTATTATAAGGTTGCAGTAACAAAATCTTGCAACTCTGAATGTACTCCCACCCATTCCTGCCTTTAGTTTAAAGAGAACTAAGGAGGGTGAAGTCTGACACCTATTCTCAAATTTCATTCCTGCTCTGCAGTTCTTTTGCTTGCTCCTCAAAGTTATTCTCATAACTCATTTTAATATTCTGATAACTTGAAGACATGATTCATTGCAGTCATCCATGGTTAGTCTGTATTAATCCTGCCTAATGCTGAACAGCTGAGGACGAATGTTTGGTTTCTAAGGCTGAATAATACATCTTTTGATTATGTGTTTATTTTCTCCATCTAAAAGTCAACTCCCAAGGCTTTCTGATAGCCCCCCTTTCCTTCTTCCTATTCAAGTTAGTCTCGACTCCTGGTAACCGACTAAATTAGTCGCTGTAGTTTTCTTGGCAACACTTTCCAGAAGTGGCTTGAATTTCCTTCTGCTTAAGACCAACAGAGAACTGTGTCTCCTGGTTTCTAGCTTTTAACCACAATATGTAGGCCCCATAGTAACAATAGTAACTATTAATAGTAAGTCCACTAGCCTGAAATTGCTTCCTCAGAAACGTTACCTGACACTACTTATGATCCTTTCAGAGATAGGCAAATACCTTTTAGTTGAACTAAGTAGTGATATTTATCTGGCCTTGGCTGATCTTGTAAAGCTAAGCAAATCCCAACTTGAATTGTAGTACGTCAGTCAACCATAATGAAGCAATATTAGGCTAAGTGGGGAGAGAGAAACACCCCAAAGGTAAACCAGGTCCATTTTATGGCCAAGAAAACTGCTGCCACCTCATAGGCAACAGGCTTCGTTTTCCTGTCAATATGTTTGTACGGCATTTTCCTAAAGTACTTGATGTTTGGTTTGAATCTTTGTGCTATAATGAAGACCAATGAACTATTCAGTTCCCACTGTTTCAATCGTTTTTATTTGAATTGTTTAAAGTGTATTTTAAGCTGTTTTGTTGTACAGTTTATTGTACAGTTTACAGGTGGCAAAGCGTGAATGGCATTTCTATAACAGCTTTGTACCATATAGCATCAACCTTGTTAACTCTCAATACTTTTTCCAACTATATATTCAAAATGGAATATGTGTGTGTGTGTGTGTGTGTGTGTGTGTGTGTTGTATTTGTGCTGATAAATAAATAAAGGGGGACTAGTATAGATCTATTTCTATAGAGAGCTAAATAGCTTGAAATAGATCTATACTAGTCTCCCTTTATTTATTTATCAACACAAATATAACACAAATGTAACAAAGGCAACAGTAAAAATATTGGGTTTCTGTCTGGATGGTCTCTTGTGACGAGCCGATATACAGAGAATGGAAGCAGTAGACTTCCTCCCATGTTTGGGCATACCAGGGGTTGTGACTTTAAATACATACCTATTTCCCTGGCTCAGTTGATAAGGAAGAGAACCTTGTGGTTTAATGGTTAACACATCTGCCTAAAATGTAATACAGCACAGGTTCTAATCCCAGTAAGGGTATGGCTAGCTGATGAGAGCTAAATAGCTTGAAATAGATCTATACTAGTCTCCCTTTATTTATTTATCAGCACAAATACAACACAAATGTAACAAAGGCAACAGTAAAAATATTGGGTTTCTGTGTGGATGGTCTCTTGTGACAAGCCGATAGACAGAGAATGGAAGCAGTAGACTTCCTCCCATGTTTGGGCATACCAGGGGTTGTGACTTTAAATACATACATACATACATACATACATACATACATACATACATACATACATACATACATGTATGTATATGTATACATATATATTTGTGTGTATGTAAATGTATGTATGTTTTCTCTCTCTCTCTCTCTCTCTCCCTCCCTCTCCCTCTCTCTCTTACTTTGGCAACCTAATGAGGAGCCTAATGCTGGGAAAGATTGAGGGCAAAAGAAGAAGGGGACGACACAGAATGAGGTGGCTGGATGGAGTCACCGAAGCAGTAGGCGTGAGCTTTAAATGGACTCTGAGGCATGGTAGAGGACAAGAAGGCCTGGAGGAACATTGTCCATGGGGTTGCAATGGGTCTTCACAACTAACAACAATATATGTGTGTGTGTGATTATGGGGATATATACGTACACACACATACACACATTCTTTTGAGAGTGGGCATCAGAATTTCATTTTTTAATTTGTGACGGTGTGTTCACAGAAAAAAAGTGACAATAAAGATTAAATTATATAGATGTGTGTATGTGTGTGTGTTTGTGAATCATATATATATATATGATGTTCCTGGCTATTTTTTGCCTAACCTGGATAACCTTTCATAAACAGGGACCTTCAAAAGAAAAGCTTAGATTTCTTTCAATATATAAACCTATTTCTTTTCTAATAATAAAGAGGGACTCTTGAGAGAATACATAATTCTGATGGGGCATGAATCATCAAGATGCATCAGGAAATGTGTCAATGTACTTAATTTATAAAACTTGACTAGCCAGTAATTAACCATATAAAAAAAAGATATTGAATTGAAAAATGGAAAGGAAAAGGCAGAGCGGAACAGAGTGGCAAACAGGTAGCTCTTAGTTTAATTCTCAAAACAGTTAATCAGGGGGCCCAGTGAAGAGTTAAGATGGCAGGCTCAAGGAAGTGTCCATATAAAATAAAATACAGCTTTGTTCGTGCAATCAAAGCCGCTAACCTAACTTTTTTGATGTGTATACAAACACACACACACACCATAATCAGTTCAATTCTTCAGCTTCCTACTAGAAAAAAGAAAACAATTCACACTCTAGAGCAACTTACCATTCATATCAACTGTGCCTACAGTCCAATATAGTCTCCTCCTGAGAAAATGCAGCCCTTCAAGAAGCAATGGGTGGAAACTAATCAAGGAGAGAAGCATCTTAGAACTAAGGAGAGATTTCCTGACAGTTAGAACAATTAACCAATGGAACAACTTGCCTCCAGAAGTTGTGAATGCTCCAACACTAGAAGTTTTTAAGAAGTGGTGTAGGGTTTTTTGCCTTCTAGTTTGAACTAGAAGGCCTCCAGGGTCTCTTCCAACTCTTATTCTAAAATTCTAAATTCTAAATAGTAAATATAAAGCCCTTACAAAAGCAAAATTGACAAAAATCAATAAAAATAAACAGAAAAATGTAGAAAGTCATGTTCCCACCACATTCCAGCCTTAGCTCACAACATGTCTTTCTCTTATCCTAGGGAGAACTCCCTTCTCAAAACTAGAAGAGAAAAAGGAGATGGGATTCCTGTGGGGAGAGAATTCCAAAGTGTGGAAGCAATGATTGAAAAGACCTGCTTCCACACACCTTTCTGATCACAATCTTCTTACATGTAACACTTGGAAGAAGTTGACACTTTTCAATCTGACTGGATTTAACAGATTGTCTATGCCCTTTCATCAAAGGTTCTTTATTGGGGTTTTTTTTTGCATTAATATTGCAGGGATTAAAATCCATACATGCATTTATTTATGCATTTTCAAAATGGAGAGAAAGCTATAAACTAACCTTAATTATATTCACATAATATGCACATTCCTTACTAACAATATTCTATTGTTCAGTTTAGTCACGTTCGTGCCAATAAGCCATAGCCACAAGAAGAACCAAAGTCCAGCTCTAAAATAACAGAACAAACATGTTTGTTGTAAAACAAACATAAAAACCCAAACCAGATAAATAAAATTAAGAAGTTAGTGGCGTTCATGAACTTAACTAGAGTATTTCCTGAAATAATTCACTTTTAGACATCTGTCTCAAAGCCATTAAGGAAGTGGTTGATTTGTCCTTGGTTAGGAAACTACTCCGAAGTTCTTAAGAAAATATTGAATAACCATTTGTCTGAAGTGGTGTAGGATTTCCTGTCTAGGCTGGGGTTGGACTAGAAGAGCTCCAAGTTCCCTTCTAACTCTGTTATTCTATTCAATGAAAAAAATAAAAAGAAATTTCGGTACACCTAGCCTAGCTCAGTCCAAATGAAACTTTGGTCACTGTGAGAGGCTACAATTGGCTCAATGGGCCTTTGCATTTACTGCAGCTTCTTTTTGGACACACAATGCAAAACCACAGATCTATCTAAAATGGCATAGGGTTACCTGCTTGAGCAGGGTGTTGGATTAGAACAGAGGTCCCCAACATTTTGGGCACCACGGAGTGGTTCCTTGTAGAGAGGTTTTTCCGTAGACCAGAGGAGCCATGATTTCGCATGCTGCTTGCATCCCATGGATGGGGCTTCGCTTGTTTATGCGGCCCAGTTTCTGGCATGATGTAGCCCAGTACCAGTCCACAGACGGGGAGTTAGGGACCCCTGGACTAGAAGACCTCCAAGATCTCTTCTAGCTCGGTTCTGATTGATTGAACTCTTATACAATACAATAGCAGAGTTGGAAGGAATCTTGGAGGTCTTCTAGTCCAACCCACTGCATAGGCAGGAAACCCTATACTGTTTCAGACAAATTGCTATCCAACATCTTCTTAAAGACTTCCAGTGTTGGGGCATTCACAACTTCTGGAGGCAAGCTGTTCCACTGATTAATTGTTCTAACTGTCAGGAAATTTCTCCTCAGTTCTAAGTTGTTTCTCTCCTTGATTAGTTTCCACCCATTGCTTCTTGTTCTACCCTCAGGTGCCTTGGAGGATAGTTTGACTCCTTCTTCTTTGTGGCAACCCCTGAGATGTTGGAACACTGCTATCAGGTCTCCCATAGTTCTTCTTTTCATTAAACTAGACATAGACATGTCCCTGTCCTCAACAGAAATTATACCAGAATTTGGTCGATGTGTAAAAAAGCTAGAAAATTCTGGATTCAGAAATATACAGGTAGTTCTTGACTTGTAGCCACTTGTTTAGTGACCGTTTAAAAGTTACACCACTGAAAAAAAGCAACTTACATACAATGATGGTTGTAGCATGGGATGGTGTGATTGCCATGTGACCTCCACAGGTGGCTTCCCAGCATCCAGGATGTGATTGTGACGTTCCCACCAAAGTCAATAGGGGAAGTCAGATTTGCTTTTAACAATCACACAATTTGCCTAGCTGCAGTGTTTCACTTAACACCCATGGCAAAGATCATAAAATCAGGCACATCTCACTTAACAAGTGCTTTGCAAAGTATCAGAAATTCTGGTCCCAATTCTAGTCGTAAGTTGAGAACTACCTATACACTGATTCAGAGTGTATTTTAACTATACAATTAAGACCCTGTATTTTACTTTTGGGCCTGATGTACAAATAGTTGGAAATAAATTATGGAACTTTGCTTTTGTATATGATAATTGCAGTGAGATCGTGGAAAGTTTTGGTAATATGTACAACAGAGGAATTGTTAGTGAAGACGGTGGAATTTGCTAAGACGGCCAAATTGACTTACATTTATTGCTGACTTGAAACCCCTTACAGGCATTTTGTGAGGCAAAAAAGAACTTATGATTCCTAATTTTTGATGATTAGGCAGGAAAGCATATAAACAAGAGTCGTGCTGTAAGCATAGACACATTTATAGCTGAACTTATAAATGTTGTAAAGCACGTGAGAAGCCACTTCTTTGTAATTTTTTTAACTTAATTTTCTTAGTTTTCGCTTAGATGGAATGGATGTTACGGACTTTTAATTGTATTTTTTTATTCTTAAATTTTGAATGTTTCTTTTGTCCTGTTGTGAGCCGCCCAGAGTCCCAATGGGAGTGGGCGGCATACCAATTTTATTAAACTCGAAACTCGAACTCTTTTATTTCTTTTTTTACTTTGTATTAGTTTTTAAGCTTCCTTTTTTAAAAAAAATCTTTAATACGGAAGAATTGAAATTTATTGGTGCCCAGGAGTGATTTATGTCTAATTGCAAAGAGTAACTTCAGGAGTGGAATTTTCCTCAGCTAATCACTGAGGAGGGGAGAAAGGAACACAAACAATCTCTTCTTTCTTTGTAACTTCCTTCTGGATATTAAAAATAGCCATCATATGATTCTTTATTCTTGGTTTGGTGTCCTGATGTTCTTCCTAAAGAGTATCCACCCTAATTTGTTTCTTTTCCTCCGATGGCTTCTTAAAATCTGGCATCCACAGCTGGCCACAGAAATTGTACACAGGTAGTCCTCAACTTACAACCACTTGTTTAGTGACTGTTTGAAGTGACGCCGACACTGAAAAGGCTGACTTCTGACCATTTTCCCCATGACGGTTGAAGCATCCCCACGGTCATGTGATCAAAATTTGGATACTTGGCAACTGGCATGTATTTATAACAGTTGCAGTGTCACCAGATCATGGGGTCTCTTTTTGTGAACTTCTGACAAGCAAAGTTCAATGGGGAAGCCAGCTTCATTTAGCAACCATGTTACTAACTTATCAACTGCAGTGATTCACTTAATAACTGTGGCCAGAAAGGTCATAAAATGGGACAAAACAAACATAACAACTGTCTTGCTTAGCAATGGAAATTTGCAGCTCAATTGTCATAAGTAGAGGACTACTTGTATGGAGTTGGTTTTGAATCTGAACAACACTTCCAGTGCCCAAAGATATTGCAGTATATTATCAATAATCTTCTAGACATCTCTTTGGATATAAGAAATTGAATGTTAGTGTTTTATTTTAATTCAATCAAATATTCTGAGAAAGTTGGATTCCATACTACACGTTGTACTTTTTCTTTCAGAGTCCACAGTTCCAACAAATTAAACAAAACATAATGAGAATAAGATGCTGAAAGAAGGCATGGATTAAAAAGTATACAAAGTTGTTAAGACTCTGTAACAATGAACAAAGTCCAAAAGGCAACCTCAGTTTGTTTTAAGATTATAAATAGAGTCAAATTTCCATGTAGAAACTTGAATACATAGTCCAGGGATGTCAAACTCAATTTCATTGAAGGCCGCCTCAGGGTTGTGTTTGATCTTGGGAGGCTGGGGTGGGTGTGGCCCGCTTGAATCATATCAGGGGCGCTTGTGGTGGCCCGAGTGCTCTACCAGTGATAACAGGCTCCTAATCTCCATTTTCGGCTGGGATGGTCTCCTGCAACCCTCTTTCAGTTAAAACTGAGCTCAGGAGATTGGGAGCCCATTTTCACTGGCAGAGCCGGTCCTTTGGTGTTTCCAGGGCGGCCTTGCAGGCCAGATCTAAGCACCCCACAGGCTGGATGCGGCCCGCAGGCCTTGAGTTTGACACCCTTGACATAGTCTATAAAAAGGACACATGAGGTTTCTTATAAGTTAGCAGTTTACAATACAAGCTTATATGGAGTCGATTCAATATGGATTTTAAAAGCTTATTAAAACTCATTCAAAAGTCCTTCCTTCAAATGTTTCCAGGTTAATATTATTTGAAGTGACTATCAGCCCAGCTGCTACAGGTCCACCGTACTCTCCTTGCCTGCCTCCGAAAACACTGAGCCAGGCTTCCGGATTGCAATTGCACCGCACGAATATTCTGTGCCATGATTTCATAATAGTTTAGGATTGCCTGATCTCTGCAAAACAAGAAGAAACAACTGTTACCACCAAGGAATATTGGTCAAGAGAGCATGCAAGGACATACATTGCCTCTCCTTCCTCAGAAAACCCTCGTGGTGGCTAAGTCACTGGTCCACGAAGCTGACAGTGTAAATTTGGAGAGCCTGGAGGAAACATGTATGAAAAGGCACTAGAAAAACAAATTGATAAGGATAATGCTGTAGAACAGCAATGAACAGAGCAACTTTAAATATGTGGACATCATTCCCAGAATTCCCCAGAGTGGTGCAGTGGGCTAGAGGTATGTAGCTAGGCTGGCTATTCACGCCGCTCCTTGCGAAGGCACCGCATTCCGCCTTGAACGCCAAGAGGAGCTAAGCACGCAACCACTCTCTCCTTATTGTTGTTGCGCTTCCGAGTCGCTGTGACGTACCCTGGGCCACCAGCCACAACAAGGCTTCCAGTCGCAAGAACCAAGTGCCTTCTAGCCCATCAACTCCGTGGCCTGATTTGGCAAGCCTCGCAGACGGTGCTGCGAACTCTTCATAAAGAAAGAGATGGCGCTTGGGCCTGGGGGCCGAAGCCCTGTGGCCTATTAGTGTAGGGGTCTCTGTAAGAGTCGATCTGGAAATACTCACGGCCAACTTGACCAATACATATTATTAACAAGAGGAATCAGCGCCAATATGTTTCAGTCCAAATCAAGGGAAATATTATCAATCACGGAGAGAAGAGTTATTACTTATAAAGCCCTTCATGGTATTGGACCTGGGTACTTGAGAGACCACCTGCTGCCAATTACCTCCCAAAGACCCATTAGATCGCACAGAGTCGGCCTCCTCCGGGTTCCATCCACCAGCCAATGCCATCTGGCTACGACCCGGGGGAGGGCCTTCTCTGTGGCTGCTCCGGCCCTTTGGAACGAACTCCCCGCGGAGATTCGGACCCTCACCTCTCTCCCTGCTTTCCGAAAAGCCGTTAAAACCTGGCTGTGTTGGCAGGCCTGGGGTTGATGAGCTCCCTTCCCCCCTCGACAGGTGTGGTTGTTGGTCATCTTAAATGTCTATTTTGTACTTGTATGTTTCCCCTTCACGTTTAAGTTGTTCGCCGCCCTGAGTCCCTTTTAGGGAATAGGGCGGCATATAAATAAAATAAAACTTAAACTTAAACTTAAGATTGGATAACATGCCCGTCTCAGAGTGGACTGAGTCGAAAACTGAGTGGAGTTACTCACAAAGGGAGGTTATAAAGGTCATTAATTAATTAATAATCAGACTCAGTCCAATCAGAGCACGGACAGTGTCAACCCATGCATGGATGCTATTTCCACCCTTATTGAGAATTACTACAAACAAATGTTGAGAAGTAATTGTGTGAGGAATGTTCACAACATTATTTTGTGTTTGGACAAATATTTAAGTGCACTCAAGTTATTAACTCAGTAATTCATTACAATTGCATAGGAATTCTATCAGTGGAAATTACAAGGAAATTCAGAAATGGCATGAACCAAGATTTATTTACTGATCTAAACTGGTTATTAACATTCCATTTAAATTAATGTGAGCAACTTCCTACAGTAGAATCTAAAGGCAGAAGTATGCCCATAGGTGAGTTCCATGTGTGAAAATGTTTCTTCTAAAATAATTAAAGCACCTAGCTAGTTACCTAGTTACCTATAGCACCTAGCTATATTACTGATCACAGTTTTTAGCATCAAGTACCAAATCCTATCAACCATATTATTTACTTTAATTTAACTCCACTCAGAGTAGACATAACATTTTTTTAAAAACAACATATAGAAAAGAGTGTTACACTGAGAGGTAGCATAGAACTACCAGTGATATCATGCTCTTCATTTTAAGTTAGTCAAGACACTGTGAAGTTAGTAGATAAAATCGGGGGTGTCAGAAAAAAAACAACTGATTGCTGAGATCCAGTTTTCAAGCTGCACTCGAACAGTCAACCTAACTAAAGGTTCTCCCAATACTCACCAGTGTTAACCCAGCATCTGATATACTTTTAGCTGTATATTGTGCAGAACCACCAGTAACAGTTTAGTTAACAAACCTGGTGTTGTTAACATCATCAGGCCATCCATAAAATCTCTAAAAGGTGTCTAAAAACTCCAAAAGTATTACAAAGCAAAAGACACTAGGCAAGAATTCTGAATTTTCTCCACAATTTAATAAGATTCTTGCAAATAACACCACGGAGGTACAGTTCCTATAGGAAGATCAAACCATATATGGTTTAATATGATGCAAAATCAACCTACAAGAGTATTCTCCAACCTGCTACTCCCAAGAGGCAATTTCCAGCTATGCTTGATTAGAGAATTATGTAAGTCAAGTCCAGATACGGCATCTAGCTGGCACCAGGTTGGGGTTGACTGCCCTGTAAACATCATTAATGACAGAGATGCTTGTCCCAATTTCAAGAAAGCCCAATGTTCATAAGGGAAATTTAAGATGATCAAGGGATAGGAGATGGAAAGATTTGTATTTCTTTCTCTCTGCCTGAGACCCTAGAACCATGACAGCAAACCTATGGTATGTGTGCCACAGGTGGCATATGGAGCCTTCTCTGTGAGCACGCAAGCCGTCGTTTCAGCTCAGCTCCACCGTGCATGCACGCATGCCTCCTGCCAGCCAGCTGATTTTCAGGTCTCTGCCACACCTGCGAGGGCCGTGCATGTATGTACAGGGGGGTGGAGGGTTATGCATGCATGCGTGGGGGGGTGCTATGCACCCCCTGCACCTTGTTTTTAGTCCCAGGAGGCTCCAGGGAGGCCTGCTAAGCCCAAAATGGGCTGCAGGAGGGTCGCACATGCATGCATGGGACGTGGGGGGGGGAGGTGGGCATGCATGCACAGGTGGGGCAGGGCGCGTGTGGGAGGTATTGTGCGCACATTACATTATGGATGTGGACACGCACACGTGTGCTGTCATGCCCGCGCCTGTACTTTCGGCACGCAAGGACATAAAGGGTAGCCATCACAACCATAAAAAATGCCAACAGTCAGAAGTAGGAACAATTGAACCAAGAGTCTGCCACGTTTTGCAATTTAGTGGGCAATGCAATGATGGGCAAAGAAGTCAACCAGCATCCCTAAATGAGTAAAGACCTTATGTTGTTTTCCAGCACAATCCAAAGGAATTTGATCAATGCACACATTTTGCTTCTCCTGTAATGCTGCTATCAGAAAAAAACAAGAGAGGAGACGACTTTTACATGCATATTAATTAACCTGTTAAAGAGCTGGGTTGTTCCATGCAGGCAATCTCTGTGAATGTTAATGAACTCCAAGCAGATCAGGCAAAAATAAAAAACAAGACAAGTTTTACCTTGATGGTTTATATCTTCAGTTACAAATCAGAGCAACTGTCATATCACTAGTAGATGGGAAGAACATTAGGAATAAAGGATTTATAAGATGAAATGATAATGACATTCAGACTACTTCAAAGGGACCACCGAGCTGACAGGTCCCTGTTAACATGCAGCTGTCCTTGAAAACATAAGACTGGGAAATACCGTCTCACAATTATTTCTGTTAAATACATTTCAAACAAGATTCACACCTCCAACCACACTCCTCTTATGCAGGTAGTCCTTGACTTACAACTGATTTACAACAATTCATTCATTTAGCGACCATTTAGTTACAAATGTCCTGAAAACAGTGACTTACACTTACGACCCTTGCTGCATCTCTATGGTCACATGATCAAAATTCTGGCACTTCGCAGCCAACATATGGATTTATCCTTCAGTCATGTGATCATCATTTGCGATTTTCCCAGCCAGGTTCAGACAAGCAAAGTAAAAAGGGAGAAGACAGATTTGCTTAATGACCGTGTGAGTCCCTTAACTGCAGTGATTCCCTTAACAACTATGGCAAACAAGGTCATAAAATCAGGTGCAACTCACTTAATCCTATTTAGCAATGGAAATTCTGGTCTCAGTTGTGATCATAAGTTGAGGACTACTTATATACCTCTTACACTACAGATTCAGCATCTGGGATCAAAATAGGTTATGAAAGAGGCAGATTTGGACTGGAAATTTCCAGTTGCTGATGAGTGCTTTGTAGGACCTAAGGAGGACACAGTTCGTTCTGATCTGCAGACTAGATGAGATTGTGAATTATATTAATTCTACTTGAATAAAGAGAAATACAAGTAGTCCTCAGCCTACAACCACACTTGAGCCCAAAATTTCCGTTGCTATGTGCGACATTTGTTAAAGTGCATTTTGCACCATTTTACGATCTTCCTTGCCACAGTTGCTAAGTGAATCACTGCAGTTGTTAAGTTAATAACACAATTGTTAAGTGAATCTGGCTTCCCCATTGACTTTGCTTGTCAGAAGGCCTCAAAAGCTGCTCACATGATCCCAACTGTCATAAGTGTTAATCACTTGCCAAGCATCGGAATTTTGATCAAGTGATCATGGGGAATGCTGTAATGGTCATAAGTCTGGAAAACAATCATAAGTCACTTTTTTCAGTGCAGTTGTAACTTTGAACAGTCACTAAATAAACTGTTGTAAGTTTAGGAGTACCTGTAGAGTTAGCTTTGATCCTTTGGGAATAAGTAGCAGTTTGGAAACATGATCACTTTTTGCAAGAGAAAAGTTGAGGGATGGCAATAAAGAAAATTTGCTTTCACTAGAGTGTCTACATACTTAGTCTAAAAAAATCTGGAAAAGCAGTGAATGCCAGCTAAGAATTAGTATCTTCTGTGCTTTAATCTATGAGTCACTCTAATTTATGAGATTTTTTTCAGCTCAGAATACAGCAACTTTGATTATGGCTCCTTGTTTGCAATCAATATTCAGAAGTAGAATAAGTGTTACTTGGGGATATTTAGCAAAGGCATATAGGTCCAGAGCATCTATATATTATAAAAAATCTGATTCCTGTAACCTTTAACTGGGTAAAATGGTACACCTTAGGTTAAAACCTTTTGAGCCAAGGTACCGCAGATAAGCTAACTTACAGAATGCATCCCAAATCTGCTTTCTATGACTCCTGTGGAATCAAAATCAACATTTGTAAGTGTGAAAACCGATCACAAGTCACATTTTTTCCAGTGTCGTTATAACTTTGAACGGTCATTAAACAAATGGTTGTAAGTCGAGGAGTATCTCTATGTTAGGGTTTAAACTACAGTTTTCATCTCTTTCCCATTTCAAAGTGATAAGAAACTGGAATGTGGACTTCCGAGGCTGTGTTATAAGAGATGCAAGAGGATGTTGTCAACTTGCCCAAAGTTACCGTGTTTCCCCGAAAATAAGACAGGGTCTTATTTTCTTTTGACCCCTGAAATAAGCGCTTGGCCTTATTTTTAGAGAGGTCTTATTATTTTTGAGGTGCAGGAGGCGATGAGCATGGTCACCTCATGGCTGCTGCTGTGTTGCAATATTTTCAGGGAGGTCTTATTTTCAGGGGAGGGCTTATTTTAGCGCATGCACTCAAAAGCCCAATTGGGATTATTATCCAGGGAGGTCTTATTTTCAGGGAAACAGAGTATCATTTGTTCCCTAGAGTCCCTTGTGTTTGGGAATGGACAACAAAGTTTCCTGCTGTTTTGAAGTGGCACAACAAAGACCCCAGCCTACATTCTTATCCACGCACAAAGTTATCTGAGGCCCCAACAACTGCCTGATTGCAGGCACCGCTATGGACAGAGGGATGAGAACGGCAAGACCATTTCTAGAACTTACCTCTCCTCCTGAACAATGATGTCGTTGAAAGCATGAGAGAGGCGCTTCAGTTTGCGAATGCCTGTTGAGACCAGCTCCAAGTCACAGCTCAACTGCCTGCCAGGACAAAAAGAGATCGGCAAAGGTGAAGAGTGAATTGGGTCACCAATGAATAGCACTTTCCTCTGTCTCCAGTTCAATCCCCTTCTTTTCAGAACAGCAAAATAATGCCATTTGCGGACGATATTACCACAAAATACAGGTATAGCCTTTGGATTGCTAGAGGGATTCAGTTTTTTTTTAAAAAAAAAAAGTTAAAGCTGTTATTTATTGACATTTTAAAACTGGATTTCAAACTGGAATAGATTCTTTTGTGTGTACTTGTCAGTTGTCTTGAGTGCCTGAGATGGGAAAAGGGACTATAAACAAAAGAGAAGATACATTTCCACAGGCAAGATGAACCTTTGTGGTTAAATAAACAAAAATAGTGTATTTTGGAAGATCTACATTGAGAAGCCAGAGTAGCAAAAATGTGTTCACTGGGATTTGACTCAGAAAAGTTTAATCAAGGATAGACCTACCATATTTTTGAAGCATAAGACGCACCTTCCCCCCCCCTAAAAGTGGATGGAAATTTAGGTGCGTCTTATAGACCGAATACAGGCATTTTTGGCCTCCCAAACCCTCTGCCTGTCATGTTTTTGCTGTCCCCAGCCCCCAGCACTCTGTAGTGATCCGCATGGCCCATTTTTGCCCAAAATGTGCTCACTTTTGGCCTGCAGAGTGCGTCTGGGGGCTGGGGAGGATGAAAACGCAACATTTGGAGAGCTTAGGAGCCCAAAAACGGGCCTGTTTTTGGCAAAAAAATAGGACGTATGGAGCACTGCAGCGTGCAGACAGAAAAAGCACAATGTGTGGAGGCCAAAAATTATTTTTTTCTTGTTTACCTCCTGTAAATTTATGTGCATCTTATAGTTTGGTATGTCTTATAGTCCAAAAATATGGTACTTAATGATAATCTCAAGTTAGACTGCCCTGGGGAGTCAAAAAACATCTCAGCAGGAGAAAGTGGCAAATCACGCAAGTTACCTCTTAGCTTAGCAAATGTCCTACTTACCTTCTCACAGCAAGAGAAACTGGAGAACCATATGGGCTTTTCAAGGCTGCAGCCCTCATGGATCTCCGTAGAGGCAGGAGACTTTTCTTACGCTGACAGGACCCAGATTTCTTGCTGGATGGGGATACAATCTTCGTGCTGGATGTTGGGGTTGAGATGGAAGCCAGCTTCTTGTTTTGGCGAGGGGTCCGAGGAGAGACGTTGGAAGGTTTTGTGGAACTTTTGCTCTTTCCTCTGGGGTCCTTGGCCAACGAAGCTGCTATAGCACGAGAGGGACCTTGGCAGTTCCTTTGCATTTTCTGAAACACAAAGGCAGTTTTTATTGACATTGAGAGATAATGGGGATATTCTCCAGATTGCAACCTAGCAGCTTGATAAAAATAAGAAAGTTTTCAAAAATGTGCAAAACGTATCCACAGGTCATAAAAACCATTCTATCTATCTATCTATCTATCTATCTATCTATCTATCTATAATATATTACCTAGTATCATTAATTATTTTATCAAAATCATTTAAGTCAGATGGTCAATGTATAAGTTTTATAAATAAAATTATAATCATGCTATGCACACTCTTTGGGGAGTAAGCCTGAGACTTACTCCCCAGAATAGGGCTTCAGTTGCATGATTACAGCCGCCATCTTGACTTTTTTGACTCGCTCCCTGTGGATATCCTTGGCCTGGAGGAATAGATTAGGAAGAGTATCTGCACCAGCTGTGACTTTTAATTCAGAAAGCCATAACGCCTTTCCATTCAGAGCTCCCTGTTAGTTGTACCTCTATTTTGGTTTTGTTCAAAAAAAAAGTTTCCCATCAAAAGATTCCTTGAAGAGCATGTGAAAATTAATAATGTCTGAGAATTTAAGAACAAAGTTCAATCCACTTTCTAAGCCGTAGATGCAGATCTGCTTAATTCATTAGCTTTTCATGAATCGAACTACATCCGTACCTGTGACATTGTTCCAAATACATTTTTGGCTGTTCTTGTAAGCATCTGGAGGTTTGAGCTTTTCTCCTTAGCCTCCAGGCTCTCCCAAGTTGGATTCTCATCAAAATTCATTTTTACTTCTTTTAAAGGCATTCTTTTCCGGAGGGACATCCGCACACTATTCATATTCACAGAAGATCTTTTCCTGAATCGATCTGGCACGGGACTCTCCTCAAAGTCAGACAGGATCTGATGGCTCCGCCAGCCAATGCTTGATCCCACAGTTTGGAACACAGATGCCATCCTTTCCCAGAGCTGGATTCTTCAAAAGCCTTAAAAAGAAAAAAAAAAGTCCATTAAAGTTTCTAGTCCATAAGTTCACAACATGGGGAGAAGAATACTTCCTGTTGTTAGTGTCATTAACGTTATTTAATTGATGCTGGGCAATCCCCTACAAAGAACTATGATAACAGCTTGACTGATAGCAGGGACATTTAATTTGTCAGAGGCAGGCCTGCAAAACGGTTATCTTAGAGTGAATAGTAAGTAGTCACTTATTAAGTAGAAAAAGATTGAGATTTCTTTCCACAACCCTCTTTATCTACTATCCTCCAATGTATTCCGCAACACCTCATCCAAGATCTTGGACATCCAAGATTTATTTTTCCTAAAAATTCTCTAGGGTTCATTCATATATTTTACCACATCTTTTGCATTTGCGTACATGCCTGTGATCTCAAGGAAATAAATATATATAATATTCCTTCCTCCATTTCCCCACACAAAAACCCTGTGAGGTGACTTGGGCCAAGAGAGAGGGACTGGCCCAAAGTCTTTCAGTAGCTTTCATGCCTAAGGGAGGCTTGGAACTCACAGACTCCTAGTTTCTAACCCAGCACCTTCACCCTCCTGGCTCTTGATGGAGATTCTTATAAATAAAGTTAATGCTGAAGGCTTGGATTGCTTTTGCAACAGGCTAAGATCCCACTTCTCTCTTCTTTAAATTAAAGGACATTTTAAAAAAAGAAACTCAGCACCTTTGAAATATGTGAAGGGCTGACACTTGCAAAATTTGCCCTTTGTTGACCAGAGGGCAAATAGTTGGGCTTAAAACACTGACTTGGGCAAAACATTAAGATAAGTATCATTAACACAAGCAGCAGTTTTTCAATGTGCCAGTTCTAAATTCTTCAGTTTGAAAACATTCTGACTTTATGATCTCAGGTTTATCCAAAGTCCAATATAATAATCATAGTTGATTGTTTTCTTGGAGGCATGTCATTAGCATTTGCAACTATGGTGGCATAAGAGGCATACAATCAAAATCACATGAAGTAGTGTATTAGCACTGCTTAATAAAGCCTTAGTAAGACCACACCTGGAATACTGCACCCAGTTTTAGTCACCACATTACAAAAAAGATGTTGAGACTTTGATTTGATTTGATTTATTGCAATTCTATGCCCCCTATTCCCAGAGGGACTCAGGGCGGCTCACAAACCAAAGTAAGGGGGGGGGAATACAAACAGGAGGAAAAACAACGGACAAACAACTACAAACAAAAAAAAACACCACTCAACAACCACACAATTCGAGCGGGGGCGGGGAACCCATTAGCCCCAGGCCTGTCGGAACAACCAGGTTTTAAGGGCTTTGCGGAAAGCCTGAAGGGTGATGAGGGTCCGAATCTCCACGGGGAGCTCGTTCCAGAGGGCCGGAGCAGCCACAGAGAAGGCCCTCCTCCGGGTGGTAGCCAATCGGCATTGGCCAGTAGATGCAATTCGGAGGAGGCCTAATCTGTGGGATCTAATAGGTCTGTTGGAGGTAATTGGCAGCAGGCGGTCTCTCAAGTACCCAGGTCCAATACCATGAAGGGCTTTATAAATGACGACTAGCACCTTGAAGCGTATCCGAAGACCAATAGGCAGCCAGTGCAGCTCGCGGAGGATAGGTGTGATGTGGGTGTACCGGGGTGCACCCACAATCGCTCGCGCAGCTGCATTCTGGACAAGCTGAAGTCTCCAAATGCTCTTCAAGGGCTGCCCCATGTAGAGCGCATTGCAGTAGTCCAGTCTTGAGGTCACAAGGGCACAAGTGACTGATGCGAGGGCCTCCCGGTTCAGGTAGGGACGCAATTGGTGCACCAGGCGAACCTGGGCAAATGCCCCCCTGGTCACAGCCGACAAATGGTGTTCAAAAGTCAGCTGGAAAAAGTGCAAAGAGCAACTATGACAATTAAGGGCCTGGAGATTAAAACATATGGAAAACAATTGCAGGAATTTGGTATGGCTAGTCTAGAGAAAAAAGGACTAGGGAGGACATGATAGCAGCAGTATTCCAGTATTTGAGGGGTTGCCACAAAGAAGAGGGGGTCAACTTATTTTCCAAAGCACCAGAAGGCAAGACAAGAAACAATGGATGGAAATTAATCAAGAAGACAAACAACCTGGAATAAAGGCAAAAACCCCTAACAGTGAGGACAATTAACCAGTGGAACAGCTTGCCTTCAGAAGTTGTAGGTGCTTCATCACTGAAGGTTTTTCAGAAAAGACTGAAATGCTACAGGTTCTCCTACTTGAGCAGAGGGTTGGACTAGAAGACCTCCAAGGTCCTTTCTAGCTCTATTCTTATTAATTGATCCAACTAGATAACTTAATTAGGTAATGAAACATCCACCAAAAAAAAAACCCATCAGCACCAAAAACTCCAAAGTTCAATCCTGAGCTACATATTTATTCCTATTGTTAAAAGTTATTTATCAACTGGGGTATACCTGGTCAAGGTTATCCACCCATCACCACCCAGTGCAGAATTTGTGGCAAATATATTATTTGTCTAAGGTATTTCCTGATTAAGTCAAGATTCGAAAGAAAGATATTTCATTATGGTTTCCTCCCTTTGAATGCCAAACTGAAAAAGTCATCACAGGTCATTAGAAGACTGTGTGCAAAAAAGGCTTATGATGTTGATGGTGAGAAATGCAAAGTGGGAGATATAATGCATCAGTCCCTTGGGGACTTAAGCAGTTAATGCATGGCATAAATAAATCAAATAAAATTGTTGTGGACTTGAGAAGCAGCATGAAGTTTTGGTTAAGTGCTGGATTACTAACAGGGAGACTTCAGATTCTAGTTTTTCCTTGGACACAGAAATCGGCTGAGAAATCACTCTCTTGGACCAAATCAGCATTGGGTGTGTTCTGGGACTCATAAAACACAGACTCTTACGCCCCTTCCTGGCATTATGTATTGGCAGCTTAACTGTGAAGCATTAGGCAAATGCAGTGCAAAAGCAAACAGAACCTGCACCCATCAGCTAATAAAACATCATCAGGGACTTGGCTAATCTTCTTCAGTCACTAAATTGTGTCCAACTCTTCCCAACCCCATGGACCATAGCAATCCAGCCCCCCCCCCCCATCCTTCACTTCCTCCTGGAGTTTACCCCAATTCATGTTCATTGCATGGATAACACTATCTAACGGTCTCATCCTCTGCAGTCCCCTTCTCCTTTTGCCTTCAATCTTTCCTAACATCGGGGACTTTTCCAATTCTCATTTGGTGGCCAAAGTATCTGAGTTTCAGCTTCAGGATCTGTCCTTCCCAAAAACAATCAGGGCTCATTTCCTTTAGGATTGATTTGATCTCTTTGCAGTTCGAAGGACTCTCAAGAGTCTTCTCCAACACCACAAATCAATCTAATCACTACTAAAATTATAATGGGGCTAATAGGACGGGGAAAACGGCCAATCTCGCCTTCCTTCCCTTTGCTCCAACTCACCTTTACCGTTTGCTATTTACGTATGCCACCCCTGCCTTCTTCGGCCAGCTTCCTTCTCCAGCAAGATTTCAAATAAGGCGCCGGCGCTTTCTCGTCCACCGGATTGGCTGGCGTCTAGCGCTCCTCCCCCCCCCTCCTTGATTGCATGAGAAAGAGTGGGAGGAAGAAACAATTGAATGTGAATGGAGAACGTTGCTCCGAGCCCGCTGGGAATCTTATCCCACCGATCTCCATCTGCATTGCTTTTTACGTGCTTGCTTGTGCGCCCAAGGAAGGAGCACGCTTTATCGGAGACTTCGGAGTAGCAAAAATTAGGCAGGACAGTTTAAAAACTCTTACAAGTTGACATTGCTCCTGCCAGATTCATTAGATTCTAAACAACTTAGAACAGAACAGAATAGAATAACAGAGTTGGAAGGGACCTTGGAGGTCTTCTAGTCAAACCCTCTGCTTAGGCAGAAAACTCTATATCATTTCAGACAAATGTCACAAATCTCTTCTTAAAAACGTCCAGTGTTGGAGCACCCACAACTTCTGGTGGCAAGTTGTTTCACTGATTAATTCTTTTAACTGTCAGGAAGTTTCTTCTTCATTCTAGATTACTTCTCTCCTTGAATAGTTTCTATTCTTCTTGTCCTGCCCTCGGGTGCTTTGGAGAATAGCCTCTTCTTTGGGGCAGCCCCTCAGATATTGGAACACTGCAATCATGTCACCCCTGGTCCTTTTTTTTTCTCTAGACTAGCCATACCCAGTTCCTGCAATTGTTCTTCATGTTTTAATCTCCAGGCCATTAATTGTAGTAGTTGCTTTTTGCACTTTTTCCAAAGTCTCAACATCTTTTTTTGTAATGTGGTGACTAAAACTGGATACAGTCTTCCAGGTGTGGTCTTACTAAGGCTTTATAAAGCAGTACTAATACACTACTTCACGTGATTTTGATTGTATGCCTCTTATGCCACCATAGTTACAAATGCTAATGACATGTCTCCAAGAAAACAATCAACTATGATTATTATATTGGACTTTGGATAAACCTGAGATCATAAAGTCAGAATGTTTTCAAACTGAAGCATTTATATGTTTATGTTTTAGCCTCCAGTCCCCTAATCATCTTGGCTGCTCTTCTCTGCACTCTTGGTCTTCTGGTTTTTATCCCGTTGCCTTTAACCACTATGCCAAACTGGCTCTCGATAAAATAACTATAGTTAGAAATGATCATGCTGCAAAATGTAGCTGCCAAAATTTTGACCCAGCGAGATACGTTATGTGGGCACAGCTGCAATTTTGACCTTTCTAGCTTCCGTCAAGCCCATAAATTAGATCCATAGGTTAGATCGTTGCTGTAAAATAATTGGTAATATATAAACAAAAACAAATTCAGTCTCCATTAAAACTCCTTCTCACAAAGTGCTGTAAAAAAAGTGAAGTGTTTTCCCCTGAATTTCTAAAGGAAAGCAGAATGGGAGCTTTAGGATAATCTGCTAGTCCCAGCCACCTTAATGGCTGAAGGGGCAGATCAAATACGTTCAGGAATACCGAGATAGGAGGGACTTTAATTGTGTAAGATGGAAATTCTGAAAACAACAGACACTCAGGCTCTGCAAGACTTTTAGTGTCAACTGAGGCCCAGGATCGAAAAATAACTCTCCAAAATTGTGTTGGTGTCACTTTGCTAAATTATCTGACTCCAGGCAATTGTATGCTTAGAATGTGCCCTAAGAAATGATGGATAAAACCAAGGCAATAACTACTAATATTAATTGATCTGATGTACACATTAGCTGGAGAATTCTGGGAGCTGAAGTCCACAGATCTTAAAGTTGCCAATGTTGAGAACACGGTTTATTATATTAAATCAATACTGTTCTTGTTTTGAGATTATTTCCTTGCTGGATATGATATGTAGCAGGCTCTAAGGCAGTAAAGGCCACCTAATGAGGCATCTCTAAGAGGAAGCTATCTTTTTAATGAAAATCAGGCCAATAAGACTTCAGCAATGTTTAATATAGAACAGGAAGTTCACAGAGTGTTCTTGTCACGGGAATATTCAAAGGCATAATATGGAAATATAGCACCAACCCACTCTAGTTTGACTTTGGTAAAGAAATATTATTGCAAAGTGATGTTGTAAACTGGCAAGTCACTTGGGTGAGATGAGAAATGCAAAAATTTAATAAATGCATTTTTTAAACGTTAAGATCTTTGACTATACCTTACATCCCGATTAAATAAGATAATAGCTAGAGAAAGAATTAAATAGGCACAAAATAGGATGTTATTTTTTGATTAACATATATGGTGTGTGTGTGTATAGAGCATGTGTGTATGTATGTATGTATGTATGTATGTATGTATGTATGTATGTATGTATGTACATATGTAGGAAGTTAGCACTCACCCCACCACTCTCCTAGAAAAAAATGAAATATTCTAGGAAATATTAAAAAGGCAAAATAATACATTTTCCCTAAAGGAGAAACATGTTTCTAAAGACATAAGCTCAGAGCCCAGCTCCCTGCCCACCCAGCAGATATTTTGGTGCCAACTTATCTACAAGACAAAGGCTGGGTCATCTTATCTACAAAACAAAAGACATGGCCCTCAGGACATGATAGATTATCCCTCATTCAAGATCCAAACCAGGACAAAGCCATTATGGTAAGCCATAATAGGAATTGCTCAAAGCCCCTCCAGCAAGATTCAACCAGGCCTGGGACTCAAGAGAACCTTCAAGTTATCCCTGCATGGGAGTCTGACAATCAATCAGATTGTCAGAGTACATTTCTTACACTGGAACAGGAAGCTCTAAGGTATAAATCTCTCTCCCTCTCTCTCCCATGTACTCTTTTTTGCCCAGAACTTCAAACCATATAGTCCTGTAGTGTCCACCATTAAACCATCTTTCCAAGCAGTCTCCATGTTCCCAGTGTCTTTCTTCCCTCTTGGAACTGAGCCCAGATGGACATTTCTTCCAACAATCAATCAATCTATCAATCTATCTATCTATCTATCATCTATCTATCTATCTATCTATCTATCTATCTATCATCTATCTATCTATCATCTATCTATCATCTATCTATCTATCATCTATCTATCTATCATCTATCTATCTATCATCTATCTGTGTGTGTGTTTAGTGTCACAACCCCTGGTATGCCCCAATTATGGGAGGAAGCTAATTGCTTCCATTCTCTGTCAATCGGCTCGTCACAAGAGTCCATCACGACAGAAACCCAATATTTTTACTGTTGCCTTTGTTACTAATAATAAAATTATTTTATTTTATTTTTTAAGACCGAGCATCAGAATTTCATTTTTAATGTGTCAGCGTGTTCACAGAAAAAAGTGACAATAACCCATCTTATCTTAAACTATGCTACGATAACTGCAAAATAAAATATTTCATAGGAATTCTTTAAAATGACAAGTTCAAACTGGTCTGAATAGTAAAATCACAAAAACCAAATGAGGAAAAAGCATAAGGTAAAAGGGCCGCTAAAATTTCCTTCTATTTCCTTCTTTGTAAAATTTCCTTCTATTTCCTTCTATGGCCAGCTGTTATAAGGGAGGCAATTATAAGGGAGGATGAATTATACTAGATTGGGCTTGTATTTTTTCATAAAACCTGATATTAGGAGCATCAAAGTTAATCAAGAGAGTCAAAGGCTTATTTGTGAGCACTTAGTGCAGGTACCCTCATCTGGTGACCTTCCCAAGTATTGGTTTATAACACCCATAGTCATTGGGTGTCATTGCCAAAAACATAACGCCCCTTCCATCGTGCAAAAGAAACCTGAACTGTGGTGATTCCAAAGTTAAATATCAAAACAGCATTAAATCTTATGGTAGAAAAGAACTGTGTTCAACATATGACATTTTATATGAGATGGCTTAGGCTGAGAGACTGGTCAGACACACAGCCAATTTTCATGCCTAAGGCATTGCTAGAACTTAGTCCGAGTCTCCTGGTTTCTAGTCTAATGCCTTAACTGCTAGACCAAACTGGTTCTATGGATTGAATGGCTTCCCTGCACACCGCAATCTTGGGAAAAAATATTTTTGGTTTAAGGCAGGGGTGTCAAACTCAAGGCCCGCAGGCGAAATCCAGCCCAGGGGGTGGTTAGATCTGGCCCACAGGGCCACCCTGGAAACAGTGAAGGACTGGCCCATGGTACTCTGCCAGTGAAAATGGCCATTCCAAGCTCCATTTTCACTGGCAGAGTGTTCGAGCTACTCTGGGTGCTGATACGAGTGACATTGAGCTGGCCATGCTGACCACCCAGCCCTCCGAGTTCAAACACAACCCTGGTGCAGTCCTCCATCAAATCGAGTTTGACACCCCTGGTTTAAGGGATCACAGACAAGTTATGTGCACTTCCTCTGCATACATGCACAGTCCCACCATTTTCCTTTCATTCTATTTTTTCTATTGCCTTTACCATTAAATAGTCCTTAAAATCAATTGTAACTTTCCTTTCTTTTTCACACGTCACTGATGCAGTATTCTCGGAAACCCAGAGCTTAAACTCTTACTGTAAATATACTTTTGTTCTTCCTCACAGTTAACATAGCTACTTTGGCTTTCAATATAATAATAACTGTGGTCCCCCCAAGGTTATAAAATCCTTTTTTTTTTTTACTAAACTGGAGAGGTGAAACAGATACCTGCAGATGCCAAATGGCCAAGCTCTGCCTTAATTTATTTGCAGAAATTGAATTGTCACGTCTTATATCAGCCTTTCCCTGTACCCTCCAATTGTACTCCCCAATGACTGCCAAGGAATTCTGGGAGTTGTAGTTTCAACAAACTTGGTGGACACCCACTGGGGAAGGCTGTCTTATCCCATCAATAAAAAGACAGCCTTTATGTACCCTCAGGCAGAACCTCTGTCGGATCTGTAAACTATTGCATGTGCTGCCACCATTCTATAAATAATACAAAAAAGAAGTAAAATAGATTAGCATTTTACTTGAGAGTCACAAAGGTAGGTATAAAATGCAGATTTTTATTCTGCTTGCTTTCCAACTTTTAAGAACTTTTTTTAAAGCAGGTATCAAAAGATATATAAATTGAAGAAATATTAATTGGGGCAGAAATTATTAAGGAAAAGAATGTTAGTTGCCTTTGAAAATGCAAACAATTTTTAACAAAACAATCCAGAAATTGATATATCGATGGATCCACGAGAAACACTGAAAAAATATAGAGAGAAACCTAGACTGCTACGTTCACAGATGGGAGAAAAAATATCCACACACCAAGAGATGGGATACTTTTTGTTTCTAATTTATTGTAGCAAAATTTCTAGCAAAATGAGCAAATGTATTTCAATAGGCTTGCTCATATACACACCTCTGAGCCACAGTGACTAAAGGTCTTTTCAAACATTTTTAGATCAGGCCAATTCAGGCCAGGTGTGCCGCAGATAAGAATTGTTTCAACAGATATTCAGAGAAACAGGGGAAAACCCGTTCGCGTTCCAGTACTGCATGACTTAACCATCTTTGCACGGAAGAAAATAAGAATAGTTTTATGTCTAGGGTCCACAGATATGACTCAAGATATCTCACTGATCTCAAGGAAACATTTCATTAGGATTTTTTTAAAAAATTAGGGTGTGACTTGAAGGGAGCACAGATGATCATGTCACACAGTGGTGGGTTTCAAAAAATTTTAGAACCTCTTCTGTGGTGTGGCCTGCTTTGTGGGAGTGGCTTGCTGGCCATGTGACTGGGTAGGAGTGGCCAACTTGTAAAATGTGGTGAAACTCACTTAACAATGTTCTTGCTTAGCAACCAAAATGTTGGCTCAGGAACTCTGGCATTGAAGTGTGCAAGTCTTAACGCTGTCAAGTTACAAGACCCTTGCACGCGTCATCCTTTAGGAAAAAAAACCCCAGGGGTGTTCAAACTTGACAGCTTTAAGACTTGTGGACTTCAACTCCCAGAATTCCTCCCCCAGTCATGTTGGCTGAGGAACTCTGGCATTGAAGTGTGCAAGTCTTAAAGCTGTCAAGTTACAAGACTCTTGCATCCCTAGCTCTTTAGGAAAAAAAAAACCCAGGGGTGTTCAAACTTGACAGCTTTAAGACTTTAAGGTTTAGATAGGACTCTTAGAGGCGGGCGGGGCAATTAGTGAGCCAGCCAATCAGTGAGCGGCGGGCAGGGCAAGCATGGTGCGGACGGGCAGGGGGAGGGAGCTGGAACCGGTTCTAAACGGCATGGTAGATTTGTGGAACCTCTTCTATAGAAGAGGTTAGATGGCAGGAACCCACCCCTGATGCCACATGAATAGGCAAAAATAGGTTACAAAATGTGGGGCATTACCATTCTGGGTGCTGTGCAGACTACAAAAATTGTGGACCTGCAAGGGCACAGCTGTCTACTTCTGGATTAGAATGAGAAATGGAAAAATAAGGAGGATGCATGTCAGTAATGGTATCCTCTTTTCTTCACTACCAGTTCGGTAGCAGGAGCGCACGTATCTGGGCATGCGCAGAACCTTCTGCACATGCGCAGAAGCACCATGATGACATCTGGGTGGGTGGGCGGAGCCTCACGCCGCCGCCATAACCAGTTTGCCTGAAACGGTGCAAACCAGCAGAATGCCACCTCTGATGCATATGGTTGGAAAGTGAAATTACGGGAGTCCTCATTTAACAATCAGTTGCTTAGCGACTGTTCAAAGTTATGACAGATATAATTCCCGGCTCAATTATGATCATAAGTCAAGTACCACCTGCATCTCTCTCTCACTGAGAGATATGAGAAGGATAAATTAATAACATCTACCTCCCTTTTAAAAAACATATAAATTACCATTTTCCTTTAAGTAGAATAAAAGAAAAAAAAACACCTTGGATATCCCCAAGAGAAATAGAAGTCTCAAGGTTTATGCAACGCTTTCTGACATTAAGTGTACAAACCAAACACTCTGATTGTATCCTAGCTCTGGCTTAAAAATGGTCTAAAACGGCTTAAAATTGTCAGCATCCGGAGATGTCCTTTATTTTGTTTTTTCGTTGAAATCTTGTGTCCATTGGGTCAAAGCCTCTTTCCTTAGCTCCAAACACTGCCCAAGGAGGAGTCAGTGCTACATAGTCAGCAGAAGTGAATGTTTTAATTCCTCCACTCTGTTCATATTCATGGACCAGTTCTTGAAAGCGATCATAATCAATCCAGGTGTGCCATTTCCCTCCGATTTTGAACTGGAAAAAAAAAGCAGACAGTTGATCATGATAATAGAGGTGTGGGGGTTTTTTTTGTTTTTTTTTTTAAAAAGAAGGCTTACTCTAAAGATGTTTATTATAAGATACTGATTCGGACAAAACTGTGAAAAAACACACTCGGCCAGTTTTCTCCAAGCTGGTTACTCTCCTTATGTAGAGATTTCAATCCCCAGAATTCCCTAGCTAGCATGACTATTGCTAAGAATTCTAGGAGCTCAAATCCATCTGGAAGACAGAAAGTGAGAAAGCTGTACTGAAAAAATAATCTTGTTTCTTGTTTGGATTAGTGTGCTATATGAGCCCAGCCATTTTTTTTTCTTCAAAAAAAAACATAATTAAACAAATCTTTCTTTAGTTTGATGTATGATTTCTAGCCAAGTTTATTGAAGGTATCTTTGGTATGATACACAACCTTAAAACAATGTATGAGTCAGGGGTGGGTTCCTGCAAGTTCTAACCTCTTCTATAGAAGAGGTTCCACAAATCTACAGTGACGTTTAGAACCGGTTTCAGCTCCCTCCCCCCGCCCGTCCGCACATCATCAAGATGAAGAGCGAGAGGAGGAATTCTGGGAGCTGAAGTCCATAAGTCTTAAAGCTGTCATGTTTGAACACCCCTGGGGTTTTTCTTCTAAAGGGTTAGGGGTGCAAGGGTCTTGTAACTTGACAGCTTTAAGACTTGCATGCTTCAAATGCCAGAGTTTCTGAGCGAACATTTTGGTTGCTAAGCAAAAGCGTTGTTAAGTGAGTTTCACCACTTAACAAGTTGGCCACATCCACCCAGTCACATGACTGCCAAGCCACTCCCACTCAGTCACATGGCTGGCAAGCCACTCCCATCCAGTCACATGGCTGGCAAGCCACTCCCACCTGGTCACATGGCTGGCAAGCCACTCCCACAAAGCAGGCCACACCTACAGAAGAGGTTCTAAAAAAAATTGAAACCCACCACTGCTATGAGTACTAAGATTTCGACTGAGTCAATCTCCCCCAAAGGTGCTTTTTCAAAAGGCAACTGGACTTTGGTTTCCTTTGAAAATGTTTCACTTCTTATCCAAGAAGGTCCTTCAGTTCAGTTGAAGCTGAAGCTTCTTGGATGAGAAGTGAAAACATCTTCAAGGAAAAACAAAGTCCAGTTGCTTCTTAAAAACACCTTTGGGACAGCTATGACCTGAGAATCTCCACAGGCATCAATCTCTCCTCCTTCACTCCACTTGGACATCCTAATATCAAAGCTAACCTTTTTTACTGCCATAGATCAGTATTTTGCATCTCAGTTATATACAAGTTCCCTAACCCTGCTCTCCGCTCAGATGTTACAATTTATTTAGTACAGCCTGCTCCACCAAGCAGAGATTTTTGATTGTCATGGATTGTCCTCAAAGAACTTCCAGAAGTGGCCCAAAAGACTGGGCATCTCTTCTCATTTGGAGAACAGGAGCATGATGTCATTTTTCCTTGGTTGGATTAGATTTCCGATTTTGAGTATCCATAACGTGCCTATTATTTTGATGGCTCTTTTACCACACTTTTGCGTGTCCCGTTGTTAAATTTATTGTGACTTGAATGCTGGACTCCCTCACAGTATCCATAGATGTCACTGTGACACCATTATCTAGGCTCTTTGCCTCAATTTAACTTTGGCTTTAGATTTTCCAATAGCAATTAATCACAGACCTGACAGGCCTCCTTACACTAAAAAAAAATGCTGGCACTTACAAATATGTTGTTTGCCCAAACAAAAAATGGAAAAGCTGGACTGATAGAGAAAGTATCCTGCAGGACTAGAAGAGTAATATGGAACCATCTTACCAGAATTTCCTTCTGTTAAATGGATATTTTGAGATTGGCACCCACTAAACAGGGCAGCCTTTGGCAAACCGGCAAAGCCATGGCAACCATTTACAGCAACAAATCACATGGCCTGAATCAAGAAGAGGCCTGTGGCTCAAAAATATTGGCACCCTTATTTTAAAAATGTTGGTTTTTAATGGTTTATAATTGTCATAAAGCAGCTTCAAGAACATTACAGGTAGTCCTCAATTAATGACCACAGTTGAGGTCAGATTTTCCATCGCCAAGCAAGGCAATTGTTAAGTGAGCCATACCTGAATTTATGATCTTTCTTGCCACAGTTAAACAAATAGTTGAAGTCAATTAAGTGAACCATGTTTTGTTAAGTGATTCTGGCTTCCCCCCATTGACTGTGGTTGTTGAAAGCTGCCCAGGAAGATTGTAAATGATGATCAAATGACCCAAGGATGCTGCAAACATTGTAAAAACATGCCGGTTGTCAAGCATCTTAATTTTAATCACATGATCATGGGGATACTACAGTGGTCATGAAGGAAAAGGACTGGTCATAAGTTACTTCTTTTTAGTGGCATTGTAACTTTCAATGGTCACTAAACAAATACAGAGAGTCCTTTAGTTACGGCCACAACTGAGCCCCAAAATTTCTATTATTAAGTGAAACATTTGTTAGGTGAATTTTACCCCATTTTACGACCTTTCTTGCCACCATTGCTAAGTGGATCACTGCAGTTGATAAGTTAGTAATCCGGTTGTTAAGTGACTCTGGCTTGCCCGGTGACTTTGCTTGTTAGAAGATTTCAAAAGGAGATCACATGATCTTGGGACACAGCAACGCTCCTAAGTATGAACCAGTTGCCAACATCTGAATTTTGATCATATATATCAGAGGTGTCAAACTGGCAGCCCGCAGGCCGGATGCGCCATGCACAGGCCACGCTCACCCCAGCTCCACAAAGGGGGAAAATGTAGTGATACGTCACATGACGGCAACATGATGCCACGAGTTTGACACACGTGATATATATGATCATGTGGAACACTGCAAAAGTCGTAACTGTGAAAATTGATCCTAAGTCAGTTTTTTTTCAGTGCCGTAACTTTGAACAGTCACTAAATGAACTGTCGTAAGCCCAGGACTTGCCTGTAGTTAGTTATAAGCCAAAGACTATCGGTTGAGCTGAAGAAAAAGAGTCTACAGTGCCAATAATACATATTTCAATCTTCCTAACCAGAAGTTTCGGGAAAAGACCCAAAGAGGCTTAGAATTACCTTCTTGTGGGCAATGAGGAGGCAGTTGGAGTGCTCGTGTTCGCTGGCAATTTCATAGTCTGGGAGGAGGTCAACCAGCTCCTGCACAAAGCGCTTCACTTCTTCATGCCAAGGGACGTTGGCCATGGTGAGGCTGCTGGCTGAACTTTCCCCACAGTACGTCACGCCCTGTTGAAGAAACATTTATTCAAGAGTAGACCCCCTGGACTTCTCTCACATTCAATTTTTGGATTTTTTTGTTCAATATAATGTATTGGCGTAGAGCTAGGAAGCCCTAATGGAGTAACGTTTCAAATTACCATATTTTTTCTGACTGTAAGACGCACTGGTGTATAAGATGCACCAAGATTTTGAAGAGATAAGTAAGAAAAAGGTTTCTTCAACTCAGCTTTCAGCAAAGCTTCAACTCCCAGAATTCCGCAGCCAGCAAAGCTTCAACTCCCAGAATTACCCAGCCAGTAGCTTCAACTCCCAGAATTCCGCAGCCAGCAAAGCTTCAACTCCCAGAATTACCCAGCCAGCAGCTTCAACTCCCAGAATTACCCAGTCAGCAAAGCTTCAACTCCCAGAATTACCCAGCCAGCAAAGCTTCAACTCCCAGAATTCCGCAGCCAGCAAAGCTTTAACTCCCAGAATTCCGCAGCCAGCAAACTTCAAATCCCAGAATTACCTAGCCAGCAAAACTTCAGTTCCCAGAATTACCCAGCCAGCAAAGCTTCAACTCCCAGAATTCCCCAGCCAGCAAAGCTTCAATTCCCAGAATTACCCAGCCAGCAAAGCTTCAACTCCCAGAATTACCCAGCCAGCAAAGCTTTAATTCCCAGAATTACCCAGCCAGCTTTGCTGGCTGGGGAATTCTGGGAATTGAAGTCCGCCAGGCTTAAAGTTGCCAAGGTTGGAGATCCCTAATCTAGATTCAAAGTTCTGCTGGCCAGGCACTCCCACAGTCATGTGACCACATGTTAGGAAGTCAGCAACTGGCCCACATTGATGTGCATTTGCAGTGGCTCCCAGTGACATGACTGTGATTTATGTTGTTGCTGTAAAAGGTTTCCAGCAAAAAAAAAAACACCCCATAGTGAACAATGGGTTTGCTTTACGACCTCCAAGTTCACTTAACAATCACCGCACCAAAAAAGGTCATAAAACCAGGCAGAATCAAATGGTGACCCACTTAAAGACCTTCACAATTTGTGACCATAATCGGGGTCTCAATTACAGTTAAGTCGAAGACTACCTGTATCAGAATGTCACATCTTTAATATTAAGCTGACTAAAGAATGATTATAGGGATGCGGTAGATCAGTGGCTAAGGTGCTGAGCTTGTCGATCAGAAAGGTCAGCAGTTCGGTGGTTCGAATCCCTAGCACTGCGTAACAGAGTGAGCTCCTGTTACTTGTCCCAGCTTCTGCCAACCCAGCAGTTCATAAGCATGTAAAAATGCAAGTAGAAAAATAGGGACCATCTTTGATGGGAAGGTAATAGCGTTCTGTGTGCCTTCAGCGTTTAGTCATGCCGGCCACATGACCACGGAAACGTCTTCAGACAGCGCTGGCTCTTCGGCTTTGAAACGGAGATGAGCACCGCCCCCTAGAGTCGGGAACGACTAGCACATATGTGCAAGGGGAACCTTTACCTTTTTCTTTAAGAATGTTTGTTCAGTTCAACCAGGGAAGGACTTCAAACTGGATAGAAAATGAATGTGCCGGTTGGCCCTGCTCTTTTCCTACCCGGTCTCCATAGATTCAGCTGGAAGCCTTGAAAGGTCCAAGCAGATAGTCCCAAGAACCTTACAAGCAGGGCATGAAAGCAATAAGCCTTCACCTTGTCTGTCCTCAGCATGAACTCCCTCATGATGGCTAACGTTCTTTCCGCCATGAATTCATAGGCTACTCGGCAAAGCCTCTCTTAATTCTGAGTTAGTCGTGTAGCAGGTAGAACAAAGGGAAAGGGTACAGATGGAGTCACACAGAATGTAGAATAAGGGGGCAAGGTATAGACTGAAAAGCAAAATGTCCCCTAAAATTGTTTGTGGAAGTAGCTGGAACCAGGCCTAGTCAAATTTGCCATTTCTCATACATAAAACATTTGCCTGAAAAACCACAAACTCACACAAAAGGTCGCGCGTGGGAGGCAAGAAGGACCCACCCTAACAATCAACAACTCACCTTAACCTCTATGAAGTCCGGCTTCCCAAGAAACACCAAGTCTGAATAAGCTTTCAGCTCCTCCACATTCCAAGCTTTCACCAGGGTTAACCTGTATACGGTGCGCTGATGCTAAAAAAAAAGTTAGGAGAGAGCAGTTTTCAATGGCAACATGCAATAGTAAATACAAATAAAAGGATATGAGCAGGACTGTACATCAGGATGCACAGTCTGAGACCGAAATGACATAACTGGTGCCGAATTTAGCATTTAGTTTTCAACTGAAAAGAGCACTGAAGAGAGATTTATTTTAGCTATGACAGTTCACTGTAATCTGAACTTTTGACTCAAAGAATGTAATTCATAAAGTTTTGGATGATGTTATAAAATCATATAAAATCGTGATGGCAAACCTATGGCATGTGTGCCACAGGTGGCATGCGGAGCCATTTCTGAGGGCATGCGAAGCGTTGTCAGCTCCAGGGCGGACATCTGATTTCGGCCTTCTTTTTGCCTCTGGAGGCTTCCCTGAAATCTCCAGAGGGCGAAAAACAGCCCTACAAGCCACCCAGAAGTCGGAAAAGAGGTTGTTCCCAGCCTTTGGAGGGCCTGTGTGGGGATGGGGCGTGGGAGGAGGCCGTTTCCACCCTCCCTGGGCTCCTAGAAAGTCTCTGGAGCCTGGGGAGGACGAAAAACGGGTCCACCGTGCTATCGTGCGCCAAAAGCAGGGGGAGAGGCCACTCCTCCCGCTTTTGGCACACGATGGCAAAAAGGTTAGGCATCACTGATATAAAAGATCCACAATTATTTTCAAGTGCCAAGGGGGAACCAATCATAAGTTGAATGCCATACCTTTTCAGCTAAGGCTTGCAAGCTATCTAGAAACCGCCTCCAAAAGTCTTTAAAGAGAGGTCGATCAATCTTCTTCAGACTGTCTTTGGTGCTGGCATCCACACTGACATACAGCTGTGTGACAGGCTGGAGATTCCTGTGTGTGAGGCAACAGTGAAAGCTGTGAAATTGTGGAATGCTGCTATTAAGGTTTTTTAGGAAAAAGAAGTTAGAACTCAATATATCTTGGATGGCAGCTGCTCTGGATTCCAGATTACTTCTAAGAACATGTGTGACACTGAGGTCCAAAATGGGATAGTGTGGATATAGAAAGCAGTTCTTATCTAACTTTGCATCTAGCATGATAGAGACTAAATTAAACACATAAATCTTGAGTCCGTGTGTATTTTCCAAAATCCCTATTGCGCTCCTCAGTCTCTCCAAACATGACTATCAATTTTCAGAGAGACAGATGGGTGAAATTATTAATTAAGGAAATAATCATATCAACTGTATTGAATTGATTTAATTTCAAGTTCATTCAAAGTCAATTATTGTCCAAGCTACAGCCATTACTGTACTTCTGGCCTGCCTACTTTTCACAATGAATCCCTCAGGACATTATCCCAATTGTAGGCTGAAGTAACAGAATAACAGTGTTGGAAGGGACATTGGAGGTCTGTTCTAGTCCAACCCCCTCCTCAGGCAGGAAACCTGATATGATTTCAGAAAAATGGCTATCCCATCTGTTTGCAGCTCCAACAAATGGGAAGGAAGAAGTACAACATTTTAGGATTATCACCTAATTTCCTCTGGAAACTGTGCATTTGTAACCAAAAAACTTGAAATGTTGCGATGGTGCAGCAGCTTCAGAAACTGGTTGATCTGGGGATACATGATTGGCTCCCCAACAAGAGACAGTGCACAATGCTTGGCCTCCATCCCTTCTCTGAAGCGGTCATCTCTCACGCCGGGGACTCCTAAAAACAGAATGAAGTCATTTCCAACCAGGCTGGTGAGAATAGTTTGCAGCAGAGAGGATCAATTCAGGTCCAGTCATATCACCATGATTTACAATTTTTTTTATAGAAATTGGCTTCTACTTCTGGTTTCCTAAAAGACCGCCCATTGAGAGCAATGGGTTTGTTTAATGGGTACAATGTTTGCTTAATGACCATGGCACTCGCTTTACACTGCTGCAAAACATTGTAAAATGTTGTATGGGTACCTTGACTTACGACCTTCATGATATGCAATGGAAATTCCGGGCAGTCTAAAGTAATGTTTCTCCTCTTTCCAGAACAGCTTCCGTAAACAAATCTTCTTAACCCAACTAACATTCATTCAAGATTCTTTTGACTAAAGAAGAACAGCAAAAGCTTATGTTTCTTCTTATTACAGTATCTTTCTGTCTGATGTTCTCCAAATGGGCTGCTATTATATTCTCCAGATGTGTGGCAACTATAATTTCCAGAAATAAAACAGCCTAGGGTCCAATTTAATCATATATACCTAGGATGAAAAACTTGGAAGCTGTGACATAACGGAAGCATTCTTAAAAGAGGCTCTCTTCCCTCAAGTGTTAAGAGATTTCTATATTCACGATTCAATGTCTTTTTAAAAAGATCATACTTATACAGTATGTGCCTCACCTACCTTTAAACTGCTTGATCAAATTCTGATGGTTCTCAATGGCCTCCTGCAAGATCATCTCTGGCTGGTCCATCTTCCATCGCCACTCTGTGCCAACAGGATTTGTGTGGTGTCTGAAAAATAGAACTGTATAATTAAGAAATAATGCTATGCACCTGAGAATTAATCTGACAGTTTATGATATGGATGTTAAACTCAAGGCCCAGGGGCCAGATCCAGCCTGCGGAGTGCTTAGCTTTGGCCTGCAGGGTCACCCTGGAAAACGCAAAGGACCGGAACACGGTGTGTCTGCCAGGGAAAACAGAGCTCAGGAGGGCCACATTCTATCCTCTTGCGCTCTGTTTTCACTGGCAGAGGGTTGCAGGAAGTTGTCGCAGCTGAAAATGATGCTCGGGAGCCTGTGTTCACTGGCAGAGTTCTTGGGGCCACCACAATTGCCCAATAAGAATGTCAAGCTGGCCATGCCCATCCGGGCCATGCCCACGCTGGCCCCCCCAAGGTCAAACACAATGCTGATACGGCCCTCAATGAAATTGAGTTTGACATCCCTGGTTCAAAATTAAAGCAAGCACTTTTTTGATCATTTGTCTCTTGGTAGAATCAATCCCAGAGAGCAATCCTTGTGTAGTGGTTAAGGCATCAAGCTAGAAACCGGGAGATTGTGACTTGTATTCCTGCCTTAAGCATGGGAAGCCAATTGGGTGATGTTGGTCCAGTCAAGCTCCCTCAGCCCTAAGAAGCAAGCAATGGCAACCCACTTCCAAAATCTTGCCAAAAAAATGGCAGGGACTTGTCCGGGCAATCATCTACACTGACTTGGAGGCCCAAACATTTGAACATTTTTGCTAAAGAAAAATTCAGTCCCAGATCTTTACCTCCAACAGAAGACACATTTATTAGCACAAGCCAAGCTTGGTGTGGTCTCCATACAGCGGTGGCTTTCAATGCCGTAAAAGGTGTGCTTGTAACAGCCTCCTCTCCCACGAAGCATCGACTATCAGACAAATGTGAACAACAATAAAATAAATAACGGTAGCCTCAAGAAGGTGCTGCTACTACAAGCATTTACTTTATACCAGCAGTCACTCACTGGTGGTCCGCGAGAAAAATAATTTGCATTTTTTATATTGCACTAAATCAGTGGTTCTCAACTTTCCCAATGCCGCGACCCTTTAATACAGTTCCTCATGTTGTGGTGACCCCCAACCATAAAATTATTTTCGTTGCTACTTTGTAACTGTAATTTTGCTACTGTTATGAATTGTAATGTAAATATCTGATATGCAGGATGTATTTTCATTATTACAAATTGAACATAATTAAAGCACAGTGATTAATCTGCCAATCTTGGTTTGGGAGAAGATCAGCCAGGCTGGGATTTTCCAGGATAAAACGCCCTCCCTGCCTCCTCCAGCAGCTGTTTGTGGTTTACATGAGTTTCACTTTATTAAGTTTACTTTTTTTACATTATGTTCCCCCCACCCACCCACCCACCCAGTTTTCTTTCTTTTTTCTTTCTTTCCATTCCTCCCTCCATTTTCTTTTTTCTTTCTTTCTCTTTCTTTCTTTCCTTCCATTCCTCCCTCCCTCTTCTTTCTTTCTTTTTCTTTTTCCTCCCACCCTCCCTTTTCTTTCTTTCTTTCTTTCTTTCTTTCTTTCTTTTTCTTTTTCCTTCCATTCCTCCCTCCCCTTTCTTTCTTTCTTTCTTTCTTTCTTTCTTTCTTTCTTTCTTTCTTTCTTTCTTTCTTTCTTTCTTAGAATCATTACAACCAGGCGTGGGAGCACGTAGCGGTTAATTCGTGCGAGCAATCTATTTAACACAGATTAAAAAGTTGCCCTTTAAATGGGATTTTAAACAGAGGCTTAAGCTACATGAAGCTATGCTTCCGTCCCAAGTGGAATTCCTCAGGATAGAAGGATTGGATGGGCGGGGCCTGTCCTCCCCTGCCAGCCTTTCCTGGGAGCCAAAAAGCCTCCGAGCTCAGTTTAGCCCGCAGGACAGGACCGGCGGCAGGGGCGGCAAAGGCAGCATCCAGGCCCAAGGCGGCTTGAATCTGAAGTTTAGACTCCACCTCACGTTCCTTGAAATCCCCACGGATGGGCTCCAGAGTGGCCGCGCAGAGCATCGTCGTGGCTCCACACCGTAAAACACATAGGTGCGCGCGCACACCCTGTACAATTAACCTCGGAGACTTCGTAATGGAGGGAAAGTGTTCCTGCGAGGGAGGAAGGGGCTTAGGTCCTGCTCCGGGCTGTAATTGTGCGGGGTGTGTGCACGGCTATGTTTTCCATGCCGCTGCCAGGTACTTTTAACTACATCTAAATCCACAACCAGACCTGTCATCAAGAGCCAAGCTCAGGAGCCCGAATTGGCCCCATTCACACAATGAAAACCTGCTTGCTAAAAGTACCATAAACTATGCACAAAGGAAAAGAGCAAAAAAAAAATGCAATGCAACTAAACAATTTAAAAATACAAGTGGAATTATTATTAAAAATAAAATGTAACAGAGAAAATGATATGTATGAAAATATAAAGTTGGGTTTCCTGAAATGCCACCCCGAGAACCCATCAGATAAAGTAAATAGGCAAGGACAACAACGGAAAGGAGGAAAGATGAGGATGGAAAGGAAGAAAGGGTAAAGCAGAGGGAGTAAAGGAGAGGAATCAAGAGTAGGAGAAAGGGTAAGAAAGAGGAGAAGAGAGGAGAAGGGGAGGAAAGAGAGGGGAAGAAGGGAGGAGAAAGGAGGAGGGAAAGGAAGAAAGGGTAAAGCAGAGGAAGCAAAGGAGGGGAAGTAAGAGTAGGAGAGAGTAAGAAAGAGAAGAGAGGAGGAGGGGAGGAAAGAGGGGAAGAAGAAGGGAGGAAGAAGGAGGAGGGAAAGGAAGAAAGGGTAAAAGCAGAGGAAGTAAGAGAGGGGAATCAGGAGTAGGAGAGAGGGTAAGAGGGAGGAGAAGAGGGGAGGAGGGGAGGAAAGAAAGGGGAACAATAAATTTTATGGTTGGGGGTCACCACAACATGAGGAACTTTATTAAAAGGTCGTGGCATTAGGAAGGTTGAGAACCACTGTATTAGTTGCTATTGTTATCGCCACCATAACTGGTTTACTTGAGGGACCATCTCACCCCACTGGGATTGGCCCATCCCACTCATGCTGGCAGAGAAGGCATGCTGCGGGTCACATCAGCCCAATTATTCTGGCTGGTGGGGTCCAGGAGGGCCTTCTCTGCTGCTGCTGCTCCTGCCCTCTGGAACAGGGGTCTCCAACCTTGACAACTTTAAGACTTGTGGACTTCAACTCCCAGAAATCTTAAAAGTTACCAAAGTTGGAGGCCCCCTGCTCTGGAACATCTCCCCCCCCCCCCACATGTGAGATTGGACCCAACCCTTCTATTCTTTTGTAAGGGCCTAAAAACCTGGTTCTGGCAGTTGGCTTGGGGCCCCGGTGGGGGTGGGGGGTGGAGAGCAGCACAGTAGAGGTGGTTGATTTAGTAATAACAGATCCTTTAGGTTTTAATGTTTCAGTTTAATTATTTATGTTTTAACTGTATATGTATAGATACATTTTTATGACTGTAAGCTGCCCAGAGTTACTCTATCGCAGTGATGGCGAAACTTTTTCTTATGGCGTGTCAAAATTGTGTGCGCCCACTCAATCTCCCCACCCACTTGTGCATGTGCACACAACCCCGCCACCCTCGCACGCATGCATGCGTGACCCTCTCCCCAGGCTCCAGAGGCTTTCCTGAAGCCTGAGGAGAGTAAAAACGGTCACCCCCGATCCCCCAGAAGCCCTCCGGAGGCCGGAAACAGATTGTTCCAGAACTTCCGGTTGGGCCATTGGGACCGTTTTTCACCATCCCCAGCCTCCGGAGGCTTTCCTGAGGCCGGGGAGGGGGGGGGGAGACAGTCCCCACAGGCCAACCGGAAGTTTGGGAATGAACTTCCGGTTGCCCCTTTGGGGCCATTGTTTGCCCCCTCCCCGCAGCCTCCGGAGGCTTTCCTGAAGCCTGGGGAGGGCGAAAAATCAGCTGGCCGGCATGTCCATGCGTGCCAGGGCTGACGGCTGGCATGCCACCAAATATGGCTTGCGTGACACGTGTGCCATAGGTTCACCATCACGGCCCTATGGTAAGATGGGTGGCCAATAAATTCTACCAATAAATAAATTTAAAAATTGATTCGAAAAGCAGCACCTTTGTCCAACGGCAAAGCTTCACTCCAGAATGGCTCCCAATTAATCTATAACCTGAATGGGGGGAAAAAGAGAGGGGGTTGGAGAAACTTTGAAACTACAACTAGAAGACCTATTCTAACTTCCATACAAAATTAATAAAAGGCTACACTATTCTGCTCTGTTTGGAGAGTCCAACCTGCTGCTCAAGGACTGGAGCTCCCCAACTGCATCCTTTTAGGGCGACTGAGCTTTTTAAACTGGCCTCTAAAGGGAGCAGGAGGCGTGGCTACACAATCTTTAAATTCAGTCCTTGGGCAGCAAGCTGAAGTTAACCCATGCTTGGACTGTCCAAGCAGCGCCTAGGAGAAAGAAATGGTAATAAAGATCCTTGTGGGCTATCAAATATAAGCACTTTAATACAAGCAAACACTTTTGTTCAAAGTCAGCTCCAGTAAGTATCTGAATTCTCAGAATAGTGTAAAGCACAAGGTGCTTTATTTGGTTTTGACTATTTTATGTGATTATATTGCTTTCAATACTGTGAAAAGCATGATTTATGTCTCAGTGCATGCCTTATTCAATAAACTACGGTCAAGTAAATTATGGCTTAGCATGATATATAAGAGAGCCATTTTGATGTACCAGTAGAGGTGAAGGCATTGGGTTAGAAAGGGGGAGTGAATTCTAATCCAGCCTTAGGCACAAAATCAAGTAAGTAACCTTGGATCAGTCAGTCTCTCTCGGCCCTAAGAAGAAGGAAAAGGCAATTACTTCCAAGCGGGCTGCCAAGAACACTGCAGGGCTTAACTAAATAATTGTCAAGAGTCAAGACTGACTTGAAGACAAAAATGAACACGCAAAACAAACAAAAGAATATAAACCTAGCCATTTAATTGCTCTGTCTCCAACTGACTCCTCTTACAATAAAGCAGTGTTTCTTAACCTTGGCAATTTTAAAATGTGTTGATGCTGGCTGGGGAATTCTGGAAATCCACACATCTTAAAGTTTGCAAAATTGAGAAGCACTGCGAAAAACGGCCCAACACTCAAACCGGAAGTTCGGGAATGGACTTCTGGGTTGCCTGTTGAGCCATTTTTCTCTCTCCGGAGGTTCCCGTAAACCGGAAGTTGGAAAATGGGCCATTTCGGGCCTCCAGGGGAGCAGGGGAGGCCGTTTTCGCCCTCTTCAGGCTCCTAGAAAGCCTCTGGAGCCTGGGAAGGGCGAAAAATGGACCTACCAGGCCCACTGAGAGTTGAAAAATGGGCCGTTTTTGGCCTTCGGAGGGCCTCCGGGGCAGCTGGGGAGGCCATTTTTGCCCTCCCCAGACTCCAAGAAAGTCATGCGCGGGGAAGCAGGTGGTGGCGGTTTCCATGTGTGCATGTGCAGGGAGCACGGCATGGGGGTTATTAAATTATTGGGGTGGGCACGTGAGCGTGTGCGACAGCACGCGCACATGATTTGGCACCCGAGGCGAGAAAGGTTCGCCACCACTGACCTATATGGTTCTCCCAACCATTTTATCCTCACAGTAGCCCTGCAAAATAGACCAGGAAAAAGAAGAGTTCCAATAGGACATATGTAGCTCAGGGTTCAACAGTGGAGGCCTTTATAGTGTCTGAGCTTCTGGTTTGCTTGCAGAAAACAAGCTCAGAGTCTTTATCTTACTAGGTAACATCCTCAGTCCAAATGAGTGTGGGGTCTGCTCCCTAATTATATGCAGAAGTTTGTCACGCCAGTTGGGGTTACCCACTGAAGAACAGTCTCAGAATCGAAGTTATTCAATAAGCTTCATGGAAAGTGGGAGCCAGAGCATCAGGTTTCCTTATAAGAAGCTCTAACTACATCACTACACCAATTCCCAAAATTCTTGCAATATCCAAGCTTGTCTTCCTGTAGCTGCTCAATTTCTGAACATAACATATAAAGAAATAAACGCTAGCTTGAAGAGAAGTCTGGACAATATTATGAAATATAATATTGCTGGTTTGAGTTCGATCGAGCTCGGCGATTTGGTTGCAAACATTTTGTCCACAAAGAAACATCTTCAGTGCGCTTTGGATTGTGCTTGTCTGGGGGAGCCCTGGCCTTTAAATAGCTAAATCAGTCCTGGTCTGATTTCAGTGCTCCCCCAGACACGCACAATCCAAAGTGCACTAAAGATGTCTCCTCAAATGAGGAAGAAACATTTGCAGCCAAATCGCCAAACTAGGAGCTCAAACGAACAACATCCCAACCCAAGCTACTAATATTCAAAGACATTTCTTTAGGAAATATGGCTGCAAATGTTATGCCCCTTTCCCCAATTACATTAGAGTCTATCTGTCAAATCTTTAAAAAGACTTACGTGGCCACCCATTTCAACATACATCTCGAGTGGCTAACAATAATCTAAAACATTTAAATTGTGTTCACCTGCAACATTGGGAATGATACATTCCAACTCCCTAAATATTTGAACACAGAATAGCCTTTTTGAAAACCAGGTTAAATGGGTTGTCATCAAGTATGTTATATGGTAGATTTTTTAAAAATCCCATCTCTCAAGATATTTTGTCCCTTAATGGAACTCTAAACGAGTGGATTGTATTTTTGTTGCGTTGTAAATTTTATAAGTTTTGGAAGGAAGTTATTTGTGCTATTTTAAAATCTAAACCAGGAAGAGATTCTTCTGAATATGCAAATTTTCACTTGCAAATGAAAATCCTAAGCATCCCAGCAGAAAGAGCCAGATATTTAACTGTGATTATAAAAAAAGGCTTTTAATAACAAATGAATGAGATGGCATCTTAAATCTATTGTGTAATGTTTTTAAATATTCTACTTGTTATAGCCATTTGATCTAATGCCAAGTTTAGATTATGATTATGTAACTTGTCTCAGGCCTTTTAAGGTAAAGGTAAAGGTTCCCCTCGCACACATGCTAGTGGTTCCTGACTCTAGGGGGCGGTGCTCCTCTCCATTTCAAAGCCGAAGAGCCAGTGCTGTCCAAAGATGTCGTCGTGGTCATGTGGCCAGCATGACTAAACGCCGAAGGTGCACGGAGCGCTGTTACCTTCCCACCAAAGGTGGTTTCTATTTTTCTATTTGCATTTTTACATGCTTTCGAACTGCTAGCTTGGCAGAAGCTGGGACAAGTAACAGGAGCTCACTCCGTTACTCGGCACTAGGGATTCAAACCACCGAAGTGCTGACCTTTCTGATTGACAAGCTCAGTGTCTTAAGCCACTGAGCCATCGCATCTCTTGGCTGGGGCCTTTTAGCTGTAAATAAAATTGATTGAGTGCATTTAAAACACCAATAATAGCTACAGTAAATACACTAATTATAATGACAATCAACATAGGTTGCCCCTGCACTGCAACTCCATCACCTTGCTTTGTGAGTGCGTCTCGAAGAGCAGGGGTGATCATCTCTCTTCTCTCATCCTCCCCTCTGCCATGTTGAGTTCCAACTCCAATGGGAACCTCTCCGTTAATCTGATGGTCTTTCTGTGCAAGAACAACATTTTTTTAAAAAAAGGAACTGATCTGTTCTGCTTCGTTCTTCACAGGTGGAGAAATCCTTCCATTAAAATGCTATGGAAATGCTACAGCTTTGGCCAGCTTCATAGGATGGCATTTTTACAATGGACAATTAAGATTGTACTAGCAACTGAGACATTCAGTGACAGAAAGAAGTGTGATTTCTACTGCTATCGCTGCCAGGAGTTAGCAGCGTAACAATAGGGACATCCTAGAAATACAAGTAGTTCTCAATTTACAAAAAGCAACTGTAAGTTCAGTTGCTAAGCAATGGATTGTAAAGCATAACCCTACTGCTTAGCAATGGAAATTCCTGCAGTCCCAGTGGCCTTTGTTAACCAAATCCCATTATCATTAGGCAAGACAACTTCCTGCTAGGTTCCCACAACCAAGTCAACGGGGAAGCCAGTAGGAAGTTGCAAACTCAAGTGGGTTACAAACAAGCCAAAAGGCAAGTGACTGCTGCCAGTTTGGGGAGGGCATGAAGGGGTGCAAGATGTTGTGAGAGAGCGATGGAGAGAATGTATGGGTAGCATGGGAAGGGTGGGAGAGGGTGCAAAGGAGGCCTGACGAGGCTTGGGCAAATGGCCTGTATAGTGCAAGAACAAAGGAGCTGGGAGAAGGTGTACAACTTCACCCAGCAACTTCCAAACTTTCCTGCTGGCTTCCTCATTGACTTTCTGGGGAAGCCAGCAGGGAAGGTTGCAATGGCAATCACATGATTACAGGACACTGTAACTGGCTGTAATTGCAAGCTGGTTGCCAAGCACCCAGATCACGCTCATGTGGAGCTCTGAGGACCAGTCATAACTATCATTCATTCAACACTGTTGTAACTTTGAATGGTGACTGAATGATTGTTAAGTCAAGAAACACATGTGCAAGCAGAAAGGTCTTTGGATCAAGGGCAAAATTCTCCTTACCTGAGATTTCTTCATTTGGCCCATCACTTTGCCCAAATCTTCAACATCCACAACCTTATCTTCACCTCTACCATTCTCTGTATCTGATTCCTCCTCACTTGTGGTTTCAAAGAACTCTTCCTCCTGACATGCAAAACAAGGAACAAGAAAGCACAAGTCAAGTTTCCATTCTCTAGTTAATGAGTTATCAACTGAGTTGTCCTTATGTCCAGCACTGACACTCTTTGATGCTTTCTCCAGAAAGTGGTCAGAAGTGTGTGTACCAATAACCAGCATAATACAACTCATAAAGACGTAGCCCTGGAAGAGACAAACTCAAAATCTACTTTTTCCATGGATTACACCAGTAAAACTCAGAAAATTTAAGAAAAACACTTGAAGGATCTTAAAGGTATAATGTGCTTTGTTTGATTTTTGGCTTAGAAAACTGTACAAATCAATCGTAATGGTTGGTAAACAATGATTTCTCTCTTAGTATGAATAGGAGCCTAACCAATTCTGATGTAGCATGTAGTAAACCCAGCTACGATGAAACATTTACAAAGGTTCCAGCTACAGAGCAATTTCTTGAGTGAAGCAAACTATCAATATGACTGGCAGGAAAAACATAGAGAGTCTAGCAGTAAAAGAAATAGCTGACAGTGGGACAGAAACAAAGACATGGAGAGAGACTGAAGGATGGTAAAATGAGTAAGAAGAACATCAGATAACTGTTAGAGACTCTTTCAGCAGGATTCCTGTATTGAGCAGGATTAGAATCAGCTCCTAAACAACCCTTTATAGGATGTTTGATTCTAAAGATAAAGGTTCCCCTCGCACATATGCGCTAGTTGTTCCCGACTCTAGGGGACGGTATTCATCTCCGTTTCAAAGCCAAAGAGCCAGCGCTGTCCAAAGACATCTCCATGGTCATGTGGCCAACATGACTAAATGCCGAAGGTGCACGGAGGCAGTTACCTTCCCACCAAAGTTGGTTTCTATTTTTCTACTTGCATTTTTTACATGCTTTTGAACTGCTAGGTTGGCAGAAGCTGGGACAAGTAACGGGAGCTCACTCAGTTAGGCTGCACTAGGGATTCGATCTGCTGAACTTTCTGATTGACAAGCTCAGTGTCTTAGCCACTGAGCCACTGAATCACTGAGCCAAGAATGAGTTTGATTCTACAGCAGCAAAAAAAAAAATGAGGAAAGAATAAGAAATAGAATTATTGGAACAAGTGAATGGAGAAGATAAATGGAGGAGGTGTGAACAGCAAAAAAAAAGGTGGAGAAAATTCTCAGAGTTATGGAACTATGCATGCAGCTCAAAAGAAGGGTAAAAAAAATCCCAGATTGTTCTGTAATACATATAGGCACATATAGATAAGGTTCATCACACAAAACAAGCAAGAGAGCCAAAATCATAGAGTTCTACCAGTCCTCTCCACTTACTTCTTTCCCCCCATGTTTTGAGGTCTCTTGTTCTTTTGCTTCTTGGCTCCCTTTTGATTTGGATCTACATTGCCCTTTTTTGCATCTCCCACTACAGGCCTTCTGGTCCCCTTTGGCAAGAGCTTGAAGCCTCGTGAGCAACTTGGCCTTCCAAGCCTCAAAATCAGCCTCAATGCTTCCATGCTGGCTCTTCACCACATTGCTGTCCCCTAGAGCACATGACAGAATGCGTCGAGCACCCAGCATCCACAGCCACTTGTCAAAGTTCCTGCTCACCTGCAGAGGAAACAAGAGGCAGAGAGGCAATGTTTGGATCATAACAGGTGAACGATTTAATGGGCATATTTGAAAAGTTCCAAATTCAAAAGAGTCTGTCCCACCTCCTTTTTTCTTCCTGTTGTATCACTTCCATCAACACTTTTGTCTCTAAACCCACAAGAGCCTTCATATTACCGTATTTTTCAGAGCATAAGACGCACTGGAGTATAAGACGCAACAAGATTTTGAAGAGGAAAAAAATTTTAAAACATTTTTGCACTCTGCAAACCTCCCAAAAACGGCCCATTTTTTGCAAAAACAAGTCCATTTTTTTTTCTCAAAAAAGGGCATGAATAGCCCTTAGGAGGCTTGTAGAGTGCTCCTGGGTGGTGGGGGAAGGGGGCAAAAACGAGCAAAAAAAGGTCCATTTTTTTGTGAAAATGGGTCCATTTTTGTCCAAAAAAAGGGCATGGGTAACCTTTAGGAAGCTTATAGAGTGCTGCTGGAGGTTCAGGGGGCAAAAAACAGACCTTTTTTCACTCATTTCTGCCCTCCCCAGCCCCCAGGAGCACTCTGAAAGCCTCCGAAAGGCTATGCATGGACATTTGGTGAAGGGGCAGAATTTCAGGAGGCAAAAAATGCTCTATTCAGTGTATAAGACGCTCCCAGATTTTCTGCCTCTTTTTTGAGGGAAAAAGGTGTGTCTTATACACCGAAAAATACAGTATATAGCAAACTCGGGAAAGATATTAGAGGAAGTAACTACTAGAGCCATGGTGGCAAATCTATGGCATGCGTGCCAGAAGTGGCACCCAGAGCCATCCCACGCAAGATGTGAGGCCTTGCTGGCTTCTCTTCCACGTTCCTGTGCACACACATACACTGGTCAGTTGGCCTTCGCGCACGCGGGAGCACCGCCAGAAATCGGAAGTTTTGGTGCCGGCCCTGCATGTGTGCCGGAATGCTGCTCTTCCAGGTTTTGGCACTACTGCGCGCGCGAAGGCCAGTGAGGCCGTGGGGTCCAGGCGGGATGGTTTTGCATGCCATTTCCGGCATGCAGGTCAGCACATGGCGACCTAAAAGGTTAGCCATCACTGTACTAGAGAATCAAAGAGAATACACACATTTTTCTATCTGTTAAATGTAAAGATGCCATTAATCCAACGTGTACTCATTCATTCTTTGGCATCCTTCAGTCTCAAAAGACTACGGTATCGTTCTCTGGAAAGAGGTCCTAAAACAGCATCTGGTACGGCTAAAAAGGCCAATTCGGGAGTGGCAATCCCTTTCACACTGAGGGCAGATACATTCGTCCCTTGCCCAGCCCCCAAATTTCGCTGGTTCCGGGACTGCCTCTTTGCCTCAGCCTGCCGAATAAGTGTCTCTTTGAATTGGAGAAGGCCATGCTGCGTCTTTAGCTTCCAAGCTGAATGATCAGAGGTCAAGGTTCCCCAGCTGTTTATGTCCATTCCCAAGGCCTTTAAATCCCTCTTGCAGATATCCTTATATCGCAGCTGTGGTCTCCCTCTGAGGCGCTTTCCCTTCACTAATTCTCCATGTAGATCTTTTGGAATCCGACCATCGGCCATTCTCACGACATGCCCAAGCCAGCATAGACGTTGCTGTTTCAACAGTGTATACATGCTAGAGATTCCAGCACGTAAGACAGTCACTATTGGACATCTCAGTCAGAGTGACAGAGTAGTGGGGGGAAAAATACTCTTCTGACTGCGAATTTTTTTTTCAGCCATCCTTCTAACTTGCAAATTCACCAGATGTTCTTTAAAGTGAAAATAATGTTCATGCTCCACTATTGTATTTCATGGCTTTCTACTGAGTCCATATAACCATTTATATTTGTCACTTGTTGAAAAGGAGAAGATATTAAAATATCACCTGGTTTACTTTACAACCATTTCTACAAAATTGACACTGGTCCTATAGCGTTTGACTTATGACCACAATGACTTACAACTACAATTCTGAGATCAACAGTGCTTGTAACTTGAGAACAAACTGTTATCTATAACATGCAGAGATGTGGGATTTTTTTTTTTAAAAAGGAAACTGGTACTCACAGTGTTGAAGTGGTCAGCATACACCGAATTTCCCAAACCGAAGACAGCGTATCGCAAGCCCTTCAGATATGCTTTGCCAACTCTGAAGTCATTGGCCGTCTCTTCCAGCCACTTGCAGAACCAGGCTGCATTCGCCGTTGGTTTGCCATCAGTGTAAGTGGCAACTAAAAACACGCAGATATTCTGGCTGCTTATCTGAACAGTTAAAGGAAAACAGGTTTTTTTTGTCTGTCATAACATTTAAATCAACCACAGTTCTTTACTGTTCATAGTAAAAAAAGAAATGCCAAAATTTCATTCAAAATAACTCATCTTTGAACTCAGATGAAAAGAATTCTTCTCACTCCATTCCTTCTCAGATTCTGCATGCCACTCAAGGATATCAAACTATTAACTGTTCAATATATTATTAGTATGGTATTTTTCATGCAAAGGAGATGTTTTGTAGCCTTTTTCTCCTCAAATTCTCCCAAATAACATCGCTATTTGGAATATTATTCTCTTTTGATGGAAGACAGACCATTCTGAAGAAAGTCTATCGGGTCACTAAGGGTTGATACTTACTTGATGACATAATCAAACAATTAAAATGTTATTTTGATATTGCTGTTAACCATTAGGACATTGATTCTGTCATCTGTCACTGTCTAATCTGTCCATCTGAAATCAACCATACTTTAGGCAATTTACCGTATTTTTCGGACTATAAAATGCACCGGAGTATAAGAAGCACCAAGATTTTGAAGAAGTAATTTTTTAAAAATAAGTTTGTGCCCTCCCTGGCCCCCAGGAGCACTCTGTAAGCCTCCCAAACTCTCTGCATGCCCCACTTTTTGTGAAAAAGGGGAATGCAAAGAGTTTGAGAAGCCTGCAAAGTGCTCCTGGAGGCTGGGGAGAGCAAAAATGCAATGCTTTGGGGGGGAGGGGATTGGGAGGAGAAAAACAGCCCCCTTTTTCGCAAAAACGGGTTGCGTGGAAGGTGTGGGAGGCTGTAGAGTGCTCCTGGGAAGGGCAAAAAATGAGCGAAAAAACAGGGCGTGCAGAGAGTTTGGAAGGGCTGCAGAGTGCTCCTGGGGGCTTGGGAGGGCAAAAAAAGTCCCCGTTTTTATGAAAAACGGGCTCATTTTTCGCTTATTTTTGCCCTCCCCAGCCCCCAGGAGCACTTTGCAGGCCTCCCAAACCCTCTGCGCGCCCATTTTTGCAAAAAACAGGACAGGGTTTTCAGGAGGCCAAAAATGCTGTATTCGGTGTATAAGACGCACCCAGATTTTCACCCTTTTTGGGGGGAGGAAAAAGGTGGGTCTTATACTCCAAAAAATATGGTACATAGTTAAAAACAGAATACAGGTTTAGAATAAAATTAAAACAGCAACTAGAAATAAAAGGATACATTTATAGAACTATGGAAAATGGCTCTACTGTATACAGTTAATCAAAAAGGTCCTTTAGAAGAGCTATTTTTTTTCTCCTGTATCTGGAAAACCATAAGGCTGGAGGTAATTGTTGTTTTGGGGCCATGTTATACCAAAGGTAGGGTACTGCTGTAGAAAATGTCACTATTGCCCATCACGATGCTTCTTGGGAAATGGGGATTCTTAACAGGCTTCCCTTGATGTCCAGGTAGTATGGACAGAAACTAATATGGAAAAACAGTCCCCAAGCTCAGATTCATATATGGCTTTAGTGACTAGCACTTTAAATTGTACCTGGAAATCCACTGGTAATGATACAGCTCCCAGAACAGAGGTGTAATATACCAATAATGTAACTGAATGTGTATGCCGATACCTTCTGGATCACATGAAATTTTGGTGTGGTTTCAAGGCAGCCTCACATAGAGCAAATTGCAGTAATCTAATAGGGAGTCTCAGTTTGGTTAAAGGCACTGGGCTAAAAATTAAGAGATTCAGAATTGTAATTCTGCCTTAGGCACAAACTCAGCGCGATAACTTTGGGTGGTCATTTTTTTTTCAACCTTAAGCAGAAAGCAATGGAAACCATTTCTGAAAAAATTGCCAAAAAAACTGCATGGACTTGTCCAGGAAATTGCCAGGAGTCAAAATTGACTTGAAAACAAACAAATCAAAAGATAATAAAGGCATAAACAACCATCCTCAGTTCATCCAGCTCCAAGCAAGACCTCAGGTGATGCACCTCCCACAGCTCTCCTGGCCACAGTTTTTACTTGCTCTTAAAGCAGGAGCCATCAAACCATGAGGACCCACAAATGACATTCCAGCTAGAAGAGATGAAGTACAAACCTCATCTATGAGAGAGTCATCCGGATCGTAATCTTCCATGTTAATAATTTCTGCTGGCAAATTAATGCAGTCAACAGCTTCAGTAAGTACCAGTGCAAACCGCTAGAGAGAAAGAAAGAAAAAAAAAACCCCAGTGAAGATCTGTTTCATACAAGAAAGCCACACTAGGTGATGCTTTGACTGATCTATGAAGAAGAAATTGCTTCAGTTTTATCTCTTGCTATTTTTCAAAGATTCTTGGGTGCAAGGCAGGGAGATGCTAAGGTTTAGCACTGAAACAGCAGCTTGGTCTCACACATAATCCCCACCATTATTTAAGAACTGCAGATATCAGGAGAAACCCCAGAGGACAAAAACCTTAGAGGCTGCTTCCAGTATTTGGCAGTGAGAAAACGCTGAAATGGAAGGATTCCAGCAACTCTTGTGATTGGAAGATGCCCGTACACAAACATTAATGTATCTAAACTGGCAGGAAAAATCTCCACTCTGAATAGGACTCAGAAGGACTTGGAGTGGGAGCTCACAAAAGCAGAGATGGGCAACCTGCCACACACAACCTCTCAAACCTTTGGTTGCAATTCCTTATAAAAAAATCAACAATAATGTCTTCCAAATGGAAAAATTCTAAGAGTACAATGTACCCTCTAAAAATAGGCTTACCGCAACGAAAACAAAACACCAATCTCTCCCCAATCCTCAAATTCCATTACTCTCTATGCTATCTATGATCAGCCACACACACTTTTGCTTATCAATCTTATACTGTAGCCCTTGTCCTCTTGCTAGAAAGAGATAGAAATGTGGCTCTCCGACAGGAACTTGAAAACTCTGTGCATCACCATGCTGGTTTGCTGAAGTTGAGGATACTGTTCTCTGATCTGATACAGGACAACTGCTACAAATGCCCAAAAGGGCACGTTATTCCTCAATTACAATCCCAGTGAGCTTGGATGAAAAAAAGAGTTACTGGCTGAAAATTATCTGGACGGTGTTAGTGTTGAATGAGAATTTGAACTGTAATCTCTGTACTGCAAATCTAATACCGGAAATGCTACATGACACTTGCAACTTCAAGGCAGGAATTATGGATGTAGCAGCCAAGAAGCCTTTAATTTTGATCCAGTTTTTGAGTATAACTATGCACCACTTAAGGAAACATTGGACAGCATTTAAATCCCCTTTCTTATGTCTTTTGTTCACTATCACTACCAGTTTATTACACCCCAAAACAATTTCATATTCAAATTATTTCTTTATAAGTAACAGATTTTCAGGACTCAAATTAGGATAAAAAAGGGCCAAACTCTGAAGGTAGGAATTAACCAAAAATATCTGAGTGTGCTTTTTTTCTTCTGAAAATGGTCAACTAACTCTACTCAATGAAAGGAGAAAGAAGACATGGCTGCAGGATAAATTAATTCACCTCTTGCTGGATTAATGAACTATTTACCTTTGCTGTTCCAGTCTGGGTACCATAGAATACCTTCACTCCAGCTACATGGACTTTCTGAAGGCTTGGATCTTGCTGTTCTTTTTCAGCAGCTGTGATTTTAGGAATTCTAAATTCTGCAAGGCGATTTTTGTTCTACAAAGGAAATATTTAAACAACAGAGTCTCAGAAATAAACTTTATCTCTTTTTTCCTGGTGCCATAAAATAGTCATTTTACGCCTCAATGCAGATGACATACAAGTTAAAAAAACAGAATTGTCTAAGAAAGTTTTCTCTTACAGAGGAATACATCCTGTACCTGAACAAGAGAAATTAAGTAGCCAGGCAAGAAATATCATCCACTAATACCGAGAGGACAACATATCAATTTGTCCTTATAAAATATCCTCAGAACATTTGTATTTTACCCTAATCCTGGCTCTATGTTTGCCAAAATCATGTCATTCCAGATGTTCTATGTACCAGATAATATATATACACGATTCTATAAATATATTTCATTCCCTGGAGAAAAAAACAAGAAACTACAACTATACTTGCGTAGTTTGCCTCAACGGGTTTAATTTCTGAATAAACCTGCAGAAGATAGTACTACATTTTTGATGGGAAGAATTTGCCCCCTTTGGGATGCAAATACTTCTGGATATTTTGCTATTGAATGTTTCTTAGTCTCTCAACTGCTTGAGCTCTCAGGAGGCTGCAACCACAGAGATTCCATCATCTTTCCATCGAGGTTGAAGTTACCAGAACTGAAAATATTAGACACAATGAGAATAACATTACCTGCTCTTTGGCTTTGTTGAGGAACTGGAAGCAAAACCAAAGGCTGATTCCAAAAGCTGCACATGAATAGAGGTAAAATCGGTTCAGCCACAGGAAAGTTAAGTGAGCATGGAGATTGTCCCAGGTGTCTGCAGGAGTATCTGAAACACAACAGAACAAAATGTTACTATTTATAAAAGCCAGATATCAGGATAAATTGGAAATTTGTTCTCTGGTAAACATGCTTCAGACCAAATTAAAAGAGGCACTATCATTGTATAATCTTAGAACTGTACTGTTTGGCAGGGACCATTAAGGACATCAAATCCAACAAGCTGTTCAACTCAGGAGCCAAAATTAAAGCATCTCAGATACGTTACTAAAACATCAATTGCCATTCCTTCAACCTTTCTTTACGGGACTTAATTTCTAGTCTCCTGATCATCTTTCTTGACTTTCTCTGAACCTGCTCAAAGTTCTCTGAATCCTTCTCAAAGTGTGATACCCACAGCCTTTATGGTATATAGAGCAGTGATCTGACCAAAGCAGAAAAGAGTGGAACAATTATTTACTATGATTTAGAAATTATGTTTCTGTTGATGCAGTCCTAAAATTGCATGTGCCTTGTCAGCAACATCATGTTGCTTGCTCATACTCCATTTGCAATCAGTTACTATTCCCAGATATTTTCCCACCATCATTATCATCTGTAAGTTATGTCCTCAGTGGGATCAAAAGAAGCACGATGATTGCAGCTTTGTCAAAACCACATTATTTTTATGAGTACTGATGTCAAATGCACATACAAAAGATCTGGCTTGAGTTTTTCATTTTTGTTTCCTAAGTTAATTATCATTATAGCATCCATTGTGAGCCCTGCTAGATATTTGACATCAACAATTAATTCAGCTTTTGTGGGGATAGGATTCATGCTGTGCTAATTGCTTTATTATATTTTTTATATATTTGAGATAGGCAGACATATAAATTGAATACATAAATATGAAATAAAGTGCCACTAGAGATCAAGCAAGCTCTGCCATAATGTACTTAAGTTTGACCATACTTGTTTGGTTTTCTTGTGTTTTATACTTTTAGTTACACTTGTACTATTATTTTTACTGTACTTTTGTAAGCAATCATCAGAACCATTACACGAATAAGAAAACTATAACTTTTATAAATTAATATTTACTAATCAAGGAAGAGCAAATACATTTTGAGATGGGGAGTATAAGGTCTATGCAATCACGAATGAATACTTGTGGGTAAGTGTCACTAAGTGCTTTTTCTTAAATGTCAGGTAATGTTTAAGTAAACCTTGCAAAATCGTCCTATTTATTTTCCCAGCAAACTTTCGACCGCTGCCCTTGCCCAACCCAGCTTCCAACTGAACCGTGTTTGCTTTTTACGGAAATTATACAACTTTTTAGATCCTGAATCTTCAACGAGCTCCAGGACTTCCGTGTGCGTAAAATACGCTGAAGGTTTAAGAATCCGTCGCTTGTCAAAAAAAAACCCCACCTTTGCATGCTTTCTGGAGAATAAACCGCATCTAAGCACAATTAAGTAAGGTTTTTCGCCTCCGAGGACTTACCCATGTCTTCCTTCCCAAGCGGCAATTGCCGACCCTACCGAACGATGTTTATCTGGTTCTATCGGGATCGGAGCGGGGGTCGTTCCCCAGCAGCCCCATCACTCGCCCCACGAGCTCGCAGACGCAGCCATTTTGCACCTTCCACCCCCGGCATGCTGGGAAGAGGACATTAACCTCTCCGTGGCTGAAGAGAAAGTTCCCCCTCCGGCGCCGGTGATCGCTGCAAAACTCTCTCCCTCCAAAGCGTGCGTGTTTTTCATCAAGAAATAAAAAAGCCTCTTCCGTCTCCAGAATCGAATGTATCGGAGAGTTTGAGAGGAGAGTGGAAAATCCATGCATTTAAATAACACGGATCCTAAAGGCTTCGCGTTAGAATAGAGGGGGGGGGACATTGAGCCATGGATGGTGTAGGAAGTTATCACCCAGCTCTCTCTCAGAAAAATGAAATATCCTAGGAAATATTGAAAAGGGGGAATATTTCTCTGGCTGTGAAAAGGAAGAAACATGTTTTAAAAGACAGAATAGCTCCCTGTAGCTTTCTGCCCATCCCCACTTTGTCAATGGGCCATTAAGGCGGCCAAGCTAGTCCACTTTACATAATAAAGAGTTCTCCCCTTCAGCTCCAGGGGATGGGATTAAGGCATGATAATATTGGCCCTTTACCCAACTCGCCACATGGCATCTGAGAACTCAACCAAGCCTGGATTCAAAACGCAGCCTAGAGAGTTGCCCTGCATGGGCCCATGGGAGTCTGACAACCAATCAGAATACAAGCTCAAGATCAAAGGCCAGAGAGGGCATAAAACCAGGGACTCAGCATCTCAGTCAGCCCTTCTCTTTTCTCCACTAACATTGAAGCATGTAATCACCTTTTCTGTTCAGGACTCAAGCCATGTGGTCCTGTCCACCAATAAATCATCTTTCCAAGCAGCCTCCATGTCTCCAGTGTCTTTTTCCCCACTTGGAGCCGAACCCAGAAGGACATTTCTTTCATCAATGGTTTTAAAGACATTTTGTTTGTTTGTTTGTTTGTTTTCTTCAAGCATGAATGAGATAACAAATATAAGTATAGACATGATTATGAATACACGAAATGACTACGAATACAAGGAAACATTAGGACAGGGATGGTAGGCAGGCTGGTGCGTTTATGCACGCCCCTTAAAGACCTCTTAGGAATGGGGTGAGGTCTAAGGTTAAAGTTTTTGGGGTTTGGGGATGAAACCACAGTCAGGTAGAGCATTCCAGGCATTGATCACTGTGTTGCTGAAGTATTTTCTGCAATCAAGTTTGGAGCGGTTTACCATAAGTGTATCTATTGTGAGCTCCTGTGTTGTTGTGGTTGAAGCTGAAGTAGTCATCGACAGGTAGGACATTGTAGCAGATAATTTTATGTACTACACCTAGATCAGACCAAAGACGGTGAAGACCTAAATTGTCTTAAGCCCAAAATTTCAAGTCTGGTAGCATAAGGTATTCTGTGGCGAGCAGAGGAGTGGAGGACTCTTCTCGTGAAATATCAATCAACTAAAGCTCCACTGAGCTTTCTGGGTCTGGAGGGTATGAACAAACCACAACGGGCTAATACATCGAAACAATTTAAATTCGAATGAAAGTGAATATACGTTTTCCCAGGATAATGTTGCAGGATCCAATCTGGGTCGATCACCCCGACCAGGGGTTTCGTTTCCCACGCTCTCTGATTCATGCTGGAGGCCGTCCACAGGGAACTTCTCTCTAGCGGAAGATTAAGCCTCTAGTCCCGGTGACCGACCCAGATCCTGCAGAGTTTAAACAAAACAATGTTTAGATACGATTACATGAACCTGCACAGTGACAAGTCCAAGATCATCAGTTCAAGGATTTGAAGACAAATCTTCCTAAGCAACCGTCCTGGCTATTTTTTTTATTTTAAAAACTTAAAAACAATTTGCGCTACTTGCATTTTTAATCAAACCTCCGCAATAAAAGAGTCAGATTTGTAAACTTGTTTTTTTTGTGTGTGCGATCCCTCCTGGTAAACCGCGAGAGGACACTTTTTAATGGGGAATCATTAGTCCTGGGGATTGGTTTCCCACCCGAGTGAGTTAAGGACGGACTGTTGGAGAGACAGTTCTCGCGAGGTTTTGGGCACTTCTGTCGTCACAACGGAGCGGCGGAAGAGGCTCAGCTGTTGACTTGTGTCCTGTTCATCGGCGGCGGCAAATACTTGGGGGTATCATGGCGATCTTCACGCCGACTAACCAGATTCGCCTGACCAATGTGGCCGTCGTGCGGATCCGACGGGCGGGGAAGCGTTTTGAGATCGCCTGTTACCGGAACAAAGTCATGGGCTGGCGGAGCGGCGCGTGAGTGGGGGCTGGGAGCCGCAGGGAAAGGAACAGAAAACTCCCGTTCGTGTCCGCTGACATTTGGCAAAGCCAGAGTTTCCGTGTTTACGCAGAGTGCGAGACTAGCCTAAATAAAAAATCAGTCAATAACCCCCCAATTTTGCAACTTCTCTTAAGTTAGCAAGTTGATTTAAAATATTTACTTTGAAGCATGTGCAAATCGCAGGGCATAAACTCTGAACTTTGTTGCTGTTATAAATCAACTACTATATTTACACTTCTATATTCATCTTGTTTATATAAGTATTGTCTACTAACCGCAGTTCCTGGTAGTATGATAAAAGGATAAGCAAATAGATAGAAGGGCGTAGCATAAAATAAAATCAAGGGTAAATATTTCAATTTATATAGCTGCCCATGTCATTGACATTTAAAATTTGTCTAAAGCTTGAGATAAATTTATATTCTATTGGCACTGACCAAGGGCTGCTCCAGTTACACCAAATGGATCATCTTTCAGAACAGATTTCACTTAATGAACAATGAACCTTCCTTATTTTGAGCTCTCAGACTAGAGAGACAAGTTGTTACATATTATTACCTCAATACAGAGGTTTCATGAACCTCCCATCAGCCCAAAATAGACAGAATTTATTATATTTATTCTTGGAGTTTTACCACTTGCCAGCAAACAATAAAGTGCTCATACACTGCCTCCTGTTTATCAGTAAGTGGTGAACATATCCTGCTCATTTAACTGTTATAAAAATAAAGTAAAGAATAAAACACCACTGAGCAAAAGGTGTCGGCAAATTTAAGCCTTCTGCACTTCCTTTCTGACCTTTCACCACACAGTCAGGTGTACCCAGGAGCGTAAGAGAACAAAGCAGCTGGAGCTGCCCCATGTCTTCCCCACATCCCCATATATGTGCTAGAAACTGGAGAAAATGACAATTTCAAAGTAGCTTCTTTCAAAGCTAGATGATACAAGGAAAGCAGAACAAAATAAATAAATGCTTAACATAGGGAACAAAATATGATTAAGGTGCTTTGCCTTAACCATGTTTTGTTCTAGTTTTATACAATATGCAACTCTATATAATTTGCCTTAGTTATATGAATGTACCCTTTTCAAAATTGTCATCCTTATAATAAAGAACTTTATGACATAGAACTCACTCCCAAGTGAAGAATAATGTAAACTTTTGTTTAAATTATTTAAGTTTCTATTCCCCTGTTTGCATTGCAAACCAAAAAAGATAAATCTTTGCAATGTATTTATTGCCTTATAACATCTAGCCCGTTCCCCTGCACTTCTTCCAGGGCAAGAATTTTTAAGAGGTCCTCTTTGGAAAACTTTATGAATAGATTTGGTTTTGAAAAGACAGTGCCTGATACGGCTTTGAAGGAAATAACCAACATTTTGAATTAGGTCTGGAATAGCAATAGCACTTAGACATATACCCATTCACTGTGTTCCACAGCCCTCTCTATGCAGTTTACAGAGTCAGCATATTGCCCCCAACAATTTGGGTCCTCATTTTACATGAAGGATGAAAGGCTGAGTCAACTTTGAGCCGGTCAGAGTCAAAATGCTGGCAGTCGGCAGAATTAGTCTGCAATATTGCATTCTAACCACTGCACCACTACAGCTCAGTGGTTAGAATGGAAATTAGCAACCAGTACAGTGATCTTAAAATGGGTGTTATGATATACTGACAAGTCTCACAATGTGCAGTTTTGAATTCATTCCCAATGTAGCTCCATGTAGCCCAATGATTAGAACATGAGATACTGTCTTCAGGGCATCTTGGTTTAAGTAGTGTTGATACTGCAGCACTTAACCAAATTTGGGTGAAGCCACTAAAGCCAGAGGTTCTACCTGCTGCTTGAATAGGAGGTGCGAGTTACAATCATCTCTTTCAGTGGAGAAACAACCTCATTAAGTAATTATTGAGTCAATATTATTGGATGGCTAACTCTTTACTGATAAATAGCAGATAGGACTTTGCCTTTGGACTAGTATTGCTTTCTTTAATATTTTTAACTGATTTAGATGTTTCCTAATCATTTGTGTATTTTTAACCAAATTACAAACTTATTCCTTGACAATATGTCATTGCCAATTGAGATAGAACTCTGCAATTATTCACTACAGTATCCGGCTTATGGAATGTAGCAGTTTAATTTGATTCCCCTGCCATAGTTGTTAGGTAAGCTCCCCATTGGGAGAGTGAGTAAGTTCAGCGAAGTGTTGTGAGAGTTGTGTTGGAGAACACACAAATCAGCATACAGAGACACTGCAGTTTAAATAGGCTTTTACTTTCATGGAAATAGAGGTATCAGAGTCCATCAAACAGTCCAAGTCATACATGGATAAGTCAGTCAGTCATCAATGTCTTTCAGTTAAGGGATAATCCAAATAACATAGTCCAGTATCATATAATCAGTTCAGTATTCAAAGTTTGCTAACAGTTGCAAAACTTACAATAGCTTACGGCACTTAGATCAGTTCAGCCCAGCATCTAACGAAACAGAGAGAGAACTAACAGTCATTCTGGCTCCCTCTTATGGCCAATTGAGGAAAACAGCAACCAATCACATTTTACAGTATGCTTTAAAGAAACAGGTATAGCATTGTTACATGATTTATATATTGCCAACCCAACCATTAGAATTATATTCCTAACAATAGTAATAGAATCAGAGGTAGTTTTAAAGAGCAGTAATCAGTATGGATTAAACAAGACTATCTAAATACTTTGGTTGTTTGCATGCATTATTTAAAATGTGCTTAACAAGTAAAATTAATTTTCTAGTGAAAAGGACCTTGATGAAGTTTTGCAGACACATTCAGTGTTTGTGAATGTCTCCAAAGGTCAAGTGGCAAAGAAGGAAGACCTCGTCAAAGCTTTTGGCACAGACGATCAGACAGAAATCTGCAAAACAGTAGGTATTGAAATTGTGCAAAAATAATGTTTTTGTCTAATTTTATCTTTTTTAAACTTTTTAAAGGTGACTCAAACAATATATCACAAAAAATAGATAGTAGAAATATAATTCCTTTATGTGTTTAGGTCAGCCTGGGGTCAGTGTTTAGGGCAGGGGTCCCAAACCCTGATCTGTGGACCAGCACCGGGCTGTGGCATGTCAGCAATCAGGCCACGCAAGCAAACAAAGGCCCATCCATGGGATGCAGGCACCACATAAAACAATGCCCCCTCCAGTCCACAAAAAAACCTTTCTCCATGGAACCAGTTCCTGGTGCTGAAAAGGTTGGGGGCCACTGGTTTAGGGTACTTGAGATCCCTAAGCTATTTAAGGTGATTTGGGCTGGAGTAAAATAAGATCTGGCTCAAAATCAGTTTTCATGGCAGAGAATGGACTTCATCTGGCTCTTCAGTCCTAGTCCAATGTATACTACACTGACTCTTTTTAAAATATTTTAAAAATTTAACTCAAGCAAAAAAAAAATTCTTTCATGGCTTCATCCCATATTGCTTGTTCTGTGAGAAGGTTAAAATGTTATGCAGTTTATGCTCTGATTTAAAGATTCAGTCTTCCATAGCCTTGTTGATATTTATTATTAATTAAACTTTGTCGCCCATCTGCAAAGTGGCTCTTATGGTCAATGCTCAATCAATGCTCATTTTACATTTATTGTTAATAGCAGTGCTTACTCAATCATTGGCAAATGTTAACATGGTAAATGTTGCCTACTTGGATCGGAGAGTAATGGGAAGTTTCAGATTGTAGGGTAGACTGGGAAGACAAAATTCTGAAATAATGACAAGCCTGGAAAAGCCCCTGCAGTTTTCTTGACAAGGCTTTTCAAAAATGGTTTGCCATTGCCTATTTCATAGGGCTGAAAGAAAGTGACTGGCCCAAGACCTTCTGTATTACTGCTTCCAAAACTATAGAAGAACATCTCCATGTAGTAACCAAGGATGAAACTTAATGTGAGGAACTCTTTATTTCTACTTTGTAATTTGTAGAGATTCTTTAGGACAGCCATTCTTCTAATGTTCATAAAGAAAGCAGAATCAGATTTCTAATGACAATGCATAAAACATCTTCTGAATTTGAAAAAGGCCAAGTCCTAATAAACTTTTCTTTGTTTCAGATCTTAACCAAAGGGGAATTGCAGGTCTCTGATAAAGAACGGCACAGTCAGCTGGAGCAGATGTTTCGTGACATTGCAACCATAGTTGCAGACAAATGTGTCAATCCAGAAACCAAGAGACCCTACACAGTCATCCTTATTGAAAGAGCTATGAAGGATATACACTATTCAGTCAAACCTGGGAAAAGTACCAAGCAGCAGGTAGATGATCTCCGAAGGAAGCCACTTTGTGCCTACAAATTATAAGCATGAGGAGACACTAGCTTTTCCCTTTTCAGATAATCCTCAACTTATGATTGGTCACTTAATGGCAGTTCAGACAACAGTTGAAAATTAGGACATTTTTGGAATGGGTGTTTTTACTGCCTCTAACATACTTCTGGCCATCATAAAATATACCCCACACTCAATACATGGTCATACAATCATATTTCAAGCACTTGACATCAGGTTAGGTGGGTACATTATTTAGGACCATGATGACTTATGGCCAGAAATCCAATCCAATTGCAATCATAAGTTGAAGACTATATACTACTTTGCAGTAACAGGGAATACCTGATTATCTGGCTTGAGTTGACCTATCACCAAGTAAATGGGAAAGGTGGTTTTTTTTTTTAAAGTTACTTCTTTTTTTCTTCTGCAGATGCCTGAAAGATGCTTAAACCTGTAGATTGGTAACATTAGTTGGGCATTGAATTTTGTAGAATTTCTTGCAATGTCTCTCTTTTAACACAGTATTGTGCCAATTGTTGTATGGATGGATATTTTCAAACTCAGCATTTTTAAATCCTGAAGATACTGTTATTAATTCTGGAAAATATTTAAAAAAATTCCTTCATACAAACTAAGTCTTTACTTACGAGAAAGTAAAACCATTTAGGTATAGTGGAGAAAATGCACAGAAAACAGTGACAGTTCTGCAACATCTAAAAATCAAAACTGTGTATTGCTATCTTTCATCAGCTACGGCTGTCAAGATAGTAAGTTAGGCCTGGAAAGGGAGTTTCATAAAGTTGAAATCGTTGCAAGAAAGAGCATTATCTATTTCCAACTTGTTTTGCCTGTCTCATAATAGGGATTAAAGCCAAGTGGACTCACATTTGGAGGCATTATCTAAAACTATTCTACAACATAACAAAGTAAAATAAAATACTGTAATATTCTGGCACCAATGATTCACCAACAATTCAATCTCCATATTTCTTTTTTAAAAATGGAAGTTCTCCCTAGTTTTTAGAAGGACATAAGAGTAGAATTCACTGTTGCCTCACAAGTCATGTTGGTGCAAAAGAAGAATGCTTCCCATCATAATTGGAGGGGATATTCATCTACTTCTACTAGGCAGAATCTAAGAAGAACAGATGTAGGCTGCAAGCTGTATAGAGGTTTATAGAGAATGTCCAGCACTTTGAATTGCACTTGGAAACAAACTGGTAACCAGTGTAACTCCAGTAACAACAATCTAATGCAGCTGTACCACAATTTATTTATTTATTTATTTATTTATTTATTAATAAGATTTATAGGCCGCCCAATCCCAAGGGACTCCGGGCGGCTTACAAAAAAGAGAAAAAAGAAATAATGAAAAAAAATAAAAAAGCCAGATTTAAAATCACCACACATACATTCGTTCTGATTAGGGCTGGACCTCAATAGTTAAGCAAGCAAGCAAACCACAGCATTTTGGACCAGTTGAACTTTCTTGATGATCTTAAAGGGCAGCCCCATGTAGAATGAACTATAGCAATGCTTGGGTGCTGTATTAATCTATTAAAAATTAACAAGTTAGCTGTACTTCTCGTGCTTGCAATGCAGTTCTTCTTCGGAAAAAGCAAGAGGTCTTCTCATCAGCTCCGTTTGACTGGTTAGTCTTGGATGTAAAAATATGCCCAGCAGAACAAATGTTGTATATAGCTAAAAATAGGAAATCAGAAGTGAGACTAAGTTTTTCCAATTTTTTTTTCAAGGGGAGCGGGATAAAAATGTAAAAATCAGTGCATTAGTTTGGATTTTTCTGCAGGCTTTGGAAGTCATCAAGCAGCTGAAGGAGACGATGCAGATTGAGCGGGCACACATGAGGCTACGCTTCATCCTCCCTCGGAAAGAAGGCAAGAGATTGAAAGAGAAGCTGAAGCCACTGATCAAAGTAATCGAAAGCGAGGATTTTGATGAACAGCTGGAAATTGTAAGCAGCCCAGTGTCCAAGTCTTTTTGTTTGGGGAAAAAGCTATTACTGTGCTTTTGGTTTTATACAAGAAGGTTTATACCCAAAGTGTTGGAGGGTAGAAATAAGGACCGATATTTACACTGCAGTCATTTGTATGATTGCTTGTAAAGGAAACCTCATTGGTTCTTGCAGAAGATGTTTTACAGCGCATTGGGATAAGCATGGAGCAGTTTGGTATATGAACATTTAAGACCTTAGCAAAAGATAGGGATGCTGCAAAGATTCCATTGTGACACATCTGCATTTCCTTTTTCTTCTAATTCAAGAGAATTTGGCGCCTTTCAGTGAATTGCAGTCTTTGGGTTTTTAACGTAGTTGGGTAGAAGTGTAATATATAGACATTCCAGTCCAATTTAGTGTTCTTTCTCCGTTCCATTTAAAAAAATACCCTGGAGCTGGTAAAACCTCTAAAAGGCACAAATCAAAACACTCAGGATTATAACACTTTTTTGGGGGGTGGGGGGAGAACAGCTTTATGAAATTAACCATGGAATGGTGAAAACAGTGAGAAATGATCTAATTCTCACATTGCAAAAACTTGGAGTGACATGAGACTAGCAAGAAATTCAAAACAAGGAAATTTATACAATATGCAAATAGTTCTTGTTTAGTGACTACAGATGGTACCAGCAACCACTTAGTTGTTAAGTGGAGCAGTCGCTACTTGAAACCGCAAATGTGTTCATGTAAGTTGTTTACAGAGTTAGCATATTACCCCCAACAATCTGGGTCCTCATTTTACTGACCTCAGAAGGATTGAAGGCTGAGTCAATCTTTTGCTAGTGAGAATTGAACTGCTAGCTGCCAGCAGCCAGCAGAAGTAGCCTGCAGTACATGCTGCATTCTAACCACTGCGCCACCACAGCTCTTATACATGCAAGGGCTGGCCATAAAATTACTTTTTCATCAATGTTGTAACAGCAAATGGTTGCTAAACAAGGACTACTTGTATAACTTGCTACTGACATCACCATACAAGTGATTTAGAGGGTTTAAGAGGAGATCTAGCATATTCGTAGAGAAGGGAGAATTATTAAATGGTTTTGCCCCATTAGAGCCAAACTTCACAAAACTACAGTAGTGGGAGTAAAAGCAGGTTGGTCAGGGAGGTAATGGGAATAAATAGAGGGATGGCTATCATTTTTATACCCTTGTTCTTGCAAGCATCTAGCTACAAGTATTCCTTGACGTACCACCATTTGTTCAGCAACTGTTCTGAAGTTACGACAGTGCTGAACAAATAGTGGTTATGACTGGTCCTTGGGGGTTCTGACCATTCCAGAACCCCAGCAGTCACTTGATTGCCATCTGACTGCTTGGCATTGGGCTTGCCCTTTCAGGCAGCTGCAGCACCCCATGAATGCATGATTACCATTTGTGACGACCTCTGCCAGCTTTTCCAGAAGGTTATTAGGAAAGCTGGTAGAGAAAGTCACAACTTTCCCTCCCACATCCCCTGCCTGATTTCTGCCATACCTCCTTCTCATACCCTCCCTGCGCCTCCCTCACACCTTTGTGCACCATCCCCAATCTTTCCTCCTGCCTTTCCCCACTCGACAGCAGCCATTTACCTGCCTACCAACCTGCTTCCAAGCCACTTGGGACTTGCAACCTCCTGCCAGTTTTCCTAGTGACTTGGTTCTTTAAAGGAAGTTCCCTTTCCTAATGACCATGGGAACGACAACAATTGGGATGGCAGGGATTATCATTGCCAAGGGATGTAACCAGCTTTATGACCGTGTCACTTAGCAACAGAAATTCCAGTCCCAATTGTTGTCATAAGTCAAGGACTACCTGTAAGTTACTTTGGGAAGAAAGATGTTGGGTCCACCTTGGTCTTATTCACCAGGACAGTTCTTTGTAAGATATGGCCTTTCCAGTCTAAAAAGGTAAAAGTTCCCCTCGCACATATGTGCTAGTCATTCCCGACTCTAGGGGGCAGTGCTCATCTCTGTTTCAAAGCCGAAGAGCCAGCGCTTTCCAAAGATGTCTCCATGGTCATGTGGCTGGCATGGCTAAATGCCAAAGGCGCACTGAATACTGTTACCTTCCCACCAAGGTGGCCCCTATTTTTCTTCTTGCATTTTTACATGCTTTCGAACTGCCAGGTTGGCAGAAGCTGCAACAAGCTTTCCAACCTAACACAGTGCTAATGTTGCAGGTCTGCCTTGTGGATCCAGGCTGCTTCCGGGAGATCGATGAATTGATCAGGTGTGAAACCAAAGGCAAAGGAACCCTTGAAGTTCTCAACCTGAAAGATGTGGAAGAAGGTGATGAACGCCTGGAATAATTGGGTGCTTATGGTGTCGCTGTGCAAAGACTGTATTAAAAGGCATCCTAGAGTTGCTTCATTGAGGATTGACCTTTGCGCTTTTCCCTTTGAGGGTTTATGTAGTTATTTCCATTTGAGGTTTTATATAGGTATCCTCTGCTCCTTCCCCAAACTCTGATGGTTGGTATCAACTAAAGGTACCTTATAAACCCACTTAGCCCTTCGATTACCTGATAACGAAGGGACTTTACAGAGTTTACGCTTATGTTGATTGCTTTGAGTGTACCTGCAAAGTGACAATTTAATGTTAAGTGCCAAAATGTCTTTCCTTAAAAGCAAAAGGCTTCAAGGAAGGAATTGACTGCAGAATTAGCATCCTGAGTAAATAACTCAGGTTTCCCTCAAAACAAGCCGATTAATGTCTGGATTTACCAGCAGGATTTGTAAACTCTGAGATAGACAACCATTGGTTGCTTTGAATGAAGTGCACAATAATAGTATTGTCCTAATTATACAGTAGCTCAATTCTGTGGATGGTGATTTACAGACCATCAGAAGAGTTTTAGTGGCTGTCTTTCCAGAGTCGCTCTTGGAATTTATTAATATTGATCCAATTCTTTACTCCAGGGGAAATTGTAAAAATACTGACTTGACACTGAAACCAGAAGTTGTTCAGAAAGTTTATTTTGGAAAAAAGAAATACAATAACTTAATCTTGAAAACATTTGTTATAACTAGACAACCTTTAAATCCAAGTAAAAGAACTAGTTTGGCTCCAGTGTTATTTTAGCATTATTTGTTATACTAATTTAATATTTAAGAGTGAGCCAAAAGAACAGAGACTAGTTCATTGTCAACCCAAAACTCTAAAGTGAGTTTGTTTCTTATGAGTAAACTAATAGGGCTTCTGTCAAAAAGAACAATACATGCATGGCCTGATATTTGTCATTTTCTTATCCTTGGAATTCATAGTGCAAACTATAAGAGGATTCTTTGAGGAAAGCTGCACTTTTTACCTCCTCAGACACTTTAAAGATATATATTATAAACATTGATGTACAACATCACAATAATTTCTATTATAGAATATCAAATTTAAGTTTGAAATTCTTAGATTTTTAAAATGAGTTCTCTAATGAATACCAATTACAGTCTATAAGCTGTCATTAATATGCCAAGAAAGATACCAAAGCATAGGTTTGAGGATGGTTTCACGATGTCTTTCCTTGACTTATTTTTTTTAACAATATGCACCTTCCAGCTATCATCCTAATCTCCAGCCCACAAAGCTCAGTAGTTTCTGTGTCAGTGATTTAATTTTTCAACTACATGACTAACAAGAACTCCAAGGAGTTCTACTCACAAAGTTTGTCCTAATATGAATAAACTTTACTGCTTCCTCTTTTTCCAGACTTTTTTTTGGCGATAAGCACTGTAATTTCATATAGCCTTACTTATGTGGCATGGATATGTAAAGTTATGTTTCTTGATGACTCCGCTATATGTTAGCAAATGGTGAAGGAGAAGAAAGACACTATGTAGCAGTATCATCTTTGAATTGTATTTCTCCTATCTTACTTAAAGATGAGAAGCAAATAATTGAGTTATCTTCCAGAACCTCATAATTTTTTGCCTCCCCATCAAGTAGTATGGTCTCAAATTCAGGAAGCCTTATTGTTTTATCCATATATTTAGTCCATTTTTCCAGCCCAAGTACACTTTCAAGTATCTGCATTTCCTAGAATTTAATAGCCAGTATGGTCAAGGCTATCAGTGCTGGGAGAAACTATTTACCAATTTAGAGAACCTTCAGATCAATGAAAGCAATTTTAGTCCTTGCTGTAGGACCTAACTCAGTTCTGCAACTGGCTTTTAACTTTGTTAGCAGAATATGAGAAACTAAGCAATACAGACAAATATTTTCCCTTTTAAAAATCTCATCCAGGCGGCAACTTTTTTCCAGTGTCATCACTGTTACTATTCCCACATTATCTCCACAATTCAGGAATTGAATTTCAGTATTTATTTATTTTTAAGTGACATTAAAAATAACCACAATGTTGTAATTCTGAGTATTGGGGTAAATTATATAGGATTGTTTGACAGCTGTTACAAGACAATCTTCCTCTCACCTAACCTTGGAACAGAGGATGAATTGAAAAAGTATAGACCAAGTGCCATTTCAATGGGACAGCTCACAAGGCATGTACCAAATGCGTTCTGTTTAGAAGTTGGCTTTATTCTCCTGAGTCAGGTGCTACAAACTTCCATAGTAGAAATGGCAGCTGTGCTGAATGTCAAAATGGCTGGTTTTCTGTCTAACCATTTGACGCTTGTATATTGTGCATGGAAAAGTGTCAAATGGCTAGACAGAAGCATGGCTGCTGCAAGAAAAAGGACACAAGCCAGCTGTGATCAGGAACCAGTTGACATGTCAACTGGAATCAAATAATTGAACACCAGTGCTAAGAAAGCTTCAACAGCGGACTTCTGTTTTGGGCTAGCTTGTAAAGGAAACTAAACCTATTTCTAGCCTTATTCGTTGGCTTATTTTCCTGCCGTTTCATTTCTCACAGAAAGAGAATAATTTTTTTGATTTATGTTGCTTTGAATTTTAACAAAAATAAAACACAGATTTTTTACTTAGATACTGACATCAAAATAAGCTTATTGTTACCTTTACTTATTTCTGTGTTTATTTTTGTTAAAAAAAAAACAACCCTCATTCATCGTAGGATGAGATACAAATTAAATAATAGCACAGTCCTAAGTTTGTGTACTCAGAAGAAACTCCTGTTGTAGTAATTAAAACTGTCTCCAGTCTGTGCCAGAATAATAAATAGGTTTACAGTTGAGAATACAGTGTGTGAATAGGATCAGGCTCTATTTTCAGCAAAAGAGCTGAACAAACCCAACCCAGATTTAGCTTAAGGACATATATAGGATACTCATGGATTCTGTTTTAATAAACTGATTTGGGCATTTAAAATTTTGTCCTTTAATCATAGAAAAACAAGAAAGAAATAATTGTAGAACACTTTACAAAAATAAAAATATTCACAATCATAAATTTACATTTACATTTTTATGAAAAGTTCTAAATGTACAGGACCTTAATCTAGTTAAATTGTGATACAATCCCATTGCTTGTAGTGAAATTTAACAGCAAGTTGTTCATAATTCTTAAATGAATGTACAACTCAGTTCTTAACTCCCAAGTAACTTAATAGAATTGCTGACTTTGGGAACGTACTAGAATATATCTGCTTGAATTTCTTAAGATTTTTCTTACAACGTACATTGGCATGATAAATCTTCAAGTAACCCAATAGAAATGTTCAATTACTGTCAAGATGATGTATTAAATAACAAGGTGTATTAGACTTGCAAACTTAGATCTCTGGTTGGCTGGTATTACCTATATGAGCACCACTTCCTAGGAATGAAAAAGGAATATTTCCATTCTTAAGCTTTAAGCAGCAGGTGTATTTTTTTCCCCAGAATATGAAAGTAGTCTAGAAATCTTTGGATGGATAACTTGAATTGGATAATCTGGTCGTTCTGTTGTTTCAGATATAGATCACATCTGTTTTGTGCTGTTGGACCTAAGATGCCATAAAGAAAGTATAAGAAAAATATTTGGTATAAGGCAAATAGACTTAAACTTAGAGCAGAGGGGTTGAAACATTTTAAAAACACAGAATAAAAGATGATATGCATTTTTTTTTAAAGGCAACTGTATAAAGAAGCAGTAAAATATAAAAATTTATATTAGAATAGGAGTAAAATTGAATCTTTCACCACTTCCCAAAGCCAAGAAATGAAGAAACCACATTTCTAAATCACATTTGTATAATGTATCAAGTGATCACATATGACAGGTATGATTGGTATTTGAAGAAGGCATTGAAACAAATCTAACTACCCTTCCCTCCCTCTCTTCCTCCCCCCACTCCATGGAATCTCCCCTCATCCAATAGTTCACAGAGAGAGAAGATAACTCCATATATCAAGTTAAAAATCTCATTGTGCGACTTAAAAATTCTGATCGCATGGCTATTATATTGACTCTATTCTCCTTTCCTTTTCTCTTTAATACTTGTTTGAAAGTACTGATTACTCTTGGATTTTTCTTTGGGAAAAGGCATTTGAAGAAAGAGTCATCAACAGATGAGGGGAATATAAAATTAGTGAGAGAAAGATGATAGACTGACTGACTGACTGACTGACTGACAGGGAGTAGATCTGTCAGTTGAACCCAGGAGCTGAATGGTACTTCCAAATTCAATGGCATATTGAAGATAAGCAACAAGGAATAACTGCACTTTGTGTCCAGTCACAAGTATCCCAAAGCATCTGTGTAGTTTCTAGAGCAGAAGCTCAAATCAGTGGCTGACTTAAATCTTGAGCACCAACTGTTGTGTAAATAGTTCATTGAGATACAGACAAATCATCAAAGGAAAAGATTTGTAGATAGGACATTGTACGATATGGAATACAGAAAATGAAATGCAAAGCCGGTTACCTTAATGTGCTTTCGGTGTCCTGTTTCCATGTTATTAATAACCAGGGGATGGGTTGGAAAAGAGTTTTCTGTTGCTGCACTGGGCATGGTATTCTCAATCACGTTTAGCAGGCATGATGGTGAAAAGGACGGTTGAAGATTATTAAACAGGTCTGCTTCAAGAGTTTTCATCCAAACAGGAGCCTTTTAAAAAGCAGTATATTAGCCATTAATTGAGGTTTTATTTATTCAGGATAACATGAAACATTCTGAAAGCCAAAAAAAACCAAATTTAACTCTATTGGTCTGGAAATTGTCCCTTTATGAAGGACTGAAGTGCACTTGTGTGAAATGCACAAATTATTATTTCCAGAAGTCTTAATGATTTAAGTAGAATATATATGTAATGTCTATGATTAACATTAGGAATATTGTATTGGCTGGGATAATACATAAAATCAAGTCAGGATTCTACAAGAATCCTATTATTAGACTCAAGTGATCTTTTTTTCTTCTGAAGAGTCACCTTCAAAAAATGATCAGGTTGAAGCATCTCTAAAAGCAGCTTCATAGGGATGAACTACAGAAACAACTGTACTATTAGTCATTTTCCCTGGAAGGGTAGTTACCTAAAGATTCAGGAGCAGGAGAAGAATGTGTAGAAGATTAATTTCACAAGTTGGGATGATTGGGTGATGGAACTGTCATTCAAGACATGACAATGCAAGCTCCACTGTGTGTATTTCAGAAGAAGGAAACGGGGAGAGGGATTTGTGCAGCTTAGATAAAAGGGCAAGTATGGTAGAGACTCAGAATCCTAGACTAGGAGAACAGAGGTGGTATTCAGCAGGTTCTGACCACTTCTGGAGAACAGGTAGCGGAAATTTTGAGTAGTTCGGAGAACCGGTAAATACCACCTCTGACTGGCCCCGTCCCCATCTATTCTCTGCCTCCCAAGTCCCAGCTGATCAGGAGGAAATGTAGATTTTACAGTAACTTTCTCCTGGAGTGGGAAGGGAATGGAGATTTTACAGTGTCCTTCTCCTGCCATGCCACCAAGCCATGTCACGCCCACCAAGCCATGCCCACAGAACTGGTAGTAATTTTTTTTGACTCCCATCACTGTAGGGGAACCTCCATTACTCAGGAAGATGGGGTCTTGTAGTATTTAGAAATTTTAAAATATTTTGTAATAAAATTCCAGCAAGAGCTGTTTAAATGTTATCCCGTGTCTTCCCCACATTTCACTTAGCCACATTACCTTAGACATATGAAAACAAAGGAGGAAAAGAATTTCTAAATCAGAAAATAATTTAGTGGTGACAACAAGAAAAACATCCTGTGGGGATCTCCCAGAGCTTAGGGGATTTTGCTTAAGGTTAAGGACAAAGAAAATAAGAATGGAGCATATGCAAAGAGGAGGGTGCACAATACAGGTTCTGTCTTGTTTTGATCCTTTATTGGTGTTCCTGCTAAAAAACACAAGACTATCAAGTTCAGTGCCTGGTCTTTCTTGTGAAAGCCTCCTTCAGCAGAACCTGAAAAGCTGCAATTGGTTAATGCAGACTAAGAGAGACAATTTCAAAACATTTAATCTGGTGGAAAACAACTTCTAATGTACTCAGTTAAAGTACTTTATGTCAAATCAGTTTGGTTACTTGGTAAAATCTTCCTTAATCTGTATATGACTAAGGCTAATTTGTTTTTAAGATTATTTGCTTCCTTCAATATGAGAAAAGAGCTACCCCAAAAATAAGACAAAGTTATTTTCTTTTGACCCCCAAAATAAGCGCTTGGTCTTATTTTTGGGGAGGACTTATTATTTTTGAAGTACAGGAGGTGACAAGCATGGTCAGCTCATGCCAGCTGCTGCATTGCAATATTTTAAGGGAGGGCTTATTTTCAGGGGAGGGCTTATTTTAGCACATGTGCTCAAAAGCCCGATTGGGCTTATTATCGGGGGGGGGGGCTTCTTTTCAGAGAAACTGGGTAATCATTCAACAAAGAAAGCTTTTTCCAACACTACATACCAGCAGTTATTACACTTTTTAAAATGTAGTCAGTATTGAAGTTTATTTGACTATATTTATTAATTTCATTCAGTAAAGGTGAAACCCATTCCTATTCTCATTTTTTATTGTCCACAGTCTTAATCGCTGGAATCATTATGACAGTCCTAAATATTTCAGCCATAGATCCAGGGACACATTAGTAAGAAAAGTCATTGTTTTTAAACCAAGCTTACAAGTGCCTGGGAGATACCTCCAGCTGACTCATGAAAGAGTGCTAAAATAATGTATGCATTTGTTACAAATTTAATAAAGAAATGCTTGACTGTATGGGAACCTTATATTCCTTCTCTGATGAATGGTCCAAAGAGTCAAGGATTATGTTCCAATGAGAAAGAAGCCCGCCGTGTTTCTCTTCAACTTTGAGAGCATGGATTTCAGTCTTGAGTTCTTTTAGACGATCTTCAAACTTTCTACTCTTATCTAGGTAGTCCAACCTGTGAAGCACAGACAAAACAAAACTGTAAATAAAGTAGAGATAATCAAATGGGCTGTGAACATAATTAAACCAGTACCTGAGCCAGAACTAGTACAGTACCTGGGACTATAAGAAAACAGATTTCAGGATCTGAGAATCTTAATGAATCAACCTAACTAAGCTGTACCTTACACGTGTGGTCCAACATGTGGGACCAAATACAATTCCCAAATTGAATACTCTGATTTGGGATGAGAAGTGCTCAAAGTCACAAACTACTGATGGATAAGCTGTGTGGCTCTTACAGGTTAAAAAAAATGTATACTCATAATCTAGCAAACAAAGTCTGTCTAAGTTGCAGTGTTTGCATTCCTTGTTTGGACTCAGATTTTGAGTTTTCACAATCGTTACTAAAGTCCATGGCCTCTGATTATCAAATCACAGAAATGACACACCACCCTTGCTTTGAACAGGGGAAGATTTATGCTGCATAGCGCTCAATTTATGCAAATGTATTGTCCCATATGTGGCAAAGAAAGAGATTCTACTATTTCTGAAGTAGCCTTTGCTCAGATTTCAGATAAAAAGTTCAAAAGATCTCCTTTACCTTAGAGTTTGGCCTATTTTAAGTAAAGCTTCTGTTATGATGGTAAGAGATCATAGAGTTCGTATAGATGTGCAAAAACTAGTTAGTGTCTAATATTTCTAGTATTGGGGATATGGTTTCTATGATGAACAGAAATACCTAATGCCAATGTAGGTAAAGGTAAAGGTTCCCCTCACACATATGTGCTTGTCGTTCCCGACTCTAGGAGTCAGTGCTCATCTCCGTTTCTAAGCCGAAGAGCCAGCACTGTCTAAAGACATCTCCATGGTCATGTGGCCAGGATGACTAAACACCGAAGGCGCATGGAGCACTGTTACCTTCCCACCAAAGGTGGTTCCTATTTTTCTACTTGCATTTTTACGGGCTTTCGAACTGCTAGGTTGGCAGCTGGGACAAGTAATGGGAGCTCACTTTGTTACGCGGCGCTAGGGATTCGAACTGCCAAACTGCCAACCTTTCTGATTGACAAGCGCAGCGTCTTAGCCACTGAGCCATTTCATCCCTAATATACTATATAACATGAACCAAAATAAGGTTCTGAATAAAGGTACAAAGCATGAAGAATTCCATTCTGGCACAAAATTTCATCCATTCACATTCTGAATCTGGAATCTGCCTGGCCTTATTTCAGCCACAGGAGGACAATCCTACCTCTCTCTCTCTATCTCCAAGGAAAGCCTCTTCAGATCAATGTCTCTTAAATCCATCTTTACAAATCCTTTGTCACCATTGGTATCCCTCGTGTCCACAGGTGGAAATGAAGTAGACTTAACAGTATGCTAGAAAAGACCACAGAAACAAAAACCTGTGATATTGAATCCTACATTGTTTAGGAATAGGTTCTGAACCCCTAGGATTGTGCTATGCAGAAAATGCCACAGAAAGACACACACCACTGGGTGGCATAATTACAGCCAAGCACAGATCTGACTGGAAGTTGTGTAGATAGGCTCTAGTCTAGTAGAAAGAGATGCCTGTTGGCCTGAGGTAAACAAATTGTCTACCCTGAAAGCATCTACAAACACAATGTAATGGGACCTTTCATTTTACCTTTCTATGTTTGGCAACTTCAAATATTTCCCTTTTTAAAAGAAGATAATATCTGTAGCTCAGGAATGAACTATGGAGTTTCTTTTTCTCTCTAAACGTAGTTGTCTGCTTGCAAATATTTCATTACCCAACTAGTTAACCACCTTGCAAGTAACATCAATACTAATGATGAAACTTAACCTTTCCCAAAAAATAAGACCCAATCAGAAAATAAGCCCTACCATAGTTTTTCACGATACAGGTAATATAATCCCCCCAAATAAGGCCCAATTAAGATAATCAGCCAGACACATGCAATTAGTACCGTATTTCCCCCAAAATAAGACACAACCAGAAAATAAGCCCTCCCATAGTTTTTTCAGGATGCAAGTAACATAAGCCCCCCCAAATAAGCCCCAATTAAGATCATCAGCCAGACATATGCAATTACTACCGTATTTCCCCTAAATAAGACCTAACCAGAAAATAAGCCCTAATGCATCTTTTGGAGCAAAAAATAAGATAAGACCCAGTCTTATTTTCGGGGAAACATGGTAGTTGCATAAGACATCTGCAAGCAAACAACCAAACTCAGAGAACACCAAGTACTCCACATTTTCCTTTTTAATCAGTCCTTCCTAGAAAGACGCCCCATAATTCTAGCTGAAAAGGTTGCTGAGATACTTTGAATGGAATACTACATTCCCCATGATTCTCTGCCTTCCAAAGAGAGAGAGACTGTACCTATTGCAGGTTTATTCTTTACCTAAGGATAAATTACGTCATTGTTATTCTATCTCTAAAGCAATCATGTATTTTTTTTAAAAAAAAAAACTTACAGGAGGAGAATTAAACTTGCTGACGTCTTGAAGCTTTTGCTTTGCTTTCTCTTCGGCTTCTCTGGCTTCCTGTAGGTCCTGCTTTAAATGTTCAGCTTCTTTGACCCTGAGAAGCCAAATTATCGTCATAAGCAAATCAATCCATATTTTTCAAAGAAAGTCCTTAACTAAGGCCTTGAAAGCACAATTGGCTTCAATAAACTTTAATAATTTCTGCGGCTGCCTCATGACTCAGAAGCAGAACCTAAGAGAATCCATGGTATCAGGTAACCATGGTAACTGCTAAGCCTCAGTTTATCAAGGATCTCTCCATATTAATTCCTGATTTTTTTTTCTATACACGGAAAGATTAGCCATAATATTAAGAAAATAATTGGGAGATTAGTAGAAAAGAGGTAATTATTCACTTGTGTTTCACATTCATGTGCAATTTAGAAACTATTTAAAATGTGTGGATTTAAATACTATTGATTAAATTGTAATATGCAACTTAAATATGCAATTTAATGATAACTGCAGTTTAAAGCAATTATAAGTACTTCATTAAATATAATTTTAAAATTACTTTTTTTATACGCATGCATTTTTGCTGTTTATACTGTAAAAAAATCCCTCTAAAATTCAGGAACCAGAATGCCAGCAGGATACAGTCCAAAAAAGTGTCACAAATTAAAAAAAAACCTGATTCTTTATGACTTCACAAACACATTCATGGAGTTTTCTGGGCAGCAAGAGAGAAATGGCTTGCCTCTGCTTTCTCCCAGTTATATTTTTCTTTACGGTATAATTTATCCCTGAATAATTGGATTGGTCTTTTACTTTTAAACCCAGGCCTTCATTTTCCAGCCCTAACTTTTTGTCTTGTGATCCCATCAGAAAGCAGCACTTAGCATTTATACCCATAATAGTTCATGAGGAACATATTAAAATGTTTCTAACTTGTAAGGTGAAGGTAAAGGTTCCCCTCGCGTATATGTGCTAGTTGTTCCCAACTCTAGGGGGCGGTGCTCATCTCCATTTCAAAACCGAAGAGCCAGTGCTGTCCAAAGACCTCTCCATGATCATATGGCCAGCATGTCTAAACACTGAAGGTGCACGGAATGCTGTTATCTTTCCACCAAAGGGAATTTTTTGCATTTTTACATGCTTTTGAATTGCTAGGTTGTCAGAAACTGGGACAAATAATGGGAGCTCACTCCGTTACATGGCGGTAAGGATTCGAACCATCAAACTGTCGACTTTTCTGATCAACAAGGTCAGCATCTTAGCCACCGAGCCAATGCGTCCTTGGGACTTATTAACCGCAGTGCTATAAGGCAGCTTGCAGAAATGCAGGTCCTTGACATATGACCATAAGGGAGCCTGACAGTCATAAAATGGATCAGTCACGGGACTGATCAAATTTAAGGATCTTTTCTGCAGTGGTTGTTAAGCGAATACCATGGTTGTTAAGCAAATCCATTGTTTGCTATAGCATAGTTATGCTAAAAACTGGGATTAATTTCTGGTTTTCAGCAAAACCATCATAAAACATGGTTAGAACCCTGCTGATGGAACATCAGAAGAGTCAAAATTCCCTTTTTCCAGGTAGGCTGTAACTTCAAATGGTTGCTGAGCAACCAATCATGTAAGTCAAGGACTACCTGTACATGTGTTTTTCATCAAAAACACCCGAGGGAGCACATGCAGAATGACCAACTAAGTTTCTAGTACAGAGTGTCACCTTCGATCGGACTCCTTCACCAGCTTCATGGCAATCAGCTCAGCCTCCCTTATCTTGTGCTCCATCAGTCGCTTCTCCTCGCTGGTTTTCAAGGCCGCCAACTCTAATCGATGGCGCTCCTGCTCTGCCTCTGCAGCGTTCTGAGCCAACAGCTTGGCTTCCTCCTCCGCGATCTGAGCTTTCTCAGCCAGCAATTCTGCTGCTGCCTCTGAACGGCGCTGGAGGGGAATTTTAAAACAAGCATCTCATATGGTGAGTTGCCCAGAGGCTCTCTAGATAATGAGATGGTGGCATATCAATTCAAAAAATAAAATGATAAAATGACAAAATGATAAAATAATGATAAAATAATGATAATGATAAAATAATGATAATGATAAAATGATGATAAAATGATAAAATTATGATAAAATTATGATAAAATTATGATAAAATTATGATAAAATTATGACAAAATTATGATAAAATGATAAAATGATAAAATGATAAAATGATAAAATGATAAAATGACAAAACAACAAAACAACAAAACAACAAAACAACAAAACAACAAAACAATAAAACAATAAAACAATAAAACAATAAAACAAAATAATAAAACAATAAAACAAAATAGTAAAACGATAAAACAATAAAACAATAAAACAAAATAGTAAGGTATGACATAAAAAAATTAAGTGAGTGCAAAATGGAGACAATTGACCAGAAGCCCTGGACCACTAGGCTTCATTACCACAGCAATGCTCACCAGCGCCTCATTAGCTTGCCGAGCTTCATCTTCCACCTCAAAGAGGCGTCGTTCCAGTTCTTCTTTGGCTCGCTCGGCTTCCTCCCGGAGCTGCTTCTCCCTGGCCAGCCTCTGGTGCTCCATCTGAGGGAATGAGCAAGGTTGGACATCTGCAAGAACTGCACAGCGGAATGTAGCCAGGCTCACTTTGTTCTGGTTTTTCCAGTCCCCCTCTTATATTGCATATTTTTCAACTCTAACCTCCTAGGGGCTGGGACCTATCCTTTGCAAACCCTATCCCGTCATCTTGCAAATCAATCTTCCAAAAATTAACTGCAGGTTTAAGTTATTGATTTCATATTTATTTTCTAGTGTGGGTTGGTTGTTTGTTTTTACTGTCCAGAAATACTTCTTTGGACAACAAACAGCACAACAGAAAAAAGAGAAGAAGGAAATCCGAATTTTTTGTTCCTGATTAAAAAAAAGAAAGAAAACCCACATATTAAACTTCTCACCATTATATATAGAGAAATACATCAAAATCTACTTTTTTAAAAAACATCCTTGCCTCAAGAAAAATGCATAGCATTGCCCTTTCAAATTCTCTTCACCAGGTGTAAACAGTTTATTTTAATGCTTTTATTGAATATGTACGTATGTTTAGGCCACACGTGGAAGTTAGCACTATAACAGGCACAGACTCCAAAGCAGTGGTGGGTTCTGGACCCCGGTGCAGCCGGTACGCTCTGCACGGGGCCAGGCGTCCTAGACGGGCACGCGTGCTGTGCGTGCATGCGCACACCAACGCCCTGCGGCACCCAGTTGCTCGGTGGAGGTCGCGCACGCTGTGCACGCCTGCACAATGGGCCGGTCGCAGTATTAAACGGCCATGGAATGTGGGTGGGTGGGTGGGCTCAATGAGCCACCGTACTGGTACAGTGGCTGCTTCTCCCGGATATTCCTGGTACGGCCATACCGAGCCGTATCGCTCCAAAGGATAGTTAGGACTGCAGAAAAAAACAATTCCAGCCAGTCTACTTTCCATAGAAGACCTGTATATTGTGCCAGTCAAAAGGAGACCTGCGAAAATAACTACAGACCCCTCACATTTTGGACATAAATTATTTCAACTCCTTCCCTTGGGCTGCTTCTATACAGTACTACATATCAAAACAACTAGACCCAGGGGCAGTTTTTTCCCTCATGCGATCACTCTGCTGAGTACCTAATCTTCACAGTATTGTTTTATGTCTAAGTACTCTATATTCCCCCATTCTGTATGACTGTAGAATTATCCTTCTCATCTTCCCCACTATTGGTATCATTATTATGATTATTTTTGCTATTATGATTATTTTATTGGTATCATTATTATGATTATTATTACTCTTTACTTTGCATGTACACCGAGATTCTGCATCAAAGAAAAATTCCTTGTGTATCTAATTAAGAGTCACCTTCTTTCTTGCTTTCTCCTCTCTGGCTTGAGCTTTCATCTGCTGGATCTCAATGGGATCCACTCGCCTCCTTCTCATGAACAAGTCGTGATTTCCAATGAAGAGTTGCATGATCTGCAAGAAAGGAGAAAAGAAAAATGTCTGGAACTATCCAAGAGAACTCCAGTATTCTGTTTCCTTCAGTGGTCTATCAGATGTGTTTGGGAAGTCCAGAATATAAACACAATTCTTCATGTATTACGCCATAATACTCAGCAATGTAGTAATATCTATCTCTGAAGGGAGGGAAACTCAATTTAGTTCTCCAGGTAAACCTAAAATTAATCTGATTGATTTGGTTTTGAGCAACTACTGTCTACGTGCCTCAGGAAAATATAAAAAACCAGGATACTATAGGAATGCTATATTATCAGCCATTCTGATAATCCTCATTATTTCCTGTTAAAAGGTCCACTGAAAACCTCCATATCAGAAGTAGGTTGCTTCTGGTTTGACCCGGATCGGGTGAACCGGTGGTAGCGGTGGCGGGAGGCTCCGCCCGCCCAGACGCTTCTGTGCATGCGCAGAAGTGTGAGCACGCAAGTGCGCCTGAACCGGTCGTAAAAAAAATTGGCAACCCACCACTGCTCCATATCTGTATTTGTCTTGGACCTTACATTACCTAGAAGACTGTTTTCATTTAGGACTGGCATAATGGAGAGCTACACACATATATTTTTAAGTTGATACATCTCTAGGTTAATGAAGGAACGTACAGAACTTGGATATAGCTGAGCACTACCCAGAGCATAAATGGAAGGGTAGAAATGTGCATGTTCTATCACTTCCCCCTCCTTTCAGATTCCCTGGGCTTCCAAATGGATCCTTCCCCTTTGGTGTTTAGAAAATCTCTAAAGACAGCTGTTCCAACACGCCCTAGGAACTGAGAATGATTGGTCCTTCTACCAATTGATAATAGCAGTAGCAATAGCACTTGGACTTATATGCTACTTCATAGTGCTTTTACAGCCCTCTCTAAGCAGTTTACAGAATCAGCAGATTGCCCCCAACAATCTGGGTCCTCATTTTAACCACCTCGGAAGGATGGAAGTCTGAATCAACCTTGAGTTGTGAGATTTGAACTGCTGAACTGCAGCTAGCAGTCAGCTGTAATAGCCTGCAGTACTGCACTCTAACCACTGTGCCACCTTGGCTCAGAATAGAATAGAATAATAATTCTATTTTGTTTGACTATTAGATATTCCCAGTCTTGTACATTTTGCTTCCCCCCTCCCTCCCTCCACATTTTTAATCCGTATAATAGAAGTAGGAAGTTTAAGATAAATAAATCTTCACCTAACTTGGCTCTCCTAGCTATGGGAAATGGAGCAAGTCGTATCCTACATATCTTAATGTTTAGATAGATATTGTATATACTGAAAAACAAACCACTCCCTCATTTGCTTCCTCACAATCATTTATGGCTTTAATTGTTATTACTAAAAATAAAATCATTCGGCAACGCCTAGGCCAGTGATGGCAAACTTTTTTTGGCTCGCGTGCCAAAAGCAGGGGGAGCGCAGGGGCTCGTGGGCGGGCGTGCCACACCCATAATGCTATGCTTGGGACCACAGCACACATGCACGCATGACCAGCGCTCCAATTTTTTGGCGTGCTTTTTTTCGGCCTCCCCAGGCTCGAGAGGCTTTATAGGAGCCTGGGAAGGGCGAAAACACACACCACCCCGGAGGACCTCCGGAGGCTTCAGGAGCTTTCCTGAAGTCTCTGGAGCGCGAAAAACCGGTCCTACGGGCAAACCGGAAGTTCGGGAACCAGAAGTCTGGTTTTAGCCCTCTGGAGCCTTCGGGGGCCTTCAGGAGGCTTCCCTGAAGTCTCTAGAGGGCAAAAAACGACCGTACGAGCAACCCAGAAGTGACTTCTGGTTTGCTCGTGTTGTTTTTGCCATCCGGAGCATTCAGGGAAGCCTCCTGAGGGCTCTTGAACGCTCCAGAGGGCTAAAACCGGCCCTACGAGCAAACCAGAAGTCTGTTCCCGAACTTCCAGTTTTCCTGTAGGGCCAGTTTTTAATGCTCTGGAGGCTTCAGGGAAGTCTCTGAAGGGCGAAAAATGGCCTCAAAAGAAGGCCGAAGTCAGCTGGCCAGCATGCACAAGCCTCGCATGCCCTGACAACGGCTCCACGTGCCACCTGTGGAACACATGCCACAGGTTCGCAATCATGGGTCTAGGCAGTCAGAGCAATTCAGTGTCACATGATCTCTGTTCCAACCGAGCATAGATTGGTATGGTCAGGCCACTGTCTTCGGCCATTATTATAATGGGGCATGTTTATAATGGGACAAAAATGGGACAGAAAGAAGAGAACCACAATTACATCAACACTGGCAGGGCAAACTACCATACATAAACAGGGAGCAAACCACTCCCCCACATTCACTCACACTGATGATGTTACCTAGTTAGGTAATGAAATGTCTACATGAAGAAAGCCAAGTCAGACAGCACCAAGGACTCCACAGATAATCTCACAGGCACTCACCAGTTTATTGACTTTAGGCTGTGAGGAGAAGAACTTGAAAACCTCGGCTTTCTTGTCAATGGGCTTAATTGTAAGCTGAAAGAAAAGAGGAGTGTGGTTGTTTTTTAAAAAAATGATCATTATATACTAAGTCCATGTACAAAATTTGTTTCCACTAGAGACCCATGGATGTAAAGTATGACATCCTATAGCAGTGATGGCTAACCTATTTGTCCTCGCATGCCGAAATCATGGGCACATGCCCACACCCACAATGCAATGCGCCCCCATGCGCGCGTGCATTACCCCTCTGCTTCCCCATGCATGTGCGCTCCCCCTGCGATCCCCTGTGCATGCGTGCAATCCCCCGTGACCTCCCCGCACATGCACGCAATACCCCTCCCTGCCCGGTGCCCCATTTTGGTCCTAGTAGGCCTCCCTAAAGCCTCCTGGGACCAAAAATGGGCACGGGGGAACGCACCACACATGCTTGCGCTCTCTCCCACCCACACACATGCGCATGCAATCCACCCTACCCCACACACTTGGGCATGCAATCCCCCCGCCTGCCTGCCCCCACACATATGCGTGCGTCTCCCACATGTGCAACAGAGAGCCAAAAATCAGCTGGCTGGTGCGAGGCACGTGCATGTGATGGAGCTGAGCTGGGTGACGGCTCACATGCCCGCAAAGAGGGCTCCGCGTGCCACCTGTGGCACACGTGCCATAGGTAGGTTCACCATCACGGTTCTACAGCATTAAAAACAACCATTCTAACAACACAATGAAAAACAGACATAGTAGAAAAAACAGTTCTATGTTTTTCATAAATATGTAGCAAAAATGCAATGAAAAACCATCCCCTCTCCCTCCCCCGCCGCCACCGCACTGCCAGTCTGCAAGGGCGGAAAGGTTGGGGACCGCTGCCGTGGCACATCCCCCTACCTCTTTATCAGAATAAGAAATATTTTGGATGCTGCTCCATTCAAAAGACTTATTTGGAGAGAAACGGTTATTGATGCTGTAGACATGAATCCCTTTGGCATCGACCCCAAGCAGGAAGTCTGTATGATTCTTCTTTTGCTGCGGAGAAGTCCAAGGTTAAAATCAATATATTCATCTTGTGCACTGACTAGCCCTGCTGAAGTTATTTTATTTGGGTAATGAGACATCTGGAAGAAAACAATCTACTTCAGGGAGCACCAAGGATCCCTCATTTCAACCCTGGGCTACAAATATTCTCCTTTATTGGTTAATATATTCACTGTCTGACAACAATCAGTTACAACTTATTTTGGCCTAAAATGCACATTTCACAATTCCAGATGTATGGCACAGGTGGTCCTCGACTTATGACTGCAACGGGGACCAGAATTTCTATTGCTAAACAAGGTGGTTGTTAAGGGAGTCACACTTCACAATTTTACAACCTTATTTGCCATGTTTCTTAAGGGAATCACTGTAATTGTTAAGTGAATTACATAGTCGTTAAGTGAATCCAGGTTCCCCATTGACTTTGCTTGTGGGAAGCGGGTTGGGAAGATTGCAAATGGTGATCCCTGACTCCAGGACACGGCAGACATTGTAAATACATGCCAGTTGCCAAACACCTAAATTTTGATCACATGACAATGGGGACACTGCAACAGCTGTATGATCAGTGGTGGGATTCAAATAATTTAACAACTGGTTCTCTGCCCTAATGATTTCTTCCAACAACCAGTTCACCAAACTGGTCAGAAAGTTAACAACCGGTTCTCCCAAAGTGTTGTGAACTGGCTGAATCCCACCACTATGTACGGTAAGTGCAAGAACTCGTCATGTCCTTCCTTCCTTCCTTCCTTCCTTCCTTCCTTCCTTCCTTCCTTCCTTCCTTCCTTCCTTCATTTCTTTCCCATTTTGCAGATTAGGTGACTCTTTTTCAGAGCTGTTCTAATTTCAAACAATATTAATGGTAAATTAATGGTTGTAAGTCGAGGAATACAGGTAGTCCTTGACTTACAACAGTTCATTTAGTGATTGTTCAAAGTTACAACGGCACTGAAAATAGTGACTTATGATCATTTTTCACACTTATTACCGTTGCAGCATCCCCATGGTCATGTAACTTATATTTGGATGCTGGACAGCTAACTCATATTTATGACGGTTGCTGGGTTCAAGTCATGTGATCCCCTTTTACGACCTTCTGACAAGCAAAGCCAATAGAAAAACCAGTTTCACTTAACAGCCATGTTACCAATTTAAAACCGCAATGATTCACTTAACAAATGTGGCAAGAAAAGTCATAAAATGGGGTAAAACTCACTTAACAAATTTCTCACGTAAATTTGGGGCTCAATTGTGGTCATAAGTTGAGGACTATCCATATCTATAAACAGCTGCCTTAACTGGGAATTTTATTGTCTTACCTAATTATCCTTACTGCAGCTCAACTACTCTGTATAAAGTACATAACCAGCACTTTTGCCTCTTGGAAGCTTCTTCCCCATTACTTCATACAGTATAAAAGAGTCAAACATCAGGGATCTATAAACTAGAATTTCTCTTTAGGTTAGCTAACATGAATACACATTGAAAAATGTAAAAACAAGACAGGGATGATGGGTTCCTGCCAGTTCTAACCTCTTCTATAGAAGATGTTCCACAAATCTATCGTGCCATTTATAACCAGTTCCAGCTCCCTCCCTCCCTCCGCCCGTCCGCACCACGCTTGCCCCACCCACCGCTCACTGATTGGCTTACTCACCAATCGCCCCGCCCGCCTCTAAGAGTCCTATGTAAACCTTAAAGTCTTAAAAGATGTCAAGTTTGAACACCCCGGGGGGGGGGTCTAAAGGGTTAGGGGTGCAAGAGTCTTGTAACTTGACAGTTTTAAGACTTGCATACTTCAATGCCAGAGTTTCTGAGTCAACATTTCGGTTGCTAAGCAAAAGCATTGTTAAGTGAGTTTCACCACATTTTACAAGTTGGCCATGCCCACCCAGTCACATGGCTGGCAAGCCACCCCCACTCGGTCACATGGCCAGCAAGCCACTCCCACCCAGTCACATGGCCAGCAAGCCATTCCCACAAAGCAGGCCACACCTGCAGAAGAGGTTCTAAAAAATTTTGAAACCCACCACTGGAACAAGAAATCTGCTTAAGAGTCATGGCATTTCACAATGGAGAACACTTTTGAAGTCAGGGAAATTGCTCCAGATCCCAATAGGCAATGCTGATGAGAATTTATGAATGACTCCCATAACCCCCACCCCATTGGTTTGGTTTTTTTTTTTTAACTAGCAATACTGCTGAGGTACAAGGGACTTACAATCAAATATCTGGGACTGTCAGAAAAATCTGAATCGGATGCATTAAAAATCACACATACTTACAGCAATTGGAAAATAATTAACCCCATACATCTCCAAATCTTGTGCTATTTTAAGATAGTTCATCTCAGCTTCATATCTAGAAGAATGGAATATTTATTTAAAAAAAAGACTTGGAAAGGATTGTTCTTGTTTTATAAAGAAAACATGTTGATCTATATTACTGTCACCCCTAGGCTGTGTTTACTGACTGTGAAATACTTTTACCTAGCTTTATTACCATTGCTAATCAAAGATGTTTACAAATTGCACTATAGCCTCTATTTAAAAAAATCACATAAATAGATGGGCAATTCAACCATGACGTAGAAATAGCTTCACTTGGCATATCCAAACAAATTCAAAATATTCTGGGACAAGTTTTATATTCAACTGAATGACCCCCAATTGAAAAATGCCTTTCCTGGAAGAATATTTTGAAGTCCTGGTAATGCTATGTAAAAAGTTCTGCTCTTGGAACAATCTGTAAAACAACTAAAGGCTTTGAACAGAGCACACCACAAACAGTGATGGACAGATTATCAAAAAAGATTATTCTTAAGCAGATATGTTCTTTTTAGTCTTAAAAAGCCTGGAACCAGCACTTTAAATGAAGTGTTGACAAAAATACAGTTTTTTATTTACTTATTAGATTTGTATGCCACCCATCTTGCCTAGAGGTGAGATCAACAGCCAGAAGCAGAGTGGTGAGAGAACACGAGTTTCTAAGTTCCCATCTGTTTTGATCAAACTTTGTATCAAGAAGTGAATTCAAGGGTTGGAATTTAAATTAATCTAAATTTTTATTGGCTTCTACTACGTTCCAGGGAAAAAATAGATGAACATGGGCAGAGTGTCAAAATCATGTAATGTGTATTGTGACATCTTGGTTTATTTTTTTATTATCCTACCTTTATTATTTTTATAAAGAACTCAACACTATGAACAAACTTAATCCTCCTTTCTCTTCCTATTTTCCCCACAAAAACAACAACCCTGTGAGGTGAGTTGGGCTGAGAGAGACTGCCCCAAATGCCTTAACCACTAGAAACTGAAAACCTGCCCTTTGTCCTTCTATCATGATGTTGCACAAAAATATGGAAGGAGTGTAACTTGCATCAGTGTTGCACACAAATTGGAAAGGGGCAGAAAGTGTGTCACTGCCCCCCTCCCCAATACCAGGTGTTAATGGATGTAAATCCTTTTTTTTTCCTTTTTTTGCAACTACAGTTGCACAAGCAAAGGGTGCTCGCAGTACCTGGCCATTCCCTGGTGTCCAGCATAACAAGCAGTAATCCTTTCTTCCCACATGTCAGGGGTCATCTGATATTGACGGAGAACCTAGAAAAGTAAAGAACAAAAAAGAAAACAATGGCAAAAATATTTATTTTTCAAATCTCTAGAAGGCTGTTCATGCTGGTATGACAAACTGGAAGGGCCTGCAGAATTACATATGACTTAAAATGCTGCAGGATTAGAAGCAAACTGACTCCCATTTCCAGAAGCTGTCAGCACCTCTTCATTGAGTAATTAGGAAAGAAGACCACGAGACTCCATAGGTAGAAATCAAGTGTACTTTTACTAATTATAAATGATTAGAAGCATAGCAAAGAAAAGACTGATTATTTAGGCGCGAAAGTCCCCACCCCTTGGCATCCCAGTTACAGTCCAATCATAATTCTCCTAAGTGTCAGATGTGAGATAACTTCGAAAGGCATCACCAAGATGGAATGTCGGTGCTGTTAGCCTTGGCGGGAACCTCCTCCGCATGCGTAGTCCGACAGGCAGCAGAACTCCAGAATCTTCCTCCAGCACAATTAGTAACCCCTCCCAAATACCATGCCCTCCCTCCCCGTTTCATGGCAGCCGAAGCAGCAGCAAAGCAGAGGCTGACAGAAGCCTTTCAGCTTGTTGGCAACTTAATAAAAAACTCCTAACTTCGGTTTGATTTTGTCATAAATTTCCCTTTTGTGAAGAGCAATCGGGAGTCTATCTGGAAGAAGGTTAATCCAGAATAAAAACACCAAGGTCAGGTTATAAACTCATTTTGAGCTCATAACCCTGGAGAAGATATCTCGAAGGAGAAGCTAAGAACTCACATTCTCCAATAGTTGCATGAGAATTGACCGAATGTCAGAATTTTAAAATTTCCCACTCTCTAGAAAACAAAGAGGAACAATCTGTCCTAAAAGAGTGAATAGAAATCACTGGTCTTTGGGAAGAAGTTGCTTTATGAGTCATGCAAATCCGTTGCTCCCTATCTGGCTAATTCTGCTATTTTGGGTAACTGAGGGTTCCTATTCATGATCAGGAGGATAGGAAAGTGTGAAAACACTTACTCTTTTTGGCAAAAGCTCTTCTGGAGCTAAGAAACCTGGTTTGTGCAGATTTGGGTCATAGTCACCATACTGTAAGGGAAAAAAGTATCAGATGAGTCAACAGGAAAAGACTGTATACAAAGAATTGACAGCATAGTATAAGATCTAAATTAACACTTTTTTAAAAGAGAGAGAAAACATTGAATCATTTGATCATAAAATAACAACTAAAATGGCTAAAGCTCTAAAAGATTTTTACAAGTGAAATCTGAAGTGTGATTTACACCTTGCAATTCCATAGGAGCAAAAAAAAGACGCTGTCAGAAATACTTTTCCTCAGAATTTTACCTTTCTGTCCTGAGAATTTTACCTTCCTGTCCTTTAGTACTGACAAAATATGCTTGAAGTTTAACCAGCTAGTACCAAACATACACTAGTTTACAGCTCAAGAAGAATCCAGTGCAGTGGTGGGATTCAAAAATGTTTACTACTGGTTTTGTGGGCGAGGTGGGCATGACATGGCTTGGTAGGCGTGGCTTGGTGGGCGTGGCAGGGGAAGATTACTGTAAAATCTCCATTCCCTCCCCACTCCAGGGGAACATTACTGCAAAATCCCCATGCCTTCCCGATCAACTGGGACTTGGGAGGCAGAGAATAGATGGGGGTGGGGCCAGTTAGATGTGGTATTTACCGGTTCTCCAAACCACTCAGAATTTTCACTACTGGTTCTCCAGAACTGGTCAGAACCTGCTGAATACCACCTCTGATCCAGTGCCATAACTCTTGATGGATCCCCTTTAGATTTTGTTGTCAACTCCGCCAACGCAGTAAAGCTACAATGGGTCCAGCTGTAACTTAAGCACCAATCACTAGGAAAAGAAGATCCTAATGTCCCCTTAAAGAGAGAACTACAGTTTAGTGGTATGGCTTGGTAAGCAAACCATCCAAGCTGGGCTCACACATTGTCCATAAACCTTAGTTTTTATAACAATGGCTGTTGAATAGTGCATAGGCTTTTGGATGTATTCCATACCTTGATCATTAAACCAGTTTTACAGATCATAATTCACAGGTTTCTCTAAACATTATACCCTTTGGCCCCAAACCATCAGCCCTATTGAAATTGAGTCCCAAGATCCTGGGTCAGAATGGGTAACAAAGTAGGTTACAGAGTGTGTTGTTCTTATGGTGTTTTTTTAATTGATTGCTGTTTAATTTTCCAGATTTTTGTGTTTATAGATTCATTTCATAAACCTTCCAGAGTTAACACTTTGGGACAGAGTATAAATTTCATCAATCAATAAACATGTAGCGTCACTGAGTCCCACGATCTAATTCCAGTCATCTCCAAATAGCTAGTTTACCACTAGCAGTACAGTGGAACAAGTATGAAATCTCGCTACAATGTGTGCCGCCATCCTATCATAGTTATATATATTATATGCCCAAAGACATTTAGGGATAATGAAAGGGAAAATGTTCACTCATTTCATTTGATCTGCCTCAGTTCTGAACTAAAGCTGGTTGATTTCTGCCAGTAACTAGCAAGGATTGGTAAAGCAGTTCTCTGTTCAGTGCTAAGAAAAGTTGGATGAATGAAACAGTTACAGCTGCCCCCCCTCCCCCTTTAACTTTCTGAAGGATGATTCAGGGAAGAGGAAAGGTCAGGAAGAGACTGTTGGAAGGAAAATCTATCCGGTTCAGGTCCAAGTCGGGAATAAAATAAAATGGAGGATGATTGGGAAGAAAATGTAATGATAAACAGAACCAACAGCAGTTTTGGGTCAGCTGAAACAACTAACTAGATGAGTGCCAGGATTTTATACAGGTCCTGAAATGCAGGAGGGGGGAGGGTTGCAATGTCTGAAATGCCCTTAGGAAATTGTGCAAGGTAATGAGCTCGGTGTCTTCTGCTAAATGGTAGTGGGTTAATCCTAATTGGTCATATTCTGTTCTTAGAATTTGGGTGGAGGAGAGTGTAAAATGTTTAATCCCATGCCTGGAGGTGAAGGTCTTTTGTTTCTGAATAGACTGGCCCAATCTTTCTTAATGGGCACAAAACATCTCCTGGGGGCTATTAAGAAAGGCTGGTTCTGCTTTCTGTCTTTAAGAGCATGTTTCTCCTTTAGGGAAATAAAACATTCTGCCTTTTTAATATTTCCCCAAATTTTTCATTCTAGAAGTGGGGGCTTCCCACACGACATTATGCAGGAATTCCTCAAATGCATGCTGCAGAATTATTTTTAATTACGAAAAAGGGGGAGTAGGGAAGAACAACTATCACCTTACAGGTAGACCCTAACTTATGACTGTGCCATAGATCATAAGTTGTGATGGTCGTATAATGGGTCACCCACATGACTGACTCAATTTTATAACATTTTATGCCATGGTCATAAAGTTAATGCTATGGTTATAAAATTAAATCCACAATAGTTAAATAAGCCCATTGTTTGCTAGATCCAGCATAACTTCACTAAGCAATCTGTACTCAGAATGCCCTCTGCAGTCTAAATTGCATTTTGTTCCATAGTGGTTTTTTGTTTAAAATGAAGATATTTCAATCTCCTCTCTGCGTTTTAATTCACTGACCTCCCTCGAAATCTAAACAGAGTGTACTCATTAAACAAATCTGCAAAACACCCCAAAATGGAGACAGATGAGGTGAAAAATATACCACTTCCTATTTCCAGCTAAGCTTCAGCAGATCCTTTTCTGTGTTAATTAACACTCTGCGTATGTGTTATAAAAGGCGACAAACTAACAATTATAAAGCCTCACCTTGGCTTGAACTGCATAAGACGCCAATAAAATTGTAGCCTCGGGAGAACAGTAGATTTCTTCATCCAATATTTGTTTCTTAACCTAAGACACAAGGTGGAAAAAAAAAAGAGAAGAAAAATCTAAGACCCAGCCAAAGCTTGAAAACAAAATAATAGACACCCAGACTTTGTTTTGGCACCTGAAATGTAACCGTTAGCTGAGTTTTTGAGTGAAAAAAAATAATAAATGTTGGCCGCTGTAGAGACATGCACAAAAATACCAAGAATATTCAAAGTAGTTACATATGCTTTTAAAGCATGCTGCATAATAACTACCTTCTAAACTGTATCTAATTTCTATTTGGAAGATCAGATCAGTAAGGGATTATTTAGTCCACTCTTCTATTTTGTTAGTGGTCAGCCAGATACTGAGAAAATCCACAATCAAAATAGAAAAGTTATAATTCTCCACTATGATTTGTTTTCCACCATAGAAATGTAGAGTATCGGAATTAATAAGGGGAAAAATCTAGCAAATCAGATTCATCTAAACCAGCATTCTATTTTCCAGAGCAGCTAAAGGCTTCTTCAAAATCCAACAAGAAGGCTTGAAAACAATTCCTGTGCTTGCTTCTGTTTTTTATCTTTCCGAGAAACACTGTGTTTGCACGTAGGGTCTAATTCAAATACTGTTCAGGTCACTGTTGTTTGGAGAAGCTTACACATTCTATTCAGTCCCCTAAATATGGCCTGGTAAACTCCAGAAAACAATGCTGCATTTATCTTGTGCTTTTCTTGTGTGTGTCCTGAATGAACCATCAAGCAAAGTTTCTTTTTGTTATTTGGAATGCTAGCAATTTGAGGAAAAAGAGAGGGGGGAGTTCCCATTATACCTTTTGTGCCACTGACAATTTTATTTCAAGCTTGTAGAAATTGTGCCCCTTCAGTATTACTCTCCTCTGGTAACTGTAATCAAATAACATGATCAGATGGCTAGAGTTCCCAATTCTGTTTAATGTATTCACTCACCCTATCTTATCTCCCTTTTATGACTCCTGTCTTTTTAATAAAATTTGCGTTTTTTTTCTCTTTGTTCCTTGTTCATTCATCATGTGTAGCTGTTTGTTTTAATTGGGAGGTTTAATATAACATAAGCGCCACAGTGGCTCAGTGGCTAAGACGCTGATCTTGTCGATCAGAAAGGTCGGCAGTTCGAATCCCTAGCGCCATGTAATGGAGTGAGCTCCCATTACTTGTCCCAGCTTCTGCCAACCTAGCAGTTCGAAACCATGTAAAATACAAGTAGAAAAATAGGAACCACCTTTGGTGGGAAGGTAACAGCATTCCGTGAGCCTTCGGCGTTAAGTCATGCCGGCCACATGACCACAGAGACGTCTTCAGACAGCACTGGCTCTTCGGCTTTGAAACAGAGATGAGCACCGCGCCCTAGAGTTGGGAATGACTAACACACTTGTGCGAGGGGAATCTTTATCTTAATATAACATATGGGAGAAAACACCCTTGTTTTCTTCCAAACATAGAAGACTATAGAGCCACAGAACCTCTGCCTAGAAAGATAAGTTGATTTCTAAATTGTCTTTATTTTAGAAGGCAATCAAATAGGGCATTTACGGAATAACTGTGCCAGGATCAAACTGAGTTGTGATTGGGTGTTCTACTGCTTTTCTTTTGCTTTTTTAAATGATCCATGTATAGATTTCTGAATTTAATGTTTTAAGGATTCTTACTTTTATTTAGAATTTTTTCTACTTATTTCTTTATAGCCCCACTGGTTTTTTTTTCAGTATAGAGATAATAATTATTAGTGCAATTAAAATAATTAAAGCTCAGATCTCATCCTAAAGTCTGAAAAGGGGACAACCTAAAGAAGTCAATTTTAAAAATCAAATTCATTTAGGTATGGCGACAGTTACTGGAGTAGCTGATCTCTACTACTAAACACTGTGACTTTCTCATTCCTCCTGCCATGAGGGGAATTGCCTTGTACATAATAACTTTGCATTCTTAAACCAAGCAAATGGTTCAATACATTTTAACAGGTTGGATTTCTTAAGTATACAAATCCTTGCATAGGTTATTCTCTCACTCTTACCCCAATTATACTGCAAATCTAAATTTTAACGTTAGGAAACCCAGCAAGTTCAAACGTGTTGCTTTGCCTCCACTTTTATGTTTCTTTTGGAACTGCAAAAAAATTCCCCAAACTACATTCCTCCAAGGGGAACAAGCCAAGGCAGGTTTGAAGGAACTGCAAGAAAATGAGTAGCTTTCAGGGAGATGAAAAGAAAAGGAAGGGAAAAGAGAAACAGACTTCTTTCCAACTAGCTCAGCCCACAATTGACAATTATAATTGTCAAGGCAATGGTTAAAAGCAGAAAAGCCAGGAAATTGATTCTATCTAGTGGATCAACTCTTCCAAAGAAAAGTTGGTTCCAAGGTAATAACCGAAGCATGTGTTCAGGGTTTTAGCTGTTTACATTAAACTAGTTTCTGAAATCCAGCACCCCACTCCGGTTGATAATGATCAAATGCAGTAATAGGGGTAGGACTCCTGTTTTTTGGCATCCTAAGTCAAGGGTGTCAAACTCAAGGCCTGTGGGCTGCATCTGGCCCACAGGTTGCTTAGATCTGATGTGGGGAGCCTCCCTGGAAACAGCGAAGGTCCAGCCTGTGGTGCCTCTGCCAGCAAAAACAGAGCTCGGGAGTGGTTGCAGGAGGCCATCCCGGCCGAAAACGGGGCCCCAGAGCCCATTTTCGCTGACAGAGCGCTTGGGCCACCACAGGCACTCCCAACATGAATGATGTCACGCTGACCATGACCCTCCACCCCCCCGAGGTTAAACACAACCCTGATGTGGCCCTCAGTGAAGCGAGTTTGATACCCCTGCCCTAAAAAATTCCTTTTCCTGCAGAACAGAGAGCACACAAAAATATTTGCTTTTCAATGCCAGATGAAATCCTGGCTTTTTACCAAAGCACAGATTAAATATGCCATTTTATCCCTTTAAAAGTCTGTTTGTTTTCATTATGGCATTGTTATTTTTGTTTTAAATTTTCAAGGTATCACTCATTTTTACTTCACTTTGCTTGTTTTATGGATTAAGGCTTTTCCTGAGAACCTTATATGAGCTATAAATACTTTAATCAATGAATAAATGTTTTCTAGATCCACTCCCCCACCCCCCCTTCACCAACTTCCTGGAGCCTCCAGGTCATCTTGCCCACCCACACTGCACACAGCCTTCTCCTTACACCTGCATGACATTTTCACACTTCCTCAGGCTGGCAAATAAAGGTAAGAGATGCAACTTTTACAAAAGACCAGGAGTCCCTCTCCCCAGCTTTTGGCAAACAGTGTCCTTACAATTTGAAATTACATCAAAGTACTCATAAGTGGGGAATAATGCAAAGCTTCTTGAACATGTGTTTAAGAACGGTTGTTACCTGCATAATATGATTTCACTAAATCTGAAGTTTTCCATATTGGTTGCTGCAGAGTTAGGCAATTGCTTAAAAGGCGAGAGGTGTTAAAAAAATTTAAGGTTGGGGGTGAGAGCTGAATGCCAGAATCTCTTTCATCAAAACCTTCATCTCACATAAGTGCCGTTTCTCAACCTTAGCAACTTTACAATGTGTGAACTTCCACTTCTAGAATCCTCCAGCCCATTTCTTGATCATAAATCATTACATATTGACTCCCTTAGGACTGTAGGATATTTTTTGATACCTCCATCTACTTCCCAATAATTGTTTGGAGGACTAGCAGAGTTGGACACAACTGGACAGGGGAAACCTTTACCTTTACAATAATGTTTTCTGATTTCCTACAAATCAAGGAACACCACACTTCATAAACTATAAATATACTTTAATAAATATATAAAGTAAATATACTTTATAACAGTGCTTCCTAAAGCTAGGTAAATTACCCCCAAATTGGATAAAAGTGGCTTTTCTTTTAGTAATGATACAAAAACCAATAAAGAAAGACATTTAAATTGACTGAAATATGCCACATGTACTAAAAATGCATTTGAAAATCTCCCAAAGTATCCCCATTAAGACAAAATTGATAAAACTACATAGCAATTTTTGAAATAACTTAAAAGATAATTTCTGTCACAGTTACTACAATGCTAAAGGAAGGGATTTATAACTAGTCCTTGCAGTTTAATAAGACTTTCTGACAAATGGTTTTGAATAATGAAGGAAAAGGTTTGGGAAGCCGTGCTTTATAAGATAAAATAGAATAAGAATAAGGATCCAAAGTGTAGCCTCTAACACAAAGGGCTTCCCACAGAACCTCTGCATGAATTCTGGATTTGTTTCATTTGGGTCATCCTCCAATTTCTGCACTGGTGTAACAGGACATGTAACCCTTCCCAATATAGCAAATATAGCAATTAGCTCTATTTCGTTAAATACAGCAAAATTAGCTGCCCACACTCAGAAGGTATCTGAATGTGTTCCAGTTCCTCTTTCCATTAGTTGATTATACAGATGCAGTTTTGAATCCTGAATTGGAAGATCTATGAGCAACAATTAATTCAAGGAAGAGGGCTCGCAGTTTATGCAAGTCTCTAAGAAATAGAAAACAAGACTGATATCAGAAGTCAGTGCTGTCGAAATCAGACATGATGTATAATCCAACGAAGGGATTAGTGTCATTTCCCAAGGTTTCTTGGTTCCACACTCACTAAATTTCTATGCAAGGATGAAGCAAGGGAATAGCACCAATCGTTCTCTTTTGGTGTTCTTCCTCTTGGTGGATTGAGCCCAGAAAGAAATGGCATATAAATGATCAGCAACAAATCGGCTAACAAGCCCAAAACCAAAAGAGGACCCACTGAAGACCCCTTTACTTTCAACTAATCCTAGAACCCTAAAGTTGGCACAAACCTAAGGAGTGCCCCAAGGAAGAGGATGATCATAGATGGTTAAACATGATGATAATGATGATGTTCAAAAGACAAGCATGACATCTCAAAGCCAATTCTGAATAAAAGAAATACCTTCTGACCTGCAGAAAGAAGAGGTGTTGGGTGATCTCCTGCAGAAGCTCCTCTTCAACCTTCTCAGGGTAAAACTTCACTAAAAAACAAAAGTTCACTGGATCTTCTTTGGGAATATCCTGATCTAAAACCTGTTTGGAAAAAAGAAACCAGAACAACTAAACACCTCCGATTAGGAAAAGCATGTTTGGCAAAGCAGAAGCCCAAAGCCACTCTTTCTTGCCATGAATTCACAATGTCACCCTAGGACTTTTTTTTGCACCTCACTCATTGCTAGTTCACATGTGCTTGTAGCAACTTCTTAGCATCAATGGCCAGGTAAAGAAATTACTGTAATTTAAAACTGCATTTCAACTTTCACATATTTAGATGCATTTAGATGGATGCATTTTATGTTCTGATCTTCATCCTTTAGTGTGTGTGTGGGGGGGGAGAAATAACCAAATTGAGCAAGGCTTTCTCCTGCATTTTCCATTCCCAAACCATTTCAGATTTACAAATGTAAATTTCTTAGTCTTTCCCATTGTTTCCAATCTCCCTTTGCATATGAACTGATACATTTCACACATATATCTCCACTCCCTTCCCCCCTCCCCCTTTTTTTAGTCCTGGGAGATAGTAAGAGGAGAAAGATCTTATCAATGGTGCTAATGGCCCTATAGTACTTCTTTTCTCCAGTTTCTGTGAAAGTTAAAGGACCAAAAATGTAAGATAAATGATGAGTCACTGGTAGAGAAGCATTCATATTCCAGTCTAGAGGCAAAGAGGACTTCAATTAGGGGGTAGAAGGAATGTAGTTTGAAAATGCACATGAATATGAATGTGCACATGTGTTTTTCAGCCTAACCACCATTTACACTTAAAAATTATCATTGTAAATTAAGGATGGGCATAGATGGTATCTCTCTGCTTTCAGGTCTTTTGTCTTTCATTTCTTCTGACCTCACTAAACACACACCCAATTTCACCATTACAATTGTGATGGTGCATTTTACTCTTTTTTACATCAAAGGTAAGCTGATTTATTCACTTAAATACTCTCAAAAGAGCCAATTATTTTGCCTGGCCTGGCTCCTGAAGGCCCTCTGTCCCTCCTTCAAAACAAACTGAGATCCCTGAGCCAAAAATAAAATTAAAAAAAATGCTGACCATCTCGGAAGAAAACTTTTAGAATATCTTTAGGTCTTTCTCGATGTGTATTGTTTTGTAATGAAAGTTTAGATTCCAAACCTTTTTATCCATCTTCAACCAAATGCCCATTCCTTTGACAGAATACCAGAGGCCAAAGTACCAGGATTCTCTCAGCCCCAATGCACGACACACCTGGTCAAACAGGTCTTTTCCTTTCCACTTCATCTGTGGATTGCAATAGTACAAAATCAATTTTGAATGGATAGATAATCAGGACATCTGAGTGTGAAAAAATATCTCTATTCACTCTGTGTAAAAATAGGAATGCCAGAGCCTCTGATGGTAAGTACAAAATTTGTTTTTTGTGTGTTCTTCAAGTACATCTCCCCTAGTCCTTCTTTTCATTAAACTAGAGATACCCAGTTCCTGCAACCGTTCTTCATGTTTTAATCTCCAGTCCCCTAATCATCTTTGTTGCTCTTCTCTGCACTCTTTCTAGAGTCTCCACATATTTTCTACATCGTGCCGACCAAAACTGAAGGCAGTATTCCATGTGTGGCCTTACCAAGGCATTATAAAGTGATATTAACACTTTACGTGATCTTGATTCTATCCCATATAAAGGTCTATATAAATATATTTATGAATTGTTCTCCCATAAAAGCCCCACATTCAACTCAGTGGGCTGACGAAGGAAGAATCTTCAAATTCTAATTCTTAGTATAGTCTTTCATTGTACAAAATAAAAACAATGAAATTGTTAATTTAGCACACGTGAGATGTGATAATGCCAAGATAGCTTCAAAAGCAAGCCTCAACAACACCAGTTCTACTACCTCCCCCTATTCCTTTAGAGATCTAAATTCTGGGCAACTTCAATCAACCAATGTTCTCCCAAATTTCTTTACTGAATTAAACTAGAAGCACTTGGTTTCTACAGCTAGAAACCATGTACATTTAGGGTGCCTAATTATTGTGATTTGTCACTGATCTAGCAGATCATCCAGTTGGAAGAAAAGACAGCCATGCCTCTTCTGAGATTGATAGCCCAGCAGAAATTATCTGCCATAAGCAGAGACTGAAAGAGATGTGGCAAAGTTCTAACAGGCACTCAGAGATAGAACAGATATTCTTAAATAAATACTACAGATCAGTGAATGGCACATGAACCAGGTAAGAGGCAAACAGCCTGAAAATCACTGCAATTACAGCAGTTGAATCTGGTGATAAGGGTTGCTTTTTAAATTCACATCACAAAAATCCCTGCAATTGAACAATTAGCATGTCAAAAAAAGGCATTTAGTGTAATCTTTTCCTTGATATGTCAGCTTTTTACATTCAGAGAGTGAGAGAAGCAGATATATAAATCTTATAACGGGATAAAAATTCTGGCCCTTAGAAATCAACACAACAACAAAATACCTCACAACTGAATTCCATTTCAGCTTCCATTGTTGAAACTTTAACTTTAAACATTTTAGGCTGCTTCTTCTTTAGTCCCGTGATAGACATGTTTTAAGCCTCCCTGGAGCAGCACAATGGAGGAAATGGTCTGAAAAAAGAAGAGATAATTAGCAACATATTCCAAAGTAAATATACTTAGAAACAATCTTTTTTTTTAACTTATAATAACAGGTTCAAATATAATGCGGATGAATCTGGAAGTTTAATTTAGCTTCTGATAGATTCATGGCTCACCATCACTCAATCACTCTTATCTCAAAAAGTCCTATCAGCAAGTTTCTGGTTTATCTCTAACAGTCCTATCAAAGAACCTTTTCTTCTCTTTGGAGGCCAGACAGATGTTTTTAGGAAACCCTCAATTCTTTCTCCTCAGTAAGTAATATTTAGCAGCATATTTCTGTGTACTATCATGGCAAACAACCATTCATTAATTTGATCCATTCTCTTGAAAGTCATCTAAAGTGGTGGTTATCCCAATGTTATAGCAAGAGTTATCACAACTAGTAATAAAATTATTGTGAGACGGGTGGCTATACACATTTGACTAATAATTAAAAGGCAGCAAAACTTTAACTATTGGTGCCTTAGGCACCAAAAATACAGCATAAACTTTTAGGCCAAGATAACACAGGAGAAACAAGTCCAGACATTCATCAAAAATAAACTCCACCTTTTAGCCTAAGAACAAGTTTATTTTCATTTCAAGTGAAGGCTGTAGGCAAAAATATCCCAAATGACATTTGGAAGATCTCTCTGGAAGCAGATAAAAATACGTCATGGAAAGGATCCAAACCCAAAGGCCGTGTTAATTGGATAGTGTCAATAAATGTATTGAATATTTGTGGGGCTAAAAATAGGCTGGATTTACTAGTGAAGGCAAATAGTTTGTGAAAACCAGGAAGATAAAAAAAAAGTAACTGTCCTATGAAGTCAGCTGAATGCCTATACAACTTGATTGAACAACTTACATTAAATCCTATGATTCTTTCTTCCTGCCTGTAATTCTGTGCCCAAAGCTTTCCCAGAGCTTTGGGGAATCATGCAGATGTTGGTGATTAAATATCCCATCTTTTCTGGTTTATGCAACAGACATAGAGTGAATCGAAAAAACTATCCGAATTTTGGAGAGGGGACAGCATGTTTTTAAGGGGCGTGGAGAGAACAGCAAGCAAAAAGAATTCAGAGGCAGTGGATAGACTGACAACTGAGAAGTAATACCACTACAGTATAGTAATTTGTTCACATGATGGTCTCAGCTTCTGTTGGATTTCTGCATTTTTAAAGACTAAGTGTAACCCGGGAAACCTTCTTTAGTTACTGCAAATGTTTTTAAATCCATTCACTTAACTCATTACAACCCAATTGAAATGTTTCATGGGTGGTAAATAACGCTTTTGCATTCCATTGGTCTACTGAACATTGCCCTTACAGACTGCCCACAATAGTTAAAAATGAATAAAACAAACCTAAAATCAATATAAATATGCCAAACAGCCCATTAAAAAACATGTAAACAGAATTCAACTCCAAAAGACTGCAGAAAGGCTTAGAAAAGCTGTTGGCATATGAAACAGAATAATATTAACACCTGCAGAATACAATACATTGGGGCAAATATTTCAGAATCTGGGTTCCAGCAGCAAGAATGACTTGTGGTAGCCAGTCTCTCAAATCAGGCATGACCAGTTCAAACCATTTTGCTGTCCCAAATAGATAATAGAAACAGTACAAAATCCAACTGGACCAGAGGTTGAATATCATTATATAATGCCAACATTAGCAATAAGATGGCATTTTTGGCTTAGTCAACAATGGGGTGAAGGGCACTGCCACCTCGCCCCCCTCCCCATTTTTACCTGAAGTTCACAACTCATAAAAATAGGTTTATGTAAAGAAGGTCTCCAAGAGCCAAGCAAAGGTAGATCTTGAGACCCCTAAGTATTGACCTAGGAGTAAATCCTACTTCCTCGCCTCCCTCTTAAAATAGTTCAGAAGCATGTTCCCCGTTTTGCAAACGAGACTATAAGCAAACTCTGCTGTATGAATTCATAGCTAGGACTGGAAGTGACTCAAGGACTTTGGGGTTTAGGGTTCCCACAATTTGAGGGGAGGTCAGATCTTGCATTATACGGTGAAATACCTTGGACAACAAGCCCACGCAGAAGAAAACTCCGTATTCTTTTGCACAGAGCGTGGAAGAAGAAAGGATGCCGGCTCTTGGGGGGGGGGGGAGTGTTACTCTGCCTGAGTGATCACGCGAAATGACAGATCACCCCAAAGCTTCCCTGGAGAAATGTGGGGCGGATCGGGCAGGAGCGAGAGAGCAGAAGTCCCCGCGTGAACAGTAAAGGCGCCAATATGAACCGCGGTCCATGTCAAGAGACCGACAGGGAAAAAGAATGAGAGGGCAGAAAGAAATTCCCAGCATGATTTTGCAGACACAGAATATATGTGTCTCTCTCTGTTTGTGTGTGTGTGTCTTTCTCGCACAGCTGTATCTGTCACTGTTTTCCATTCCTGGATCTGAGATTACAAATTAAAACACATTAAAAAAAACAACAGAAACCTCTTGCTAAAGCTAGCGTTGTCTCCCGCTTCACAAACACGGTGCTAGTTTTATAATGCTGTTGCTAGAAATCTCTCCCCCCCACCCCCTCCCCATAAAACTGCAGAGAAAGACAGACCTGGTCCAATTGCTTACTTACCGCTCGGTGTGCTTTGCACGCTTAAACTCCACGCCTGAAGTCGAATTGGCGTCTTTAATCCCTTCCCCCGTTTCCAGAGGATCTAAAAGCAATTGTCCCCGAAGTTGCAATTGGTAGCCCACACGTGCATCGTCGCTGGGGAGAAATAAGATACAAGGACTGATGTGCCAGCGGCTCCCCTTCCTTTGTTTGCTCTAAACTGGAGCATGTCAGCTGGACTGCCTTCGGAGAAATCAAAGAATTTACTTTCCCAGGTGATGGGGGGGGGAACCATTTCCTGCCTGGGTGCTCTTCAGACTCCGCCCACTTTACCATCACTATGAGTTCTTAAATACTGTTTACCACAAGGGGAAAAACTCCAAGGTCTTCTAACATCATTATAGTCCATTCTTTCCTTCTAGGTTCAGCGGAATTAATCATTAACCATAGACAGAGCATCAATATTTGCAATGGCTAAAGTGTGATGAACATGACTAATTGTGTCTTCTTTCTTTATTTCTCCATCTCTCTCCATGTCAGGGACACAGAAGATAACTTGTACCGAATCATCATTTATATGCTTCTTGTTCCATGCACTATTTATATCCTGCTTTTCAGTTGTACAGCTTCACATAAGGGCTTGCAAATAACAAAAGTACCAAATATACATGTGTGTGTGCGCATGCATGCATGTGTGTGCGTGCATACAAATATGTATGCATGTGAGGGGGTATAGATTTAGCAGATAAACAGCTGACAGAGTTTGAGACCCTAGTGCTACACCAGTTGAGCGCCCATTCCTGCCTCAGCTCCTGCTCATCTAGCAGTTTGAAAGCAAATGCGAGTAGATTAATAGGTACCACTTCAGTGGGTACGTAACAGCATTCCATGCACCATTGATATATAGCCATGCTGGCCACATGACCATGGAAAATGTGTTTGGACAATGCTGGCTCCGTCAGCCAAGAAATGAGCACCATGCCTTAGAGTTGGACAGAACTAGACAGGTAAATCTTTATATATATAGTCAACTACCTTTTATATTTTAAGTATATAAAACAACTCCCTTTGAGGAAGATGGCAGTTAAGAAAAACAAAATATAAATAAAATAAAACTGTAAAATGTAGAAAAGGGGAATTTCAGAAACCAAATGCTACCCCTATAAAAGCTCTTTCTAGATCTATGTTTTAGATATTTATATATGCACCGACTGAGCCAAGGTGGCGCAGTGGTTAAATGCAGCACTGCAGGCTACTGCTAGATCAGCAGGTCAGCGGTTCAAATCTCACCGGCTCAGGGTTGACTCAGCCTTCCATCCTTCCGAGGTGGGTAAAATGAGGACCCAGATTGTTGGGGGCAATATGCTGACTCTCTGTAAACCGCTTAGAGAGACCTGAAGGCCTATGAAGCGGTATATAAGTCTACTGCTATTGCTATATTGCTATTACCGTAGTACAACTGCTAGTCTTTAAGTACTTTCAGTTTTTTGTTTCTTTCAAAAAAAAAACTAGTTTGATTTTTATATACAGGCATCCTTGACTTAGGATAATTGAGCCAAAAATTTCTGTTGCTAAGCAAGACAGTTATTAAGGGAGTTTTGCCCCATTTTATAACCTTTCTTGCCAGAGTTGTTAAGCCAATCACTGCAATTGTTAACTTTGTAACATGGTTAAGTAAACCTGGTTTCCCCATTGATTTTACTGGATCAGAAGGTTGCAAAAGATGGTCACCTAACCTTGGGACATTACTATCCTCATAAATACCTGCCAATTGCCAAGCATCCAAAATTTGATCATGTGATCATGGCAATACTGCAACAGACTGTGTAACAGTTTCTTTCCACAAGCCATCAGACTCCTCAACACTCTTTAAGTTCTTAGATTTAGAGCTATATGTAGTTCTGTGTTCTGCTCTTTTTCTTTTTATCTATGTTGTCTGATGTAGCACCTTGGTCCTGGGGAAACGTTTCATCTCACTGTGTACTGTACTGTATATTGTTGAAATGACAATAAAACCTACTTGACTTGACGATAATCAGTTTGAAAAATGGCCATGTCACTTTTTCAGTGCCATTATAATTTTGAACGATCACTAAACAAATGGTTGTAAGTCATGAACTGTACACACACACATGCTAAAAGGAAAAAAAGGGAAGGGTCGGAATTTTAATAAAGGCTGTGTTTGCAGATCTGTTGTTAACTGAATCATGGTTTGGTGAACAGAATCAACCATCTTCGTGCTACCCACTAGTAGGCTGGATGTCCATATTTAATGCTAATATTTTGTATCAATGCAATCAAAAATTTCCTTGCTCCTGAGAAACTACAAGTAAAAGTTTAAACAATCAGCACACCAGCACTTGTAGAAACAAATGATCATCTCCTAGTGAGCAAAATATCCAAAGACAAAGCATAAACACCTCATCTTTTTTTCTCCAGAAGTGACATTCAGGCAGGACCATTTGATGCCTCTTGGAAATTTATAGTAAAGTTCTGAGTGAAGTTAGACAGTCCTCTATGAAATGTTGCAATCATATTTCCTCCTTCCAAAGAGGTAGCTGCACAGAAATGTTGGATATTCTCTATCGCATGTTTTTAATGCTGATTGAGGAATTCTGGGAGTTGAAGTTCAGACATCTACAGATTCCTGAGGTTGATAAACATTGCCCTTAATCAAATAAAAAGGCAGTAAGTGCCTGGTCATCCCTTATTGCAAAAAGAATGTCTCAGAAGAATGTCTCAGATGCATGAGTTCCATAGTTGCAAGTTGGAAAAGAAGTAAATTTAAAGCAGATCTAAGAAGGTAATTTTTTTTATTCCTTAGTCATATAATCATATCAAAAACTTTAAAATCAATAGTGAAAGTAGTACTCATAATCATCATTTTTGCAGTGAAAACCTATCTTAGTCTATCCTCTTTGAAATAGCCTTTGATGTAAATATTTGTCTTGCTAGTGATATAGAGGTTCATTCCCTACATGAAGTATAGTTTCACCTGGGTGTCTCAATATTTGTTTAGTTTTTAAATATCTAAGTAAATAGCCCTTTTTGTAGAACATAATTTGCAATTATACAGGTTATGTGGGATGTCTTCAACACCACAGATGTACAATCTTTCTTCAAATGGAACTCCACAGAACCTCCCATTATCTCAACGTGGAATCTAGTTGTTTAAAACGTGCTGTAGACAAGATGTTGAGGCATGTAAGTTGTTCGATATTATTTTTCTACTTGGAAGGCTGATTTGTGCTGACTCAGCTACTTCAAGGACTTCCTCTTGGACAGCCATATCCGAAGTCTATTTGAATCTTTTCTTGGCCATTTAAGTACAAATAGATGTATTAAATGTTCTTCAAAATACAACTTGGGTAAGAAGGTTGAAAGTAAATTTAGTGTAGTCTTCTCCAACCTGGTATTATACAGATTAGGTCTGAAACACAACATGCAGGATCCCAACTATCCTACCTAAATATTACTGTATATTGCTATGTAGAGAATAGTACTGCCATATCAATTGATCTACTTACTTAAAACTTAACATTTTTCTCATTTCATCCCCAAACATAATTCACATTTTGGCTTTCAAATAATGTGTTCAAATGACACAATAATGCAATCATGACCTTACTCAGTTCAACTCATATTCCTGGATTGCATGACACACTGAATCAAACTAACCACATCAGCTAGGTGTAGCTTACACAACACACAAGGCTAAGTTGTGCCTTGCTGTGCTCACATGACACAGCAACATTTCCATTTTTCAAATTAGTACAGCTGCCTATTTCACAGAATAAGTGATTCTGGACAATGTACAACAATGCTAAAATAGATAATACCCAAAACAATCATTACAAAACATTTTTAAAAATTGTAAAAAAAAAAATTAAAAAAGGAATAGTGGAGGGTGTTAATAAAGGAGCTATTTCATCAGTCTTCTGGGTTGCCCAGTCTGATGCCACAGTCAGGTCTTGAGAGACTTTCAGAAAGTCAGAACTGATGGGAGACGGTTTCACTTGGTGGGGGGGATGTATATCAGAGCATAAGTGCCACAGCAGAAAAAGTCTTCTAAACCTAACATACTGGAACCAAATCCGGGAGAGGAAGTCCCTCAAATAAATTGGCTCCATGCCACGGAGGACTTTACAAGTCAAAACTATCACCTTGAATTAGAACTGGAAATGATTGGTAACTGTTGTGGCCCAGCAGGAGCCGTTGGAGCTGCCGATGGACTCCGATAGCAAGGGACCCTATGAGTCGGCTCTGGAAGATGTGGAGGACCCTGGGCAGGATTCAGACTCCGAGCAGGGACCAAAGAGGGTGGTTGGCCACCAGGAGGCGCCTGAGGCATGGAGCAGTGGGGAAGATCAAAGGGAGTTTGTCCCTGACGCCAGGCAAAGAAGGGCAGAGTTACGGAGACAGATTCATAAGAGATAATCAAGCCCAGGTGGTTGTGGCTTGGCTCCTCCCAAGAGAGTACATAAGAAGAGACTTTGGGAGGAGACCTTTTGCAGGACACAACCATTCAAACAAGCTGGAGAAGCTCTTGTTTGTTTTGTATCTCTTGTCTGTGGGAGTCTGGGTTGCTGCCAACGTCTTGCTTGTGAGTTGTGTGTGGGCTGTGAATAAAGCGTGGCTAACAATAAGCTTGTGTCGGCGTTACTCACCGGACCGAGGGGGGGTCAGAACAGGTAACTAATGTATTTTGTAGAGCAGGAATGTAATGTTAATTCTACTAGAAACACACATAACTGCCTGGGTACTGCACTTTGCACAGCTGAAGTCTAAGTCTTTAAGGGTAACCCCAAGTGGAGTACATTACATTACAGAAGACTACATTAAAAATACATTACAATATTCATATCAGGAAGTGATTAGGGCACGAGGGACAGTAAGTAGGGATGACTAAGGATTACAAATGCAGAATAAATATATGAAGACAATGCCTGAGAATGTGTTTAGGTATATTTTTGTAAGAAACTGGAGTATTCAAAGCATTTTCTGAATTTAACTCTAAAATGATATAGTGCAATTAATTCTATTTTTATTCCATTATTTGAAGTATTAATATAAAAACAGCAATTTTAAGCAATGGAACTTTGTCAAACATGCACATAATAAATTGAATTGTATCACTATCATTTTTTCCCATGAGGATATTGATAGAAATGTAATATATCTGCCTTTTCCAAATACCAGTATGCAAATGATAGGAAAGCTTCATAAACTCCTCCTCAAATCAGTTTCCATTTCTCATGGGCATTTATTTTCTTGGCAACAATATAGATGGTTCGTCATTGCCTTTTTTCAGTATGTTATTAAGTGTTCAATCTAGTGATACCCTACACTGTTCTTTCATGCAACTATTAACCAACTATTATCCGGTTTAGCGGTTTTCTTAGGACCATCCAAAGAGGAGCAGGTGCTGCCACCTACTGTGACATTAGTTTTTGTATCATCATGTAGTTGTTAAAAGTATAAGCAGCACGCCAGAAAAAAATACCATTTGAAAGGGGATTTTAAAAATGTAGTACCCCCACTAAAACAGCTTTTAATGACATACAAAAGCCACTTTGATCTAGTGGTTAAGGCACCAGGCTAGAAACCAGGAAACTGCAAATGCCTATATTCTCAGTCATCCAGGTCATGGTTGCCCCAAAGGTGCTTTTTCAAGAGGCAACTGGACTTTCTGGTTTTTCTTTGAAGATGTTTGCTTCTCATACAGTCAGAGCTGACTGTATGCTTCTTCAAAGAAACATCTGCAAAATAAACCCAGAAAAACCAGTTGCCTCTTGAAAAAAAAGCACCGTTGGAAACTGCGAGTTCTAGTCCCACTTTAGGCATGAGAGCCACCCGTGTTTTTTAACAGGAGTTGAAAGGGACCATATAGATCATCTAGTCCAACCCCCTCAAGCAAGAGATCCTACATCATTTCTGACAAATGGCAGTCCAATCTCTTCTTGAAAGTCTCAAGTGATTTCAGGCAGGTCAATCTCAGCTCAATTTACCTCTCAGCGTTACAATTATAGCAAAATGAGAGGGAGAAAAGGAGTGCCTTAAGGACGTTAGATGCCTTGAGTTATTTATAACAATAAAGACGGGATGATTAAAAAAAAATTAAAAGTGTGAGGAAACCAGACTACAAGACCTCTGCGTGTTAGAAAAAGCTTCAGTTACACTGAATTTGTTTTCCCCATTGCTATCAAAGAAATGCTTGTCAAAGCCATGCCGCTTTCAATTAACGATGCCAGCTTCACCCAAAGTCGGGGGTCCCCAAACTTGGCCACTTTAAGACTTGTGGACTTCAACTCCCAGAATTCTCCAGCCAGCTGGCTGAAGAATTCTGGGAGTTGAAGTCCAGAAGTCTCAAAGTGATCAAGTTTGAAGACCTCTGCCCAAAGCCACCCAATCCTTGAACCCGGAACGCTTCACTCCCGCAGCCCCGAAATGCCCTCTCGGCGCCGGCCACCCCCCCCCCTTTTCTAAGACGTCATTTCGGAAACGGCGATCCTTCCGGCTCTGGCTCCGCCCTTTCCTTTTTTGGATCCCACCTCCCGGTTTCAGCCAGAAGAGCGTAAGGGCTTCGAATGACTTGGAGGGAGGGGGCGCAAATGGGTAACCCGGTAACCCGGAGAAAACGGTGTCTTCCTCCCTCTGTGGGGCTGGGAACCAAGCGGGAACGGCGGATTCGTGGGAATTGTACTGGGAGGCAGATAATTCCCAGTATTATCTCCCGCCCGGCACCTCTTTTAAGATTACCGGTAGTGAAGTGTTTTAACGTTGATGTCAGAATGGCTAATTTATTTTTATATCCCACTTTTATTTTCATAAATAACTCAAAGCGGTAAAATGCCTAATGCTCCCATTAGGGCTTTCTTTTCTCTTTCAAAAAGCACCTTTGGGACAACCATGACCTGGATGACTGAGAATCTATAGACTTTTATGCCTAATGCTCCTTGCTCCTGCACACGTTCTAGAAACCAGTGTTTTTCAAACTTCAGCAACTTCAGGGTGGGTGGTCTGAAACTCCCAGAATTCCCCAGAGGGGGTGTCTTGCACACATTTGCCTTGTGCACCAATGGCACATCTTCCTGGGCCAGCAGTTCGCCTGCTTGTGTTGAATCAGGCCTTAGTCATCTGTTTGGATTACTGTAACATATTGTGCATGGGGCTGCCCTTGAAGTGCACTCAAAAGCTGCAGCTGGTCCACAATGCAGTGGTACAGACAGCTTTTGGTATTCCTTGTAATCCTGCTCCACAAGTTGTTCTGGCTTCCAGTAGGTTTTTTTGGGTGCAATTCAAAGTGCTGGTCATTATCTATAATGACCCATAGGGCCAGATTATTTGTGGGATACCTCTCTCCCATTGTTTCTGCCCATCTCACTATCTGTAGTAGAGAGCGTAGGTTCCCAGTCCCTTCTATTACATAATGTATTTATGAACCCTGGCTCCACCTGCCCTGTGGAATAGCATTCTCTGGAGATTCAGATTACTTCAGCCTTGTTAGCCTTTTGCAAGGCATTGAGGACCTGGTTGTTCCCCCAGGTATTTGAATCAAGAAATACAATACTGTTGTTACGGTTGAATGGAGGGTTTTCTTAGAGGTCAAGGAATTGTCTAGCAGGGTTGTTGTTTTAATCTTGTTAAGCTGCTGACGGTCAATTGTGTGAGATGGATAGCTGTTTAAACATTTAAATAATCACTCCTAACCCTGAGAAGAAAGTTGAAATATTAGGAAAAATTATATTTTAGCAGAAGGTTTTCCAGCTGTGTTGGCTTCAACAATGCATGAAAGTTCTTTACTAAAATTATACTTACATTTGTTTTGCAGGATAGCTGAATGATAGCAATCAAGTCATGTCTGCTGTTCATGCAAGATGGATCATAGGGAAAGTAATTGGAACCAAAATGCACCAGACAGCTAAAGTGAGAGTAACAAGGCTGGTACTGGACCCTTACTTAATAAAGGTAAAGATTTCTTCAGAGCCGGGAGTGTAAGCTTGAAGAATCATTTCTCACCATTGCCTAATTTATGGAGTTACTGAGAAAATCATTATTATGAGATCTAGTGAGAAAAGATAATATAAAAATACAATGCTAGGATTATATAAGATGCTGTGTGGCTTAAAAAGTGGCCTTCAACCACTTGATCCCAGGTCCTAATCTTAATGCTAACATGCAGTTAATTCAAGGTAATTTGATCTGGTCTGACAGTATTTTTGTAAAGTTTCTATCTACGTATGTTGTTTTAAAATTAAAAAGCAAAAAAACCCTGAGTTTTTAAGTTGTTTTTAAAACAAAAACTGATTCTCAGATCTCTAGATACCCAGCAAAAAACAAATATATTGAATTGGCTACGGGTAACAGTAAAGAACATTAATTCTGTACATATTAAATTTATATATCTATCATTGAATTGTAGCCCTGAAAATGAGTTCAATTAGTTGTGTCTGTCTGATGTATGTATGTATGTATGTATGTATATGTATATAATATATACATTATATATATATAAATCTGCTGTTAGCATCTTTTACAACAGTGGTCCCCAACCTTTTTATCGCCGCGGACCAGTCAGCCTTTGATAATTTTACCGTGGCCCGCTGAGCGCGCGCAGGGGTGGGGAGGCGTACCTGCGCGGGGCTCTCTTCCCTGGAGCCTTTGCGCACGGCCCAGGAGCTTTTGCGCACGGCCCAGGAGCCTTTGCGCTGCAGCGATCATGTCCCCCGGCCGCTGCAGCGATCATGTCCCCCGGCCGCTGCAGCGATCATGTCCCCCGGCCGCTGCAGCGATCATGGCCCCCGGCCGCTGCAGCGATCATAGCCCCCGGCTGCTGCACGGCCCGGTGCCAGGTACTCCACGGCCCGGCACCGGTCCACGACCGGGGGTTGGGGACCACTGTTTTACAACACTAAAGAGGATCTGTTAAAAGAGTCTCCTTTTTCTCATGAGATAAAGAGACAAAGGTGACATTGCAGTAGCACTGGTTGGGAATGTCAATTGTAGGCTTTGGATTAAGATTGTATTATACCTTTTTAAAACTTTTCCTATTGTACTTTCCCAGACAAATACTGTTAAATAATCAGATACTGGTGGGTAAACATCATTGAGGGGGGTCTTCTTTATTTCAGTCTCTTCTCTCTCATGTTTGGGTACAATCTGATTGAGGCAAGAATATCACATCTTGTCTCCAGAAGTTGTGGATGCTCCATCACTGGAGGTTTTGAAGAAGAGATTGGACAACCATTTATCTGAAACGGTATAGGGTTCCCTGCTTGAGCTAGAATCTTGACTAGAAGGTTCTGTTATTCTGTTTTTCTCTGTTTCAGTTACTACCAGTATTGTTTATCAATATTAATGCCAGTGAATAAAATACCTATTTAGGAGAGAAATTAGGAGTAATGGTTGCAATCTAGAAAGTTCACTGGATAGCACCAGTAAGTTCTCTTTCAGGATAAATTACATACATATAGTTGTTACATGGGTAAAGTAAATGGAGGCATACTATGTATCTGCACTAATTCTTATAAACTTTTATGGTTTTTTTTATTTGCAGTCTTTAAACTCAAAGCCCTCACATTTGTAAAAGTATTTTATATGGTATTTCCCATGACCGCTACCAAGCACAAAAGCCAGCTGAGTGACCTTGAGCTAGCCACTCCCTCACAGCCCAAATCAGGCTCTGCAAACAAGCTAGTTGAAAAACGATACCCCTTGCCATATTGTGTGCCAATAAACTTACTATAAGAACTAGGCCAGCATAGTACAAAACAAGTAGACCCTAGAACTAAGCAGGACAAAGAACAATATAATTTTCTATGGCATTTCTTCCAATTCAAATTTCGGGTGTTCTTAAATATCAGAATCCTTATGCCCAGTAAAGATTGTAAACCCATAATTTTAATCTTTCCCAAAATAATGCAACTACCAACCATTGATCTTCACACTCTTTTCCCTCTTCTACAGTTCTACAAGAAGCGAAAAACATACTTTGCTCATGATCCTCAGCAACAATGCATCGAGGGAGACATTGTCCTTCTGAAAGCTTTGCCTGAACGAAAAAGCAAGAATGTGAAACATGAGCTTGCTGAGATTGTGTACAAGGTTGGGAAAGTAATTGATCCCATTACAGGGAAACCGTGTGCAGGCCATAAGTTCCTGGAAGGTGTCTCAGACACAGAAAATCTGACTGACAGAGATACTAGCTTTCTTAGTGAGAAACTCCAAGAACTAACAGTTTCTTCTCCAGATAAATGAAAAGTTGGAAAATTATTTGGGACTTCTCTGCCTGTCTCAAGGAAAAAGTTTTATTGATCTATGTAGGAAGCATGATTAATAATAAACTGAAGGTAGTGTGTACATGCAATAAAATGTCACCATTTGTTTTTAAAATATTATATGTTCACTCCTGCCTGAAGGAGCATAAAAGCAATGTACAAACTGAATATTTTAAACAGTTCCAATTGTTGGAAGAAACGTCCATCTGGGTTCAGTTGCAAGTGGGGAAAAAGACACTGGAAACATGGAGGCTGTTTGGAAAGATGGTTTAGTGGCAGACAGGATCACATGCCTCAGAGCAGCGGTTCTCAACCTGTGGGTCGCGACCCCTTTTGGGGTGGAACAACCTTTTCACAGGGGTTGCCAAGGAGCCTCCCGCGGAGAGGCTGGCAAGAAACCGGCCCCAAAGGGAAGGAGCGGCTTGGGTTCCCCGCGCGGCAGAAGGAGAGGTGTGAAGGGGGAGTAGGAGCCGGGATGGAGGTGAGGAGGGGGACAAGAGAGACGCGCGCAGCACAGAGGATGCTGGGAAAGTAGCTGGCTCAGAGTAATGGAGGTTGATGGGCAGAGCTACAGAAAGCCAAGAGGTACCATTTCTGAGGTGTAAAACAAGGCGGAGAAAATAAAATAATAGAACGTGGGAACCGCGTACATTGAGATTCCCTATTAAGACCATGGTTAGCATGGGTAACAGTCTTAATAGGCTTTGGTCCCTCCTGCGGCTCCCTGCTAACCCAATCGCGCAATCTGCTCTCTGCTCTAAGAAGGCACGAGCCTCTCACCTGCTTTTGCGATTCCGCATCCTTTGCAGGCAACTCAGTGTCAGGAAGAGCTCCAGCCCTTTTCTCGCGCTCATCTCTTGCACACAAGCAAGCAAAATACTTTCCTGGGCCAGGATCAAGGCGGAGGGGATGAATCTCCTCCCACTGTCGCCACTGTGCAATAAGGTGAGAAACTGGGTACGCAGCGCAGGAGACTCCTCAGCGCCAGACTCAGGTCAGCACGAGCCATGGTCCCCTTCGCGTTGGCTCAGGAAGGAGGAGAATGGGGAGCAGCAGCAGGAGTGGGTTGGGTGCAGGGAGGGAAGAGCTCCAGTTCTCCTGCACTGCACAGGGCTCTCCTTGTGCAGGGTATTTTGCTTGCACGTGCAAGAAAGAGATGAAAGAGAAAAGAGGAGAAAGAGAGAGAGAGAAATGAAAGAGCTAGAAGGAGAGAATGGAAGGGAGGGAAAATAGAGGGAAACAAGTTAGGAGAAGGGGGGAGGGAGAAAGAAACAGAGCTAAAGGGAGAGAATGAGAGAGGGGAAAAAGAGAAATCGGGGGAAAGAAAGGAAAAGAAAGAAACTAACTTTCTCAGACCTATGACGAAAGCAATGGCAAGCTAAATCTCTTGCCAAGAAAACTGCAGTTTGCCAGAAGGCACAAATTGGAAGCAAGTCTGATTTTTTAAAAAGAAAATAACAAGAGATGGCAAAAAATGCATCAGAAAATAATATAATTTTGGATAACGTATTATACTGTCAAACTCAAAAGAAATCAAAATATATATCCTATTGCTGTTAGTACAATCTTGCCAGCCCCTATCAACTTAAGAGTTCACTATGAAAAGATTATAGAGAAGCAATTTCCTACAATTAATAACTTTATTTTGGATTTGCTATCATATTCAATGAGAAAGAAAGAAAAAGAAAGAGGGAAGGGTAAGGAAAGGAAGGAAGAAGAGAAAGGGAGAGGAAAAATAGAGAAAAACAAATGAGAGGGAGGGGGAGAGAAGAGAGACCCTATTCTCACAGAAAATACAGCCTTGGTAGGCATGTCTGGGGGGGAGGTGTCATGTGACTGGGTGGGAGTGATGTTGAGTTGGCCACACCCACCCAGGTTTTGTGGCTCCTGGTGTTACATAGTAGCAATGAAAATAATTTTATGGTTGGGGGTCACCACAACATGAGGAACTATTAAAGGGTCGCGGCATTAGGAACGTTGAGAACCACGGCCTTGGAGCTCCTGGGTGAAAAAGGAAGAGATGAGAATCCCTGGGTTTTATGCCCTCTCTGGGCTTTCAGCTTCCTAGGGCACAGGAAGAGTATTCTGATTGGTTGCTGTCAAAGGTCATAGCTAGTTTTGTAGGTTGTATGCTAAATTTGGTTGACACTTGGGTGATGCAATGAAGGGCAATGAAATGGGGTAGATCTTTGTTATGTAGAATAGACTGACCCAGGCCTAATGGCCCATTAACCAAGTTGGGGGCTGAGTTTCTGCATTCTGAGTTTCTACTTCTCTTTTTAGGGGAAATATTCTGCCCTTTTAATATTTCCTAAAATATTTCATTTTTCTAGAAGGGTGGGTGCTAGTAAAGCACTAGAATTCAGTTACAACCGATAAAATAAACAGGCAAATCAAAGCCAAAGAAGCAAACAAAATGATGAGGAAATACTGTATCTTATTGGAAATGGTAACTTGTTTACTCTGATGTTTCTCTGAACTGAAACTTACTTGCTTCCTGTAAATATGGGGCATTCAACTTCGGAGAAGCCTATTCAGTTTAGTTGTTTGGCTTTGTATGAGTGTTGGAAGAAATGTCCTTCTGGGTTCGGCTCCAAGTGGGGGGAAAGACACTGGAGACATGGAGGCTGCTTGGAAAGATGGTTTAATGGTGGACAGGACCACATGGCTTGAATCCTGAACAGAAAAGGTGATCGCATGCTTCAAGGTTGTGTGAAGAAGCAGAGAAGGGAAGGCAAGGAAGGAAGAGAAGCCGAGTCCCTGGTTTTATGCCCTCTCTGGCCTTTGATCTTGAGCTTGTATTCTGATTGGTTGTCAGACTCCCATGGGCCCATGCAGGGGCAACTCTCTAGGCTGCATTTTGAATCCAGGTTTGGTTGAGTTCTCAGATGCCATGGGGCGAGTTGGGTAAAAGGGCCAATATTATCATGCCTTAATCCCATCACTGTGGAGCTGAAGGGGAAAACCTTTTATTATGTAAGTGGACTAGCTCAGGCTTTAATGGCTCATTGACAAAGGGGGATGGGCAGGAAGCTGCAGGAAGCTATTCTGTGTTTTAAAACAGTGTTTTTCAACCTTTTTTGTGCAAAGGCACACTTTTTTCATGAAAAAAATCACGAGGCACACTACCATTATAAAATGTTTAAAAAGTTTAACTCTGTGCCTATATTGACTATAGGCAGGTGTTTTTCCCACGGCACACCTTACACTATGTCATGGCACACTAGTGTGCCGCGGCACAGTCGTTGAAAAACACTGTTTTAAAACATGTTTCTTCCTTTTCAATATTTCCTAGGATATCTCATTTTTCTGGGAGAGGGCTGGGTGATAACTTCCTACATGAGTACTGTTGTTTTAAGGGTTTACTATTTTTTTAACCATTTATAGATAATGTGAGGATCGCTTGGTTAAAAAAAAAAGTTTGGATAGCAATTTCCATTATCAAACTTTTCTCATCGTACAGTATACCTGATAGCTGGGAAAAACTTTGCTGACCAGAATTTCATTTTCCTAAATACTCTTGTGGGAAGTTATCATCCAGCCCTCTCCCAGAAAAATGAAATGTCCTAGGAAATATTGAAAAGGCAGAATATTTCTCTGGATATGAAAAGAAAGAAACATGTTTTAAAAGACAGAATAGTTGCCTGTAGCTTCCTGCCCATCCCCACTGTTAATAGGCCATTAAGAAGGCCAAACTAGTCCACTTTACATAATAAAGACTTCTCCACTGCAGCTCCAGGGGGATGGGATTAAAGCATGATAATATTGGCCCCAACTCACCATATGGCATCTGAGAACTCAACTAAACCTGGATTCAAAACACAGCGCAGAGAGTTGCCCCTGCATGGCCCCATGGGAGTCTGACAACCAATCAGAATACATTTCTTACCCAGGAACGGGAAACAGAGAGGTGGGACTAAACAGGTTATAAAAAGCCTAGCAAGCCCCTCCCTCGGCCCTTCACTTCTTCTCCACCAACACTGAAGCATGTGATCACCTTTTCTGTTCAGGGCTTAAGCCATGTGGCCCTGTCCAACAATAAACCATCTTTCCAAGCAGCCTCCATGTCTCCAGTGTCTTTTTCTCCACTTGGAGCCGAACCCAGAAGGACATTTCTTTCATCACTCTCCTACTCAGTACACAGTACACTGCTAATAAAAGTATATCTCTTACTGCAATATTGTATTGTATATTGTATTGTATTGTATTGTGATATACAATCACAATTTCCTTAATCAAATTTGGGTCTTGTGACAATTACATGGGAACATCTTTATTCAATTTTTATGCAGCCTATCTCCCCTGTAAAGTCACTCTTGTGGGTTTTTATTTTTTTCCAACAATATCAAAATGCCTTAACCCTGGCTTCTAATCTATAGTCCTGGGGTTTTCTGGCAGATTTCCTTCTGACTACTAACTGCAAGCAAGCAATCAGAATAGAGCTAGAAGGGACCTTGGGGGTCTTCTAGTCCAACCCCCTGCAGCCAATGCTGGTTTGTTCTTTGGGGAATCAGTTTCGATTGACTGAGTGATACTTGTTTACCTGGACATACTTAGAAAGTCAAAGCATATTCATTTTATAAAAACGTCCCAATTTTAAAGAAAAATCAAAATATTTCGTGGGAGGAAGTGAATGTGAAGAGCTGGTTTGGCATTAAATCAAAATCTTCACATTGTTTATGGGGGAGCACAACCTGCACGTGTTTTGGGAACATCTAACATTCCTCTAGAAACATCTTTTGCTTTGGTAACGTATGTGTTTATATCTAAAATCTCCCCCAATGCTGTACTCTCCGAAATAGATGGAGAGGGAAAAATCCACATCCGTGGGGGCGCGGGAGTGTTCAGACCCTCTGGATCAGGGGTCTCCAACCTTGGCAACTTTAAGGCTTGTGGACTTCAACTCCCAGAATTGGGGGGAAAAAGCAAAGCTGGCTGAGGAATTCTGGGAATTAAAGTCCACGAGTCTTAAAGTTGCCAAGGTTGGAGACCCCTGCTCTGGCTGAGCTGTGTTTTTGAACATGGCTAAACCTATAGAAGCCTTGCAGGTAGCGCACAGAGCAGTAACGAGATTTATTTCGCGGGATGCTCTCCTCAAACCTTTTTTTGCTCCCCCATTTACCCCTCCTTTCAGTCACGTCATGTCGGCGCCTTGACGCAAATCGCGACTCCTCGCGCGTCCGCCCGTCTCCCATTGCGCGCGCGAGGCAGACCGGCCTCCCTCACTCCCCCCATATCCCCTTCGCTATCCTCTCCTCGCAACCTTAAGGCCCCCTAGTGGCTGTCCAGGTGCAACGCGCCCCTCTCTCGCCACCCGGCTCCCCAGCGTAGGTGGTCAAGATGGCGGCCGGAGTGCTGCTGCGGGGGAGCGGGGGCTGCCTCCGCCGTGGCCCCTGCCCTGCACAGGGGGCCCCTTTCCGTCTTTTCTACCTCAGGTGAGCGAAGCTGCAGGAAGGGGAGGGAAGCGTGTCCCGCGCGCACCTCTCTCCTCTCTCCACTGCCGCCGCCGTCATCCTCAAGGTCACGGGCAAGTCAGGTGGTTTCTAAGAGCTCCCCGTTTCCTTCGTTCTGGGCACTTGCGGGGGAGGGAAAAGCAGAGCACCAGCCCCGTGCAGAGAATAGCGTCCATGGACTCGGACGGGGCTTGATAGAGCGCCCAGGGTGGATCTGTGTAACCCTTTTCAGATTCCTTATTATGCTCCCCCCACATCTAATAATGTCCCAGTGGTTGGTTTCTTGCAACACGCATGCGCACTGGAAGAGTTTGGCTTGTGAGGGTGGGGTTGTTGGGTAAACCCCCGACAGTTTATGGGTCAGGGTAGAGGAGGATGGGATGATTTAGTCATCATGTGAAAGGATGTCCCGTTCATGCCCTCTGCCCATGTAACCTAGTTTGTCACTTCTCAAAATCCCCATAATTAAGCCCCAGCAAACAAAGTTTTGAGAATCCCGCCACATCCCATATTATAGGAACACTCCTCTTTATTTCAATGTGTCCATTTGTGTTCTTATTAAATTTTAAGTGACTTTGGAGATCTTTATGATTGGTTGTAAGTATCCTCTGGGGACGAAGTGGCTCAGTGGCTAAGACACTGAGCTTGTCGATCAGAAAGGTCAGCAGTTCGGGGTTCAAATCTCTAGCACCTCATAACGGAGTGAGCTCCAGGTACTTGTCCCAGCTTCTGTCAACCTAGCAGATCGAAAGCATGTAAAAATGCAAGTAGAAAAATAGGAACCACCTGTCAGCCTCTGTTTGAAGACTTGTGGACTTCAACTTTGGTGGGAAGATAACAGCGTTCCGTGCGCCTTCGTCGTTGAGTCATGCCGGCCACATGACCACGGAGACATCTTCGGACAGCGCTGGCTCTTTGGCTTTGAAACGGAGATGAGCACCACCCCCTAGAGTCAGGAACGACTAGCACATATGTGTGAGGGGAACCTTTACCTTCACCTTTTAAGTATCGTCTAGCAATAGTAGTTGGATAATATACGACAAGCCTGTCACTTCCGTAAATGCTATGTAAAGTAACTTGCAACTGTAGACTTTTCTTTTTCCTGCTTTCACTTGCCATCCACTGGATAATTCTTTCCTGGTATGCTATACTAGAAAGAGACAAAGGCCTGGTGTAAATATATTAATATACATTTTATCAAGCCATTCCCTCTTTATTTATCTGCCTCTTCACTTCATGTGTGAAGCCCATCGACTACCTCCCTGCCCTTGAATTGACTCTTCTCCAATTACTTTATTTAACAGTGATATATGCCACCAAAGCCCCCCTGGATTTTATGTAGCACGGACAGGTTAGACTTGTCTATGGAGAGTCTCAGTCAATGTTCCCTCTAATTTTTTTTCAGTGTGAGCAGGAAAGTATAGTGTTTGAGCGGCATATTTTCATGCCTGAGCACCTGAATTTTTTTCACAGATGTCACCTAAGACAACAACAAAATCAGTATTATTTGAAACTCAAAGTTATGTTTATTCAAGGTACCTGCTTAATTAAAAGTGTTATATAATATCAGTATCACTTAACAACGCTCCTGCTTAGCAACCAAAATGTTGGCTCAGAAAGTCTGGCATTTGAAGCACGCAAGTCTTAAAGCTGTTGTTACAAGACCCTTGCACCCCTAACCCTTTAGGGGGAAAAAACCCCAGGGGTCTTCAAACGTGACAGCTTTAAGACTTGTGGACTTCAACTCCCAGAATTCCTCCCTGAGGGGAATTGTATATTTGGACTGTTTCATAGTTACATTACAGAACTACATTGTTAGAACTTAGCACAAAAGATACTTTTTATCTGAAAATCCAAATAGAGTAAACCTGCTATTATCCCAGAGCACTAATGTCATTTGTCCCAATCTGTTTTACGAGTCTGTATTAAAATAGATTTTCACTAAATTTTATAGATCTATATTTCAGGAACCTATCAGAAGTTAGGGCAAGATAAGAGTGGAAGAATGAATTTTGTTGCAGGTCATGGGGATTTTTTCAGCATCTTAAAAGTGGAGCGCATGTGCATTGAACTAGCAATACCCTGGCTATCCCGTCAGGCCTGGGGATAAAGATTCTAATCCGCCCCACCCGAATGTTGAATGAAAGTTGTGTTTTATTGTTTATTTTTTTATTCACGTACTGTCTTATGTTTTGTCTTGCACACCCCCTCCCATGAATTGTAAGCCGCCCTGAGTCCCCTCAGGGAAAAGGGCGGCCTATAAATAATAAATAAAATCTAAAATCTAAATCTAAACTACCCATTTAATAACAAAAGGAAATGGCTGAATTAAATTTGGTAAAGTTGCAAGCGAGCTGTAAAAAGCTTGTGGTTTTTAAAATCATAGAATCAGAAGAGATACTGGAGGTCTTCTAGTCCAGCCCCTTGTCCAAGGCAGGAGTCTTTATATCATCTGAGACAAATGGCTGTCCAGTCTTTTGAAAACCTGTAGCAGATGAATTAAGATTCCATTGATTTTAATTGTTCTTACTGTCAGATTTCTCCTTATTTCCAGCTTGAGTCTCCTTCTGACAAGTTTCCATTGCTTCTTGTCCTGTCCTCAGGTGCTATTGCTGCCACCTCCTCCTCCTCCAACAGCACTAACACATTTGCTGCCCAGCGCTGCGGCTGAGGTGAAGCCGCCAAAGCTCCCGCTGGCGCCCCCGCAGCGTTGGGCGGAAATCCGGCAGTGCTGTTGGAGGAAGAGGAGGTGAACCAGCCGGCCACCGCCGGCCACCGCCAGCCCCACCACTCTTCCCGCCCCCTTCCCAGCCCCACAGTCCAGCGGACGCAGCAGAAGCAGCCCCGGGTCTCTTCTGCCGCTCCCCGCATTTTCTGGACGGGGTCTCTCAGGAAGGAATCCCCCTTTGAAGAGCCGTGCTCTTCAAAACAAGTCTGGGGAGGTCCTTTGCAGGAGGCCAGTTGTAGCCACCTGCAAAGGACTTCCCTACGTTTGCTTTTCAGAAATCTCTGCGCGGCAGTTAGAAACTGCTGCGCAGGGGTTTCTTTCCACGTGCGCGGCCGCGCAGCCGCACACCTTAGAGGGAACAGTGGTCTCAGTCATGCAGGTCATGGTTGTCCCAAAGAAGCTGAAGAAACATCTTGGATGTGAAACCTCTTCAAAGAAAATCAGAAAGTCCAGTTGACTCTTGAAAAATCCACCATTGTGCAAAAATAAAAAAAATAATGGACACAAGGAGTTATCAAACAGGAGCAGAGTAAAAACAACATTCTCAGGTTTATTTCATCACAGAACTCATTGAGTGGGAGACAGCTGAGCATTGAAAGGTTTCAGGATATCTCAGAAGGATTTAGCAAAAAAGAAGGCTTTTAGTACATTGCAGATGTTAATAAGGTGCATGTAATTGACCCCCACCATGGAACTTTCATCTGCAAAACTTCCTTATTTTGCCCTCTCTTGACTCACCCAATGCATTTAAATTCCTCATGAATCATATCACTTTGCATATGATCAAGTGAGTTTTTTCCCAAGAGATCTTACCATTTAAATAACATTTTCAATTTCAAACACGGGCTATTGGATACTTTCTGAATTTTATTTACCAGAACGATACAATGCAGGTGGTCCTCAGAGTACGGCCACAATTGAGTCCAAAATTTCTATTATTAAACAAGGCAGTTGATAAGTGAAGTTTGCCCTGATTTATGACCTTTTTGTCATTGTTGTTAGGCAAATCACTGCAGTAGTTAAGTGAGTCATGCTGTCATTAAGCGAATCTGGCTTCCCCCATTGATTTTGTTTGTTGGAAACCAGCTAGAAGATTACAAATCACATGACCCTGGGACAATGCAACTGTCATAATACATGTCGGTTGCCAAGTGCCCACAGTTTGATCAAGTGCCCATGGCAATACTACAACAGTCCTAAGTGTGAAAACCAGTCATAAGTCAGTTATTTCAGTGCCACAATTCCAATGGTCACTAAACAAATGGTTGTAAATCTAGGACAACTTGTGCAAATTCTACATGTGAAGCTTACGGGATGTCTTGGATTAGGCACCATATTAATCCAATCCAATCAACATTGCCCAGTATATATGGGTCCAATTCCTTCCCAAAATCCCCAAAATTTAAAGCCATTTATGTCATGGGACCGGTTACCCAAGCAATATCTTGTCCCAATTGTATTGTTTTGTGCCACCCAGTCAGGCAGGGAGGATATCTTGTGGTTAAAGAGTTTCACCTGGTAGGTTCTAGGAAGAATTTCACTTGGCAGGTTCTCTGCCATTGCTCTCTCACACACACCCTTTGGAAAACCTTACCCCCAAGGGTGTGTTGAGCCCACACTCCTGGCTTTCAAAAAGATTGTTAAAACCTGGCTCTGCTGATTGGCCTGGGAGTCGAAGAGTGTTAGACAACCCTGGAGATTGTTGGCTTCATGAGAGTGTGCTCCATCTTTTTAACATTTAAGACATTAATCCTATTTTTTAATTCTGTTCTGTTCTTATCTACGCTTTTATATTTTGTAACATTAGCTAACCAGAGTCACTCAGGTGAGATGGGCAATGTAGAAATGGGATGGATGGATGGATGGATGGATGGATGGATGGATGGATGGATGGATGGATAAAATATGCATCATATGGTGGTTGTGGGGGGAAATGGAGAGAAAAACCAAATGGCTGAGAACATTGGGGGATATATAAAAATAATAAATAAAAATCTATATCAGAACTCTTCCCTGTCCTTTACATCCCATATCCTTAAAATTCATAGCCATCCACACCAAGTCTCTTTCAAATGTAGGTTTCAACTCTTTTATGCTCTTTGGATCTAGATACTTTTCTGTTTCAGTGCATCTTTCTAATTTTCCATCTGTAGGGTTTTCCCCAACCTGGTTCTCCCAAATATGTTATCCCGGTCAAAAAAATGTTTAGCTTTGAGAGAGAATTGTTACCAAGGTGTAAAAATATATATACTTTTACATTATTTTATTCTCTATATTTTCACTTTTAAGAAATAAGGGAAACATAATCCCTTATCCATATCTATTAATCATAGCTGTTCAGTGTCTCCTTTTACCACAAGATGGTAAATATAAATTTGATAAATAAAAATAAATAAATTCACACTGGGATCATTCAGAATGCACTCAAGGAAGGAACTGAAACAACGAGATGATCCAAGCTATTCTTTATTGGAAAGAGTGAGTCATCAAACCCCTCTTTTAGAGGCCCCGATGTAAGGTTAATGTGAACAGGTTACTCATGTATAGCATATACGTATGAGTGCAGTAAACACTTTGAAGGAATGACAGAGGCTAGTGTTTGGTAACAAAGGCTAGATAAAAATATTCTGACTGAGCTACTAAATCCAGAGTGTAGAAGGCACTATGTAAAGATGTTCTGGTATGCATTGTTTATACTTTGTTAAAAAGCATGCCTGATAAGGATGTACAGGCGATTCAAACGTCCTTGAGATGTGCTAGTTTCCTAGGAAACAGGACTTTCTTGCAAATCAAACAATGAGGCCCTGGAATTCTTTTTGTATTATCCACTTCTATTGTATGATTCACTGCTACCCAATTAAGTTTAACCATTTGTGACATGAATTAAGAAGCAAGAGTGGTACTTACATGAGATTACTATTTGTGGCTGTACTTATATTACTTACCTTGTAGATAGTTGATAAATTGCAATTGTTTTTAAAAAAATCTGAATGATACTTTTTCATCATTTATGTTGGCAGTTCTGATTATGACTACATGCCATCAAATCATTTTTGAATCTTTGTAACCACAGAGATTCTCTCTGTCCTATCTGGCCTTGATTAAAAATCTGTCTAATATCACCACATTAATTACAGAAGATTTCTTTAAAATTGTGCTTTCTTTTTTTACCAAAATAAAGAATATTGATAAAAGATTTAAAAACAGAAGAATATAGTGGTAAACATTTAAAAAAATAAATGTGTATCTTTTATCTGTTTTGCATGCATATAAGCTTATCCACAATTAAATATATATAAATATAATTTTGCTTAAAAAGACATTTGTACAAAAATAAATGCAATGTTGGGAATTAACTATGAACATAATTTACATATTTATTCTTTGACCATTTCCTGCAGGGGCTTTACCTTATCACATAACCAATCTGGAGAAGATAGTTGGTTGAAATCACTGTTTGTCCGCAAGGTTGATCCCAGGAAAGATGCTCACTCCAACCTCTTAGCCAAAAAGGAGACTAGCAGCCTTTATAAATTGCAGTGTGAGCATCTATTTCTATATTTAATATTTCTCTATTAGAGTTTGTGTCTTACTCTCAACCTTTTAACATTAATGTTTGATGTTTCAGTTCACAATGTCAAACCGGAATGTCTAGACTCCTACAACAAACTTTGGTAAGTCCTGATATCCAGCTAGATGCTTTCAATTCCATGTATCAGACTCTAAATCTAAAATATATTTACTTACAGCCAATTTTATGAACTCAGTAAGACTTCTAGGTAAACACACATATGATTGAGCAAACACTTCATCTGCTCACTTGAAAGGAGCAAGTATAAGTTATCTCAGGTTATAAAATGGATAGTATTTGAACTCTGTGTTGAAACAGTTCACACACAAAAAAATAGTACACAAAGAGCTAGAACCTTTTCCCCATATGCATTTTTGTACATATAGATTTTTGCACACTGTTGTTCAGGATTGTACCACTTCATTCTGCTGAATGTATAAAAGTCATAATTATGCTATTAAATATGAGAAATATCCACTTATTAACTATGCAGAAATACTCTTGAAGTTCTCTTCTTAAAAGCAAGAATAGTGCAAGTTTTCCTTTGCCAAGGCAAATATAGAAAACATCAAGTGATTTTAAAGTATCTAAATTTTCACAAGGATCCTTAGTCATTGATGTTGTATGAAGATGCTGTGGAGAGATCTCTTAGAAATTTAACAGAATAACATTTGGAAGGGATCTCAGAGGTCTTCTAGTCCAACCTCCTGCTCCAGCAGAAAGCCCTATACCATTTCAGACGAATTGTTGTCCAATCTCTTCTTTAAAATCTCTAGAGTGATTTTTCACCACATCATGAAAATGCAATTTTGAGGAGGATTCAGTCCAGATTGTATGTGTGGAATACTGATAGATAATAAAAATGTTAGTGACAATCAACTGTCACCAATACTATAAATACTTCGGAAAGTGAAGTCGATAGCATGCAGCTTATATGCATTCCTTGTGTTTTTGTTTTTAATCAGTGAAAAAATTCTGCCAAAGATCCATGAAGGGAAGGAGTATCCATGTACATTGGTGGGGACGTGGAACACGTGGTACGGAGAGCAAGATCAGGCTGGTAGGAGATAAGACATTTAGCAGAATGCAAAATTACTCCAATGTTTGCAAGAGATGTTTTGTTCCAATCTGGATGTGAAGTTACAAAGGGTGGGTGAGGAAAAAACAAATCTACTGTACAAAGTAGATTAACAGAGGGCTGATTACAGAGAGCTGATCAAGTCCTGCAGGGGTCTAAGAAAGAGAAAATACTGACCCAGCAAAATTCAAGTGCTCTCTGGAACACTTATATCTGATGCAGCAGATGGAACCAACCTATGTCTCTCCAGTAAGAAAAGAGAACTTAAATATGTGTCTTTTGATTTCAGTACATCTCTGGCGATATGAGGGTGGCTATCCAGCCCTTACAGAAGTCATGAGTAAACTTCGAGATGATAAGGTAAAACTGAGTGATTTCTATCAATACTTTCTAAAAATTTTGGTAACTTCTGGCCTGGAGTTTCCCTTCTTCTCATGAAGAGAAAGGATCTTGCTCCTGTTTTATTCTGGATACTTTGCAGATGACTTTGCTCAGTGGCTTGTCCCCCGTCGTCCCCCCCATGCCCCCATTCCTGTAAAAATAAACAGGGCTATATCAGAGAGAAAAATGAAAAGGGCTGCTTATGATTGATGATATATGGGGAAAAAAATCAGTGGCCACATGGCCTTCGAACTTGAAAGTAGCTGCTTGAGGGTCCCTTAGTCTAATGGAATATAGTCCTCTCAGGATGCTTTGCCATGAAAACTCAGCTCCTCTTATGTACTTTTATTTGCAAGGTTCTCTAATTCTCTACTGTAACATTATCAGACATAGACCAATTTCTGACATGTTTCTGTAAGCTGACTATCTCTTCCAAGAATTTGTATCTCTGGGACGCTGCTATAATATTGTTAGTGAAGGATTATATTTTAGAAAAGTTTTCTGCAGCTTCATCACCAGATATTAGTGGCTCAGTTTTGTTGGGAGCTATACCTCATTATGGGATGCGGTGGCTCAGTGGCTAAGATGCTGAGCTTATTGATCAGAAAGGTGGGCAGTTCAGCGGTTCGAATCCTTAGCGCTACGTAATGGAGTGAGCTCCTGTCACTTGTCCCAGCTTCTGCCAACCTAGCAGTTCGAAAGCATGTAAAAAATGCAAGTAGAAAAAACAGGAACCACCTTTGGTAGGAAGGTAACAGCGTTGTGTACACCTTTGGCATTTAGTCACGCCGGCCACATGACCATGGAGATGTCTTTGGACAACGCTGGCTCTTTGGCTTTGAAACGGATATGAGCACCGCCCCCTAGAATCGGGAATGACTAGCACATATGTGCGAGGGGAACCTTTACCTTATACCTCATTATCCAGTTTTACAAAAATGGAGAGCTCTCCTTATTTCTAATGTTACAGCAACTTTTATACTATTTAAGAAAAAGATGAGTGGTTTTATGTTAATATACCACAGTTTTATAACGAAATAAAATTGTCTGTCTTACTGCTTAGTCTTAATTAAAGTTATATGCTTTAATCCAGTCTTCTTCAATCTGGTGCTCTCTACATGTGTTGGCTTTCAGTTCCTGGAATCACTATTGGATGTGCTGACAAGAGATTCTAGGAGCTGAAGCCAAATACATTTAAATTACACCAGGTAAGGAAAAGGTACTTTAAAGACTATAACATTTTTCAATTATATGAGATCTCTTTTTATTCTCACACTTCTCCTTCTCTCTCTTGGCTTTCACATGATTAGCTTATGTATTTTTGAATAATTCAGTACCTCAAATTTTATATAAAGTAAGATTTATTCAAATAGTATTTACATTATCATTGACAGGTCTAGAGTTCGGTATCTATTAGGAATCACTCATATTCATCCATCCATCCATTTTCTATAGCCACCCAACTAAACCAAGTGACTCTGGGTGGCTTACAGTTCTAAAAGTATAAAACAATTTAACAAACATTAAAACAAGAAAAAGGCATCTACAAAAAAAATAAATACAAATAGCAATCATTATGATTAATCAACTAATGGTGAAGCCAAGTGACAAGACTCTTAAAACATTCCAAGGCCAGGTACATAGCCATGTTTAAAGCTTTGGGAAAAGCCAACAAGTTTGGGGCATTTGCTATTTTTCCATTATTGAATTATGAATATTTAAAGAGAATCTGGATAAATTCTTTTTAAAATATAATGGCTTTTCACAATACCCTTAAGGAATCCAATTTTTTGTTATTGTTGTTGTTTAGGAATTTACAGAGTTTCGCAAAGCAAGAGGAAACATGCTTCTGTCCCGCAAGAATCAGTTGCTCTTGGAGTTCAGCTTTTGGAATGAGCCTACTTTCAGGCCAGGACCCAACATCTATGAATTAAGGTCTTACCAATTACGTGTGAGTGGGCTTTTTTCCTCAGGTATAGAATTTGCATGACTTATTTTTTAAAAACACTTAAAGAAGAAGCATAGGTGCTTTCAATACAACCTCAGGACTTAGCCTGCATCTTATTGGATTAACAGTAGTTAATTACTCAGAAATAATGTCTTAAGATTGCATACTTGTGGAAGTTTATTCAGATAATACAACTGATAGACAAAAATGGCAATTTGGTTCTTGATAGAAATGCCTAACTAGAGTACCATTACTGCCTAAGTTTATTTGTTTTCTGCTGAAAATTCTATTTTTTGACAATAGGGTCATTTGGGGTGTGTGTGAAGTAAGCACTTCAACTGTTAACAGCGTTATGTCATTGTTCTTAATGTTGCTTTTGAAAAGAAACTGAAACTGGAATTGGTAGGCTAAAACAAAGTAATTAGAAACCGGGGTATTAATTCTTAGCTTGTAGGTGATAAGAAGAAGCCATTTTAGATCTAATGATATATTTTGTTTGTTTTCAGCCTGGAACAATGATTGAATGGGGCAACTACTGGTAAGAGCCATAATGTGTTGAAGATGGCGCTGTAGGTTGCAGTATAAATTTATAGGCTGCTTCCAGGGGTTGGAAGAAAATTAATAAAAATATAAATAATAGTGCAAGACTAATTAGTATCATTTAATGCAATATTCTATTTCCCAAATACCTGTTGAGATGATTATGAATATGATTGTCCCATTCAACCTTAGCATCTTTCATTATTGTAAATAGCTCAAAAAAACCTATCAGGAGCCTTCATGTATATTTATCCTGCTCATTTCTCCTTATCTGACTCTCTTAACCCAGAAGGGTAAGCATCTTTATGGTAAAGAAACCCCTACTAGGAAAAATAAAGGTGTATGTTACAAAATGAAAATAAGAGAAGAATTTTCCAGCTTTTTAGGAATAAAACTTGTGCATAAACATAGTTGGTATAAATACTGACAAGTATAAATCATGCTTATAATGCGATTTATATCTTTTATTTTTAGATGTGCTGAATTTTACGACTAGGTTGAGCCTCAGATTCTCCCCTGCAAAATGAGAAGAGTAGAAGCTTGCTTTGGTTGAATTGATTGTAAATATATATAAAATAAGTTATGTAGCACTGCCACATCAAGCGAATAATTATTTTGGATAACATCCTCTTTAGTAGTATTGGCCATAAAAAAAAAATTTATTTAAAAGAAAAGGAAGAATTTATTCCAGACACATTCATACTCTCATCCCATTTTTTCCAGTTCAAGATCACATTAATATGGATCATTAGGCAAATTCACTTTTATCTGACTTTCTATATAAAATGACCAGTCCATTATCTTAGGACAGGCTAATTAACCCTAGACTCAGAACTTCCATCGAAAAACACATATTAAAGGAAAATCTTTGTGTGAAGCAGCTGCTGGAATCCTGAGAATAAAGAACTTTGGCTAGTCATCATAAGCAATATTGTTTAAAACTGTCTAATTTAGTATAAGGCAGTTTGATATGAAGTAACATGATTGAGGACAGAACTGGAGAACATAAAGAAGTTGTTGAATGACAAATACCATCCTGGGCCCTACGGATAATGGCAGCATCTAAAGGGCATCTCCTGGATCCTGGCTCTTGGCAAATTGTATCAGTGTCTGCAAAGCCCAATTTCAAAACCTTTAAATTCTGAAGGGGTCCCCAAAAAGTTTCCGGTTCCTGTTTTACAAATCAAGGGGATTGCCTGGGCAGATTTGTTTTAATAAATTATATAATAAGGCAACCAGAGTTTGATTTAAGATGGGTGACTTTACAAATGTTTTAAATAAATAAAAAATGGTTGTAAAATCATTAATGGATTCAAGGTACTCTTTATATTATAAGTAACCTACATAAAGCTGAATTACTCCTTGGTGCTGTAATCCAAACATTGCTGTTGGCTTCAGGTCTTCCAAGCTACTTCTATTGCTCTAAATATTATTTATAGCAACATGTGGCTCTGCAATCTGTTGCTTATTGCTGTGATTGAACTATGACGCAGCATTTATGTCAACTGCAGCATTAGGTTTGTAAACTATCATCTTCCTTCCTTTCAGGGCCCGGGCTATTCGTATCCGGCAGGATGATAAAGAAGCTGTTGGTGGATTTTTCTCACAGATTGGGCAGTTATACATGGTCCATCATCTTTGGGGTAGGACTTGACTTCACTGTTATCTTCTAGGCCAGTGTTGGCGAACCTTTTCAACACCAAGTGCCAAAATGGGAGCGCATGTGCGTGAGGATCCAGAAACCAAAAGACCAGCAGAAACTGGAAGAGCATGCATGCACCAGGCAGCTGCTTTTCCAGTTTCTGGCATGCATGTGTGAAGAACAGCTGGCCAGTGTGCATGCACACTCTGGAAACTGGAAGACCAGCTGGCCAGTGTGCATGCGCACGCCAGGAAGATGGTCTTCCATTTTCAAATGCACACCGGCTACCTGGTCTTTATACGTGCATGTGCATCAGATGGAATTCGGACGTGCAGCCGCCCAGTGCACAAATGCGCACAGGGCAGTTATTCTTCCAGTTTCCGGCATTCCTGCATGGGTTAAGGCCAGCTGGCCAGCGTGCCGGAACCCGGAAGAAGAACAGACAATGGCTCGCGTGCCCAGAGAGATGGCTCTGTATGCCACTTCCAGCACACGTGCCATAGGTTCGCCGTCACAACTCTAGGTCATGTGTGTCTAATTCCAGTTGGCTTAAAGGCCATGTCAAGGCCCACAATGTGGACATGTTTTAATTTGGGGGTGGTTTAAGAGATTAATTACAGAGTTGGAAGGGACCTTGGAGGACTTCTAATTCAATCCCCTGCTCAAGCAGGAGACTCTATATCATTCGAGAGAAGTGGCTGTCCAGTCACTTCCTAAAAGCCTCCAGTGGCACACCCACAACTTCTGAAGGCAAGCCATTCCACTGATTAATTGTCCTCACTATTAGGTAATGTTTCCTTAGTTCTAGCTTGCTTCTCTCCTTGATTAGTTTCCATCCATTGTTTCTTGTCCTGACTTTGGGTGCTTTGGAGAATAGGTTGACCTCCTCTTTGTCAGCCCAAACATAAGAGCAAATTCAACTATTATTTGTATTCTTTTAATGTTCCTTTGGAGAATGTGGATGTCGTTCATGTTAAAATGGCGATACTCACTATTTTCTTCTCCCATATTCTGAGCCATTCCCTGGCCTCCATGGCACCACACTACTTTTCTTTTCTAGATCGCTAAGAGTTCTTCAACATGAAGTGTTGGAGTGTCCTGGGCCATCTGCCTAGGAAGTCAGCTTTGCTTCTCTGTTAGAAGCTAAATCACTCTGAAGTGCTCTTGGCCATCCTGAAAGAATGAAAAATAAAATGAACAGCCAGTATCAGGAGGATATATGCCAAATGGTACATTGACAACTTGTAGTTGTCACATTGCCAAGCCTTGAATGGCATTTTGTTGTAATTAAAACTTATTGTTGGCTATCACATCACTGAAGCTACAAATCTTTTTTTCTACCAATACTTGCAGCTTACAAAGACCTGCAGACGAGAGAAGACATAAGGAATTCTGCCTGGCACAAGCCTGGATGGGATGAGCTCGTGTATTATACAGGTAACAGTTTAAACCTCACAGCTCCAGCTTGCATAGCATGTGGAAGCCATGGCCAGAGGTGCCTATGCTGGTGCCCCAATTTGCAGCCTGACATGGTGCAGAGAAGCTGGCTACAACTCTGGGTAGCTTACAAATATTAAATACTCTGGGATGCGTCAATATTCCTTGTATCAGGCTGCTTTTAAGATTGAGCTGCGGTGGCACAGTAGTTAGTTAGAGTGCAGTACTGCAGGCTACTTCGGCTGACTGCCAACTGACTGCAGTTTGGCAGTTCAAATCTCACCAGGCTCAAGGTTGACTCAGCCTTCCATCCTTCCAAAGTGGGTAAAATGAGGGCCCAGATTGTTGGGGACAATAGGCTGACTCTGTAAACCGCTTAAGGGCTGTAAAGCGGTACATAAGTCTAAGGGCTATTGCTTTAAAGATTACCCAGAAACTCCCCAAATGCTCCAGAGTGCAGTGGCCCACATACTTATTGGCTCCTGGAGATGAGAGAGATTTTTCCAATTTGTGGACCCTGCACTGATGGCTGATTGGCTTTCTAGGTGCACATGAGGCTCTGATTTAGACCTATAAAGCCTTTTCTGACCCAGCATGCTGTATCTACGAGACTCTGTGTTTCACCTGGTCTCAGTTCAGTCTATTAGAACTTTCAGGGAGAAATTGCTCATAATCCCTCATTTCGGAGAGATTTAGGAAGAGAGGCTGAAGGGACTGCTGTTCTATGGCAGTGTCACACTTCAGAGCAGTCTCCTTGCTGGAATAATTCTATGCTCGGAACTCTCTTTGACGGTATTCGCTTAAACAGATATAAGATCATCCCCCCCCCCCCCCCCGGTTCTTATCAGTTCTTACCACTTGCTTGTGTAATTCTGGATGGGCCCCTCTTGGGATTTTCATATTGCAACTTGCTTTATATTTTGTTTAAGCCTCTCAGAGGCATTAGATATCAATAGGGTAAAAATTTGGTGAATGAATGAATAAATAAATAAATACATACATACATACATAAATACTCATGTAAGATATTTTGGCCCTGAAACTTTTTAGCTTTCTCTCTTAGTTGTTCCATCTTTAGATACAGATTATCTTCTCCCAGTACCCATGATCCTCGAGACTAGGCTGACAGATGGCTAACTGGGAAGTTTGAGTTCAGGGTAGTTTTTGGGTTGGAAAGTGAATATAAGATTAGCAAGCATTTCGGACTATATTTCTATATTTATTTAAATGTGATGAGGATTAAACAATAATGTTTTCTACTGGAGTTAGATGCTGGGATCAGCAAAGTTAGGGATTTTTGAGGACAATGTCAGCAACAATGTTCATCAGCTGTGGAGCTTGTTGTGTAGCCAGGGCTGAGAGTACGGGGTCTGAAGCTTCCAAGGCTGAAGACAGAGAGTTGGAGACCAGACACATTTTATTATCAAATCAAAGGGTGGCTTCTCTCCATTTCCAAGACGAGAAATGAGCGACATGAAATCTGGACAGGAGAAAGACCTGTTAAGATTAAAATCCTCAGGCTCTTATACTGTATGTAGAAAATTGGCTTGCTTAGACTCTGTAGTCAGTGATGTGCAATATTAGGGCTACGGGGTAAACAGATTACCTATCTGAGCCTTGTCCTTGACTTGTCTACTTCCAAACCCAGCCAAGTTCCCGGGGAATTTTTGCTGTGTCCAGATGCTGCTCTGATAAAGGAGGCCCTTTTGCTCAGGATTTCTAATTATTCTGTCTCCCTTTCCCATTTTTATCTTCTTCTTGCCACTTTTTGTATCACTGTTTCTTAAACTCATCCCACTCTTGGCTCTGCTTCATGGGTTGCTCTTCTCCCTTATCAGGAGCAACATACTTTCTTTTTTCTAAAGTCTCAGAAGAGTTTCCAAATGCTGGGCAGAACAAAGCTGCCATCACATGTCCTATCGGGATTTTCCCCACAGTGCATCTTTGTCCATGTAAAGCTGCTTAGAGCAGAGGCATCGGGGGGGGGGGGGGGGTTGTCAAGATTGTGGCCATAACTGCAAGAAGTGAAGCCCTGCTCTTTTTGTGAGTGTATCATACACCTGTGTAAAGGGGCGTGACCCGTCAAAAGCGCGGACGACAAAAGCGCGATCGACAAAATCGCGCCTTTGACGTCATCACAGCGCGACGAAAAAGATCGAAAAATTCAAATAAAAATTAATAAAAATTAAATTAAAGCAAGCCGATTCACATAAAGGTAAGGGTTAGGGTTAGGGTTAGGGTTAGGGTAAGGGTAAGGGTTAGGGTTAGCTTTAGAGCGTTAGCGTTAGCGTTAGGGTTAGGATAAGGGTTAGCGTTACGTTTTTCGTTACTTTAACGGTTAGGTTTAGGGTTAGGTTTAGGGTTAGGTTAAGAGTTAGGGTTAGGGTTAGGTTTAGGGTTAGGTTTGGGGGGGTTAGGGGAAGGTTTTAGCTTTATTTTTACATTTTTTCGATCTTTTTCGTCGCGCTGTGATGACGTCACAGCGCGCTTTTGTCGAGCGCGATTTTGTCCTACGCGCTTTTGTGGTGGAACCGTAAAGGGGTGGTGTTTTAATTGTACACCTGCAACTGCTGTGTTGGGGTGCTGTTCTTTTTACCCTCTCCTTGCAGATGCTACTCGCCTGGTTCTCTGTATACCTACAGATGTTAGGCGTGACTACAACTTTTTCTATAACGCCTCCAGCCACGTCTGAATATATACTTACAGTTGTGGTGGCTACTTTCACAGGCTCTTTGGGCTGCAGGAATGCACCTTGTATTTCCTCTGGCTACAGCCGCCATTCATTTTTCATGTGTCACATATATCACCTTATGTGTTTTTATTTCAGTGCCACTTATTCAGGAAATGGAATCCAGGATTATGATACCTTTGAAGATTTCTCCACTTCAATAAAGCTACTGGTCAGCCGATGCCTATGCATTGATATAAAGTGACTTTTTGGTTGTTTTTTTAGTTAATTTTGATGGCATGTGTTTGGCAGTGAAAACCTTGACGTCCCAAAGTATTATATACCGAGGCTGGTAAATGTTTTCTTCAGATCCTGCAGGAGCACTTAGAAATCCATATGGAAGATTTGCAGGGTGACCATTTAAGTCTTAGCTTTCAACCATAGGACTGCAGATGCAGAAGCACTTGGACAGGCAGCAAATACTGATGGAAGCACACACGCTTCAGTGATATAGTCGCATGAGCTTTAACCATTCGAACATCTGCATTTTATTATGGGGAGACAATTGAGCATTTTCGCCTTCATATCTGCTTATTCAGCCTATTGGGCCTTATGGTACAAATCATTGCTGGGGAAAGCCTTCCTCCTTTTTTACGCTTCTCCAGATTTGCGTAGAGGGCAAATGGCATGGTTGCTTTCTTCTTTCTAGGAAAAGTGTACTGTCACCTCAAGGATATTTGTTACCAGTTGCTCCTAAGAGCAAAGGGGCTTCCTGCAATACAAAGTCACCAATGTTCACTTAAAGACACTAGGAATGTAGCTGCGAAATTAGAATATCAAAAGGGGGGGAAAATCTTAAGTTTCTTAATATAGTTTGATCTGCAACTATCTGCAAGTTGCATCTGTCAGCCTTTACCCATCAGGAAGTCCCATTATGTTTAATAAGACCAATTTCCCAAAACAGTGAAGCTGTTGTCAATAGGGGAGAAGTGACGATTACGGTAAGTCTTCCTCTATTTTTCATTTTTCTTCAAGACCTTCCCTTTCTTGTTTTTTGTTGGGAACTATAAACTTAAATCGCAAAGTAAAGGCATTCGTCCCCTGGCATCCCATCTGTAAATACCCCATCCTGATTGCTCTGTTTCAGTCAAGAGTCAGTGGCAAAAAGTTCCCCAGAATGTATTGTGGATGGCTGTGCAATTAGATGAGGTTCAAGCCATATGTCTTCAGCTTTGGGAAGGTGTTCAGTGTGACGACATATTTAGAGAATTCCCTAATCTATAGCATGAGAATCAGCTAAAGAAGGATCAGTATGTTAAAATATTTTACAAACACTCCTATACTCACACAGTAAAGTAGGATATGGACAGATTTAAAAATCAAACAAAAACATTTCAATCATGTGTGGGATTCTTTTGTAGATGGCAATTCAGAAAAGGTAATTAAAAGATTGTCTATTAAATTAGGCAAATTAATGTTTCTGCCATGTCTAATTGTCTGTTTTTGATTTTCTTTTAGAATAGATGGATTTTTTAATATGTGTGTATAATGTAGATACATTGAAGTGATTATCTTGTAAGTTGATGAATCAGTGTAATACACTGTTATCTATCATCTATGATGTATCCAACATTTCAGCGATTTTTGGCAAAACATAATAAAATCCTATTGATTTTCTCATATCATGGGCATTGTTCGAGCTTTACTGATTATTATTAGATATTGTTTCTTTTTGCTTGGAGACAGAATATAAAGTCTTACTGAATTGAATTTACTTGCATAAGGTATTTTAATCTGATTTACGGAGCTGGGTTTTCTTTTCAAGACGTTTTGCTTCTGAGTTGAAGAAGCTTCTTGGATGAGAAGCGAAACGTCTTCAAAGATAAACAAGAAAATCCAGTTGCCTCTTGAAAAAAGCACCTTTGGGGAAACCTTGGAAGGAAAATCAAATCCCAAGAACCAGTCAGGAATGTGGATGTCTTCCCTTACATGAGTTTTGATATAAGGACTATTTTGTCTTGTACTTCGGGGATAGTGAGCCGAGGTGGTGCAGTGGTTAGGGTGCAGTACTGCAGGCCACTTCAGCTGACTGTTATCTGCAGTTCAGTGGTTCTAATTTCACCGGCTCAAGGTTGACTCAGCCTTCCATCCTTCCGAGGTGGGTGAAATGAGGACCCAGACTGTGGGGGCGATATGCTGACTCTGTAAACCGCTTAGAGAGGGCTGAAAGCCCTATGAAGCGGTATATAAGTCTAACTGCTACATTTCTGTTTTCTCCTTTGAAGCTAGTTGAAACAACCTCCCTGCCTGGCTGTCCCCTACCCAACCTCAGCTGGAGGAATCTGGATTTATCTAAGGAATCTGAAGAGCAGGCTAGGGTACATGAAGTTAGTTGCAGCCTAGATTTTGTTTTATTTCATGGATTGACATCCATAGATCAAATATTGCCAGTTATCAAGAGTAAAGTGGCAAATAGCATGTTTAATCTAGTCAACAGTGAATCAGTTTTAGCAGAAAAAAATACATCATCCCTTGACTTTTGTGCTACATATCTAGGCTTTGCTGACTTCTAGTGATCAACTGGATTTTTGCAACCCAGATGTAATAGGACTACTTAAATCAAGCTCCACTCCTGGTAATTTAATGTGTATATTTGTGTTGATTTCTTAGCAACAGAACTGGTTTCCCACTGCTTTCTTCCAACATGGTTTTTGACTTCACAATCTTGCTGTAGCTCTGGGACTCCCTGTAATTTTCCATCCACGTCCTGTACTAACATGCCATGCCACAAAATACTAACTAAGGTGTAGTTAATTGCCTGGACCTGTGGGTGAGAGGCTGGCGGTTTCAAACGTTCTTGTCTAGAAGCCCATTGAATCTACACAATGTGGCCCTGCGTGTAGCAGTTTGGTAATTATTGCTGCTATCCAGCATCTTCCCTCTAATTCTAGTTTGAGAAAAAGAAGACTTACAGTATACAACCTGTAGTGCCTTTGTAGCAAATGAAATGTTTTTTTTAATGGAAATAAAGAATATATATAATGAACCTGGTAGTGTGAAGACATCCTTTAACCCTTTCCCTCCTTGGAAGATCTCACAAGTGATAAAATCAAGCTTTATTTTTAAAAATAAAGTCACCAGAAATCTCTGAAAACTCAAAATGACAAAAAGCCATGCAATGTTCATGGCAGACCACTAGATGGTGGTAATCTACTCTAGCGATCATAGGCAAAAGATCCCCTTTGTTATATATTACTTCCAAATAAATTCAGCAAGAAGCAAAATTAAAAAGTGAATACTGAACTAGAACTAGGAATTAGAATATATTTTATAGGGCACTCAGAGAAAAGAAATTGAAATTAATTGCAACATATCATCACAGCAGTTATTTCTTTCTTACAAATATCAGCAACCATTCATTTTTAGTCATTTATTTAGTCATTTATTTGACATTTATAGGCTGCCCTTTTCCCTGAGGGACTCAGGGCGGCTTACAATTTGTAGGAAGGGAGTGCAAGACAAAACACAAAAAGAAAATGTGAAATATAATAAAATAAAACAATAAAACACAACATTCATTCAGCATTCGGGTGGGGGCAAGATTAGGGTCTTATCCCCAGGCCTGACGGGATAGCCAGATCTTGAGGGCTGTGAGGAAGGTCTGGATGGTGGTGAAGGTACGAATCTCCACGGGGAGATCGTTCCAAAGCGTCGGAGCTGCTACTGAGAAGGCTCTCCTCCGCGTAGTCGCCAGTCGGCACTGACTGGCGGATGGAATTCGGAGGACGCCCACTCTATGCGATCTGATGGGACGGAGGGAGGTAATCGGCAGAAGGCGGTCTCTCAAATAGTCAGATCCACTACCATGGAGCGCTTTGTGGATGGTAAGTAGGACCTTGAAGTGCACCCGGAGATCAATAGGTAGCCAGCGCAGCTCACGGAGGATCGGTGTTATGTGGGTGAACCGTGGTGCGCCCACGATCACTCGCGCGGCCGCATTCTGGACTAGCTGAAGTCGCCGGATGCTCTTCAAGGGCAGCCCCATGTAGAGCACATTGCAGTATTCCAGCCTAGAGATCACAAGGGCTCGAGTGACTGTTGTGAGGGCCTCCCGATTCAGGTAGGGCCGCAACTGGCGTACCAGGCGAACCTGGGCAAATGCCCCCCTGGTCACAGCTGACAAATGATGGTCAAAAGTCAGCTGTGGGTCCAGGAGGACTCCCAAGTTGCGGACCAATATCATTGATAGTATACCTATGTGAATAAAAAGTAATTCTGTCCGAAGAGCCTACCAAATGGGAGCTAGACAAGGCAGTGGCAGTAAAGGTCCTTTATCACTATCGCGGTCCTCAAAGTATGCTGATAAAGGAATTCCCACTTGTGGTTCAGAGACTGGGGCTAGATTACAGCTGATCCTCTACCTGCTTCTCTACTCCATCTTCAAAAAAGTGGTGCTTTGATCTTTCTAGGTAACCTTGAATTTTCCTTGCCAATCAAGACAGACACTGCTTTCCTTTGTCAAGCCCAGGCAGATCCACATTCAGTCAAAGCTTAATAGTGGCTGAGATATACTGACTTCCATACTTTGGATAAACTAGATCAGTAATGGCGAACCTTTTTGTAAAAGTGTGACAAAATTGTGTGTGCATGCGCTATTGTGCACACGTGTATGCCCACACCCACAAGTCAATGCATCCCGCCCACCTGCACGTGCGACCCCACCACATGTATGTATGCACGACCCCCGCCACGCGCATGCATGCACGACCCCCCCCACATGGAGGGGGGGATTTTTGCCCTCCCCAGACTATGGAGGCTTTTCTGAAGCCTGGGAAGGGGAAAAACGAGCCCAACGGGCCGACCAGAAGTTTGGAAACGATCTTCCGGAGGGCCTCCTGGGGGACGGGGGAGGCTGTTTTCACCCTCCCCAGGCTTCAGGAAAGCCTCCGGAGCCTGGGGAGGGTGAAAAAAAGACTGATCAGAACAGTCAGCAGTTCGACTCCCTACCGCCGAGTAACGGAGTGAGCTCCCATTACTTGTCCCAGCTTCTGACAACCTAGCAATTTGAAAGCATGTAAAAATACAAGTAGAAAAATTTGGTGGGAAGGTGATAGCATTCTGTGCGCTTTTGGTGTTTAATCATGTCGGCCATATGACCACGGAGATGTCTTCGGACAGCGCTGGCTCTTCGGCTGTGAAACAGAAACCACTCTAGAGTCAGGAACGACTAGCACATATGTGTGAGGGGAACCTTTATGTTATAGCCCAGCAACAGCCTGTGCTGCGTTCTAATTGGTCGGGCGAAGCACAGCCTGTGATTGGTGGTTGTAATGACAGTTAAATGACAGTTGGTACCTGAGAGTATAAATACTGTGACAGTTGTAACACATTCTGAATCGCTTGTCACCTACTAATAAACATCTTACTCTCTGACAACAGCCTGTGCTGCGTTCTAATTGGTCGGGCGAAGCACAGGCTGTTGCTGGGCTATAACACTTTACCTTATCTTTTCCTTAAGATGCCATTGCCTTTTTCCTTTGGACTGGCAGATCCCTTCAAATCTAGAATTAAGCTGCAAACATGGAATTCGCGCTAGGCTGTGGCTGTCAATATGGCTTCCTATTTTTGTTTTTGCTCTTCAGTTGAAAAGGTGAAGGTTTGGTGGTGTGTCACCCAATCATTTCTCATCTGAGTACTTCTGACATGTGTCCAGGCCTGTTCCCTGAGCCTGAACGTCAGCTGTTTGTTTTGTCTGTCAAACAGTGGATTTTTTTCATGGAAGCCCTTGAACTTTCTGACCAGCCAGTGGCATCTATCCAACTTCACTGATCAGTGACTTAATAGCCTATCCTGGCCAACAAAAGTGTGCCAATTGCCATGTAATCCTCTTGTCGATAGGGTTAAAAGTTTGGTTAGAAGATATGTGCGTATGTGGCCTGCATTAACACGTGTTCCTGTTTTTTCTAAACACGGCTAAACATGTGAACCAAGCTGCTATAGCATAAAATTAGTACTCTGTTTGTGACCATTTGACGTTATGATGGACCTCCCTGTGGGGAGACTTATGATCAAGAGTTGAACTTCTAATGGTTGGGACTCCGTGGCTGTTGCATGCCTGCAATTCAGATGCTCAGCAACCAGGCCAAATTTATAGCCATTTGCTGCATCTCACGGTAATATGGCTACATTTTACAATGGATTTGCGGAAAACCGACATTTACTTCAAGTTTTTGGCAAAAACCACAGTGATCGCTTTATGACTACGACATTTGTTTAAATGCTGCAGAGAAGGTCATAAAATTGGTGATCCAATGTAGGATTGTCATGAGTTATGATTATGATGGCAGGCTCCATTAACGTTGTAGCGCAAGGATTTGTAGTCAGTAAACTCCAGGTCAGAGATGGCTAACCTTTTTGTCATCACGTGCCAACAGCATAATGCAATGCGTGCACAATCCCCCCCAAACGCATGTGCATGTGACTCCCATGTGCCCCGCCCCCATGCATGCGTGCATGACCCCCATGCTCTCCCCATCCCCGCCAGTGGTGGGTTTCAAATTTTTTTTGAACCTGTTCTGTAGGTGTGGCTTGCTTTGTGGGAGTGGCTTGTCAGCCATGTGACTGTGTAGGAGTGGCTTGCCAGCCATGTGACTGGGTGGGCGTGGCCAACTTGTAAAATGTGGTGAAACTCACTTAACAACACTCTTGCTTAGCAACCAAAATGTTGGCTCAGGAACTCTGGCATTGAAGCACGCAAGTCTTAAAGCTCTCAAGTTACAAGACCCTTGCACCCCTAACCCTTTAGAAAAAAAACCCCAGGGGTGTCTAAACTTGACAGCTTTAAGACTTGTGGACTTCAACTCCTAGAATTCCTCCTCTCTTTCTTCATCTTGATGATGTGTGGACGGGCGGGGGGAGGGAGCTGGAACCGGTTCTAAACAGCACTAGATTTGTGGAACCTCTTCTATAGAAGAGGTTAGAACTGGCAGGAACCCACTCCTGATCCCCGCATATTTGTGTGCGTGTGCATGCATGACCCCTGTATATGCATGTGCAACCCTCTACGTGTGCCCCGCCCCTATGCATGCATGGCAGCCATCCGAAAACCAGCTGGTGGGCGCACATGCACAATGGAGCTGGGTTGGGGCGATGGCTCGTATGTCCGCAGGGAGGGCTCTGTGTGCCACCTGTGCCATCACGGCTCTAGGTTTAAAAAACCCTGGCTTGACACAATGGCTGGAAGCTCTGTGTGCACATTCATGCGGTGCTTCCTTTGACTTATTTCAAAACTCTCTCTACAAATCTTGTGTGATCTCTGACCTATCCTGAATCCTCATTCCAAAATTTTCAGCTCTCTTTTTTTGAAGACCTACCTCTTTTTCTATGCGACATTCACCACCATGGGTTGTTTTAACATGTCTTGATTCATTAGGATATCAATGGCAAAGAAAATGCAGTGTTCAGATGAGCATTAACATTGATTAAAGTTTGTGTGTATCTGTCTGTCTCTGTCTGTCTATCTTTGTGTGTTGTACAAGCCCATCTATTTGGCTAGTGTTTGGTTCAACATCTTATATGAAGCCAGAAAATAAATTAAATTCAGTAATTAAGCATGTTGTGTGAGCACAGCCATACTTTTCCCCCCCAGTTCAACTCTTTGTTTTTGTTCTAATAGAAAAAGTTGAGGAGAGAATGACACATAGTAATAGACTCTGTAGCAAACTGCCATCCATGCTGGAGCAGAAATTATTTTAGCACACACTGTAAATCCACTGTCAGATCAAGTCACCAAGCTCTCTAATCTATGCAGCAGATAATTCTTAACTATTTTTTCCAGCATTGTTCCCTTCAGCCCAATGTCTGAAAAATTACCTTAAAGGTGCTTGATTCTTCTTACCTAAAGCCCTATAGTCAGAAACAGAATAAACCTTGTGTTGGTCTTGGAATACAGGACATGGCTGTGTAACCATACAGTCTTCAAAGTGGGGAAGTTTTTAATCAGAAATTCTCTTACAAAACAGTAACCACAATCTCTGGGTATAAAGCAAGCACATTAGAAAAAGGCAAAAGGGAGAAAGGCCAGTACACTTATCCAATTTCAAAAATAAAGTCAGTCCAACTAAACCTAAACACGTGGAGAATCTCCAGCCTAATGGAAGTGAAAGACAGAAAGAAAATGCAATAATATGTAACAAATTTGCGGACTGTAGCCCATATATACTGTTGCACAAATCTTTGTTTAATAATATAGTTGTTAGCCCTATGAAGTTCTTTGTTTTCAACTTTGTAAATTGAATGAATGGGTTAAAAGAAAAGACTATCAAAATATAGTTATTTAGTTTCCTCCTCCTCCTCCTCCTCCTCCTCCTCCTCCTCCTCCTCCTCCTCCTCCTCCTCCTCCTCCTCCTCCTCCTCTTCCTCCTCTAAATTGCCCTAAAAGATGAAGTCAGATACTCTTTCAGACCCTGGAAAGAGAATTTCTGCTTACTGTAGATGTTTCACTTGAGAGCCTCTATGTCACTCCTTCCAATATAAAACAGAATTTGGCCTCAAAAGACACTCCAAGGACATTTGCTTGTCTGCCTGCTGATATACCACATGATTTTCTGGAAATTGTTTTTCCACTCATAATACAGTTCTACATTATTCATCAAATTTTACATGAGAACAATGCCAGGTTTTATATAATATGGCCTTAATTGCTTTCTAACCCAAAGACTTCTGGGTGGATCCCTAGAACATTCTTAAGCAGAATAGTTAAGGACCAACCAGATGAATCTGCATAACATGCTAAAATTTGCATGCTCACTTTTCTATATCTTAGCATGCTGTGTGAAGTCCACTTCATTAGCTTACGGTTCAATGTATTCCATGATGAAAGAAAGTGGGTTGCAGAAGTTCACATGAATGCAACATATATCTTTGTATGACCTAAACCAGCCATTAGGCATTTTCTCCTTGCTGGCTGGCCTTGTGACACTGGAATTATGTTTTCTTGATTCAATCAAATGGTGCTAGCCAGAGATACAGCTTTGTAATAAATGTGACAAAATGTGTGGAAAGAGCAAGGAGGCTTTGTATAACAACATACAAGCAGGAGCTATAGATGCTCCCTATTGATATATCTTTGCTGGAATGAACTCTTGTGTGTTCAAGGGCTTGGGAATTTAACTGGTCAAGTACAGTCACCCAGAGTCACCATAGAGGAGGAAAGGGTAGGGTAGGGAAAGAAAGGGAAGGGAAGGCATTTCTACAGATTTTGCAATCTGCTAGTGATTGCCAACTATAGGAAGTGAGGCTTATCTGTTTCAGAGGAAATGGGCAGCATAAAAATTTCATAAATAAGTAAAGATACTTCAGGCAAAAGGTTATCCAACATCTTCTTAAAAACTTCCAGTGTTGGAGAATTCACAACTTCTGGAGGCAGGTTGTTCTACTGATTAATTGTTCTAACTGTCAGAAAATTTCTCTTTAGTTCTAGGTTGCTTCTCTCCTTGATTAGTTTCCACCCATTGCTTCTTGTCCTGCTCTAGGTGCTTTGGAGAATAGTTTGACTCCCTCTTCTTTGTGACAACCCCTGAGATATTGGAACACTGCTATTATGTCTCCCCTAGTCCTTCTTTTCATTAAATGGGACATACTCAGTTCCTGCAACCCTTCTTCATATGTTTTAGCCTCCAGTCCCCTGATCATCTTTCCTTATGTCCATTAATCACTGTTGTCATCTAGAAGAGAAACATGCCCATTCTCTATCTCAGCCAGTGCATTATTTATTGCAACAGGGAGAAAGCAGAACTATTTAACTCGTGTTTTGCATCTGTCTTTACACAAAGGGATAAAACAGTCCAACCTATCAAAAACAGCACCACAAAAATCAGATTAGGAACACAAATTGAAATAAGGAAGAAAATGGTAAGTGAGCACCTGTCTACCCTAGACGAGTTCAAATCACAAGGACTGGATGGATTACACCCCAGGGTTCTGAAGGAACTGGCAGACGAGATCTCAGAACTATATCTTTCAGAGATCCTGGAACACTGGGGAACTACCAGAGGACTGGAAAAGAGCTGATGTGGTTCCCATCTTCAAAAAAGGGGAAAAAAATAGATCCAGGAAACTACACACCTATCAGCCTGACCTCAATACCAGGAAAGATTCTGGAAAAAATAACCAAGCAATGAATTAGTGAACACCTAGAAGCAAACAAAGTAATAGCCAAAAGCCAACATGGGTTTGTCAAAAACAGATCATGCCAGACTAATCTTAGTGCATTCTTTGATAATGTGACAAAATTAGTGGACCAGAGGAGTGCCGTTGATATAGTTTACTTGGACTTCAGTAAGGCATTTTATAAGGTAGACCATAACCTACTACTAGATAAAGTAGAAGAATGTGGGTTAAACAGTATCATCACCAGATGGATTCGTAACTGGCTGACCAACCGCACTCAACATGTAGTCCTCAATGGAACTGCATCTTCATGGAGGGAAGTATGCAGTGGAGTACCCCAAGGCTCTGTTTTAGGCCCAGTACTCTTCAACATCTTCATCAATGATTTGGATGAGAGAATAAATGGGAAATTCATCAAATTTGCAGATGATACCAAAATGGCAGGAATAGCCAACACTCCAGAAGATAGGTTCAAGATACAGAAGGATCTTGACAAACTTGAACATTGGGCACTATCTAATAAAATGAAATTCAGTGGTGAAAAGAGTAAGGTTCTACACTTAGGCAACAAAAATAAAAGCACAGGTACAGTATAGGTGGTACCTTGCTCAGTAGTAGTAACTCTGAAAGGGATCTTGGAGTCCTAGTGGACAACCATTTAAATATGAGCCAGCAGTGTGCAGCAGCTACCAAAAAAGCCAACACAGTTCTAGGCTGCATAAATAGAGGGATAGAATCAAGATCACGTGAAGCGTTAATACCACTTTATAATGCCTTGGTAAGGCCACACTTGGAATACTGCATTCATTTCTGGTCGCCACGATGTAGAAAAGATGTGGAGACTCTGGAAAGAGTGCAGAAAAGAGCAACAAAGATGATTAGGGGACTGGAGACTAAAACATATGAAGAACGGTTGCAGGAACTGGGTATGTTAGTTTAAGAGAAAGAAGGACTAGGGGAGACATGATAGCAGTGTTCCAATATCTCAGGGGTTGCCACAAAAAAGAGGGGGTCGAACTATTCTCCAAGGCACCTGAGGGTAGAACAAGAAGCAATGGGTGGAAACTAATCAAGGAGAGAAGCAACTTAGAACTAAGGAGAAATTTCCTGACAATTGGAACAATTAATCAGTGGAACAGCTTGCCTCCAGAAGTTGTGAATGCCCCAACACTGGAAGTCTTTAAGAAGATGTTGGATAGCCATCTGTCTGAAACGGTATAGGATTTCCTGCCTAGTCAGGGGGTTGGACTAGAAGACCTCCAAGGTCCCTTCCAACTCTGCTATTGTATTATTCTATTGTGCACAACAGGCATTCTGTTCAGGGCCTGCAAAACTCCCAGAATCCAGAAATTCCAGAAGTTTTAATCTATCCCTATTCTTGGCAGTGATTATGAAGGAAAAGCTTTGAGGATATATACAACATATATTTATGGCCCAGATTGAATCAATCACTGCTTTTAGCTTAACAAATTTAAGACTTGGATGTGAAACTCTACTGTTATAAAAGAAATGCCAGAAAAAGCAGGGGTAGGGGGTGGGGCGAGGGTTCTTTTTGTAATCCCTCCAAGAGAAATCCTGCCATGGGTCAAGCTCTTCAACTCCAGCATAATACCACAATTGTTCCTGCCTGAAGAGTAAGAAGAAAAGCTGCTTGGCAGTATTTTCCTACCGGAGTTGCTGCAGATTTCTGTTAGACTTTTATAGAGCAGAAGTGTCTGAGAAAAACCTTGTGCAGGCGCAGGCTAAGCTTTGGAATATTGTTGAAAAATACTGTCTAGGTATAGATATCATACTAAGCTACCATGGACTTGGCGTAATTTTGGTTCAGCATGGAATTTGAATCTAGACATTTGCTATGATTGCTGGGTGGAAAGTGTGAACCCAGACAATTGTGGCATGTTCAATAAATCAAATGTAATCTGTGGCTTGGCATAATTTGTGAACTCAGCCAATGCCAACTTGGGAATGGGAGGGGAGCGGAGGGTTGTTAGGGAAGGGAAGCTGGATATTTTGGTAATCTGTATACCATTTCCCTTGCAGTTCTCCACTTCTGATCTCTTAAAGCCCTTCTTGGCTTGGGGTATGCGCCCAATGTACTCTGAAATCACCTATTTTGTGGTTGGATTGAACCATGGTCTATTGAATAAGCCACATTTGCGGGATTATTAACATGCAGAATTAGAAACAGGTAGTGTAAATCACTCTATGTTTAATGTGTGAATCCAGTCATTGGCTTATATTGAATTGTAACATGGCAGTTGTGAGCTCATATTTCACTGAATCTCAGACAGACTGAGAATGCCATCTCAGAAAGTTACATGAACTTCCACAAATCAGGATTGGCCTCAACGCTGCAGGATACAGAGGCTGGAAACATGTTCCTTGTTTCAATACTGCTTTAAATGGCTTGTTCTTTTGATTTTTAAATGTTTGCTGAAAAACTGATGATATTCCTGATGATAATACTCTTATATTTATCAAATGACACCTCAAAAATTAAGATCGAAGCAGGATATACATTTTGAATTTCAATCTCTTCTTTACAGTTCCATTTTTATTCCCTTTATCTTCTCCTCCCTTTCATTTTGATGCTGCCATCTTCACAGTCTGCTGCTTCTTTGATGAACAAAATTTATCTTCTCTTGTTCCATTCTTAACCTTTTCTCAGTCCCCTTTCCCTCATGTCTGAGTCCCCAGACTATTTTTCTATACTAGAAAAATATATAGATTATATACTAGTTGTGAGATACCTCATTTATTGAAATCCTCGTTTTCCTATCCAATTTGACCATTTCTGCCATTTTTGTCCTTTTTTGTTTTTAATGTTTCCTTTTGATGGACGTTCCCTTATTTTTAAATGTTTATAAACTGCTTGCAGTTTCTGGGAGACTGGTGATGTATTGTTATTATTAGTATTTTCCCATCGTCAATAGCAAATAAAGCTTTGCTATGATTTTTATACAAGTTCAATTTCCTCATACATGGGCCAGAATCAGTGGTGGGAGTCAAAAAATTTTACTACCAGTTCTGTGGGCGTGGTTTGTGGGTGTGGCAGAGGAAGGATACTGCAAAATCCCCATTCCCTCCCCTCTCAAAATTTCCGCTAACGGTTCTCCAGAACCTGTCAGAACTGGCTGAATACCACCTCTGGCCAGAATCATTTTCCTCTGAACACCCATGTAAAATGAAATTAGGGATGGCTATGCTCTCCTGCAGAGCCATATATGAACAGTCCAGAAGCCATCCATTTGCAAATAACAATATGTTTAATTGCATAATTATATATCTACCTACAATAAGTATTAATAAAATAAGTCTAGTTAATAATTTATCGTTCTTCCAGTTCTTTCAGCAACTCGTCAAAATGAGTGATGTACCACTTTGCCTTTTCTTTTACTTGTTTCCGTACAACGTTGCCCCCAAAGCCGATGAAACAGTCCTGGGCAAACAGAAAACAAACAAGGTGGGAGTTATTCTTCCTCTCCCTAGAAGACCATTTCAATATTCACAGGTCATGGACAAATTGGAAATGTGTCCTCATCCTCTAGTAAACTGAAAAAGCAACACTTATGAACAGCAAGACTGAATTGTTGTTTATTCTTAGGAGAATTAAATACTTTGGGCACATGGACATCTGAGAAAATAAAGACATTAAGAGTCAGGCAAATTTTTCAAACACTTGTGGAATTCCTGTCTTTCTGTCTTAATGCCTCCTGTGATTAGATAATGTAGAAGGAGAGCTGTGTTAGTCTATATAGTGGTCAAAAATGAGAGGGTGTGAGTTCCAACTCAATGTTATTAAAGTGTGTGCCTTTTAATAAATGTGTTAATCAGGAAAGTGCTACCAAATTCTTTTGTTTTTTTGCTTTTCTTTCTGTATCTCTTAACTTGTGCTTTATGCTGTGTTTTCTATTGTTAAATCTTTTTTGCTCTGACCCACCCCCACACCCGTAGAGAAAATGATTCTGAAATAACTTCTTTTCGCTAGCCTAGCACCATATCTTTCCTACCAATGAGCCACTGCATTCATTGCACCTCCTTTATCTGGTCATCCGAAATTCCAAATCTAAATCCACTGATCTAATAAGGAAGAAATATTTGCTTTAAATGTTAAGCTGGCCAACTACCATGACCAGCACAAGGATTTTGCTTCTCAATGCCAAGTCTAAATGTTCTGGTTGTTCTATGATCTATTCATTCTGATTTGCCTCCCTTCCACCAAAAGATATAAAAGACAATAATTAACAATGAGTGATAATTATTAACCAGGAATGGGAATCATGCTTGGTTCCTTATGGAGAGGAATGTACCAAAAATGATTTTTTTAAAGGCTCCCCTTTTTCATCTGTGCATGCTTTGTGGGTTCATTTTGTCTAAATGGTGTGTGGGTTTTTGCACTGTAATGTGTAAATTAAGTTGCTTTTGTTAATACTAAGGTTGGGAAAATGCAGGTACCGTATTTTTCAGACTATAAGACGCACTGGAGTATAAGACGCACCAAGATTTTGAAGAGGTAAATTTTTTAAAAAGGTTTTTGTCCTCCCCAGCCCCCAGGAGCACTCTGCAGACCTCCCAAACCCTCTGCATGACCTGCAAAGTGCTCCTGAGGGCTGGGGAGGGCAAAATTGCGATGTGTGGAGAATTTGGGAGGTGAAAAACAGGCCTGTTTTTCGTAAAAGTGGGGTGTGAAGAGGGTTTGGGAGACCTGTAGAGTACTCTTGGGGGCTGGGGAGGGCAAAAAAATGGGGTGTTTAGAGAGTTTGGAAGGCCTGCAGAGTGCTCCTGAGGGCTTGGGATGGCAAAAACACCTCCGTTTTTGTTTAAAACGGGCCCCTTTTCACTCATTTTTGCCCTCCCGAGCCCCCTGGAGCACCCTATAGGCCTCCCAAACCCTCTGCGCATCCATTTTTGCAAAAAATGGGATGTGTAGGGTGGAGTTTCAGGAGGCCAAAAATTCTGTATTCAGTATATAAGATACACCCAGATTTTCACACTCTTTTTTGGGGGGAGGGGAAAGGTGCTTCTTATACTCTGAAAAATACAGTAATTCTTTCTGGAGAGAGAAAATTGAAAGGAAGACAGATGAATCTGTGTTTTATCAGGAGGCTAGATTAGGTCACTTTTATATAGTATATGCTAACTAGGCAAATATGCTGACTCATTTATTGCATTTAAACGGGGAGCCAAAAAAGCTCCCCAGCTTTTGGTCAGTCTTGATCTCTGACACATTGCCTATCCCAATCTCTGAGGAGTTAAAAAATACAGGAAACTCAACACAGACTACCCAAGACCAGGGGTGTCAAACTCAAGGCCTTAGATCTGGCCTGCGGGCCTGCCCTGGAAAGAAGGAAAGCATGGCCCATCCCATGGTGCCTCTGCCAGCGAAAATGGAGCCTTGGCAGGCCATGCGCGCGCGTGCGCACACACACACACACACACGCTCCATTTTCGCTGGCAGAGGGCTGCAGGAGGTTGCCGCCAAAAATGAATGATGTGGGGCTGTCCATGCCCCCCGCCCCCCTGAGGTGAAACACAACCCTGATGTGGCCCTCAATGAAATCAAGTTTGATACCCCTGCTCTAGCCCAACAGGCAGAAGGGTAAATAAAAATTAAATTGTGGTTATAATGTCCATCTTAGATACTCACTGCTGGAGGGCAGGCTTCCATGTCTGTTGCTCCATCACCAATCATAACTACTTTCTTAAATTGAAACTGTTCTTTCAAGTAACTGATGACTTGTCCTTTACCACCTGACTCAGCTGTTGGCTGCGCCTCATCAAAACCGGCGTATTCTCCTAAATAAATGACACAAAGAGAAATCCTTGACTGGCTGTCTCAAAATATTAGGGAGAATTTCAAAGATGTTAGAAGTCTGAGAAAGGGAGAAAAATGTCCTCAGAGAATGTGGGAAGTTCTAGTCCTCGGAATTCTGATACAAAATATTCCAAGTCTGGGAAATCCATTCTCTGGTTAGAAATCTAGGTTTTATTTGCATGTTGGCTTTACAGTATATCTTACCTTTTCATTCAGAAGACCAGAGTGGTGTACATAACACTACAAGAATGTGGAATGAGGATGGCTCAGAGTCACCCAGGAAGATTTTAGGGCTGAGGTCAGTGGTGGGTTTCAAATTTTTTTAGAACCTCTTCTGTAGGCCTGCTTTGTGGGAGTGGCTTGCCGGCAATGTGATTGGGTGGGAGTGGCTTGCCAGCCATGTGACTGGGTGGATGTGGCCAACTTGTAAAATGTGGTGGAACTTACTTAACAACGCTCTTGCTTAGCAACCAAAATGTTGGCTCAGAAACTCTGGCATTTGAAGCATGCAAGTCTTAAAGCTGTCAAGTTACAAGACCTTTGCACTCCTAACCCTTTAGAAAAAAAAAACCAGTGGTGTTCAAACGTGACAGCTTTAAGACTTGTGGACTTCTACTCCCAGAATTCCTCCTCTCTTTCTTCATCTTGATGATGTGTGGACGGGCGGGGGGAGGGAGCTGGAACCGGTTCTAAACGGCACTGTGGATTTGTGGAACTTTTTCTATAGAAGAGGTTAGAACTGGCAGGAACCCACCCCTGGCTGAGGTGGTCTAGAATCTGGGTCTCCCCAATGCCATTCTGATCTTTTAATTATTATGCCATCCTGATTTTGTCTTAATAATCTTAGTACATAAATTTGGCTATTTACTTTTCCTCTGAAGAGGAAGAAACTTTTTCTTACATGCTCAGAGGCTCAAATGTCTATTATTAGGCCATTAATTTCAAAACTAATTCCTGAAAATAGAAAACAGGTCCCAAACACATTAGCCTCTGATTCCATCATTTAAAGGTTTGGGGGAAATTACCATTCCTCACTTTCTCTATATATTCAGGCTTCCTACCCTTCTCTAGAAGCAAAAAGGGTTGGCACAGACAGTGGAAAAAATCCACACACTTGAGTGACCCTGTTTATTGCAATGTTCCAAATAAGCTGAGCCTGGTTATAAATTTGTAATATCAGTGGGATATCACCAGCAGGCTATCTTAAACCTTGAAGTTGTATATTTTATCAGCTAATATTTTATCAGAGACCCTGCTGATTGCTCAATAAACAAGCTGATCTCAGCAACACACTCTTTGCTCTTACCATGTGCCAAAGCAAAGGGTCAAATCTCAACCCTTGGAAGGAATTACTTGTTTTACATAACCTGGGCAGTTGATGTTTCATAATTGGGAAACGGATTAGAAGGCCTAATTCTTCAAGCGCAACCATTTACTGTTTAAAGATTTCACTTCAACTTGTTTTATCAGCTGAGGGTCAACTTAAGCAACAACTGGGTCTATAATTTAAAAACAATTAAACAATTCAAAATATTCCAGAGGAGAACAGGCTTGTGGAAAATCCTTTCTACAAGAACAGGCTAAAATTTCTGCACTTTGGAAGCAGGGAAGATTTAGTAAGGGTCACAGTAGTTTACAGATTATTAACTATGATTTTGGAAGAGAATCTCTAAATCTATACACTGCTGAATCCTAGATTATGGGAAAGCAAAAGATGAAGGCCAGGGACCTGCTGCTTCAAGATAAACTTGTGGCTTTTAGCTTCTTTGGGAAGCAGGAAGCTGAACTAAACCAGTCTCCCCCTGCTTTTGCCCTCCAGACTACAACCCCCAGAGTTCTCAGCTACATGAGCAGGTTAGGCACAGCTGGCCTAATGGACTTTTAGTTCTGCTTTATGTTCTAAAAAAGCAAATGAAGCCCAAAATTTCCAACTCAGAAATTTGAGAAGCTTAAGTGTCCTAAGGGTAAAACCTGTCAGATATTTATAACCCCAAAGATCCTTTTTGCAGACAGCTCAACAAACTAGTTTTGCAGTACACTTTATTCACATTTCTGAAATGTGACCTGCAGTGTGAAAAGTCACTAGAAGATCTGTAAGAAATGTGCAGCAAACCTTGACTTATTGTATGAATTGGCAATGAGACTCGTCAGTTGGCTTGTTAAGGCCAAGCAGTGGTGTATTAACCATTAAGCCGACTAAGCACATGCTTAGGGCACCAGGGCCAACCGGGCACCACAAAGTTGAGAAAGAAAGAGAAAAAAAAACAGTGAAGCTTGGCTTCGTTTGTACAGCACGTACAAAGGAGGGGGGGGGCACCAAGATTTGTCAGTGCTTAAGGCACCAGTGAGCCTTAATCTGCCACTGAGGCCAAGTGAAGATTTAGCTACCCCTCCCTCAGAAAAGGCCCTCTGTGCATAGAGTGCAGGGGCATTCTTTTGAATTATGTGTGAGAAACAAGTACCTACTTTCTTCATGCAAAGATGAAAAAGGAACTGATCTACCAGTAAGGAAGTCCTAAAACGTAGGTAGGACACATATTTCGGTTTTGAGCCTGGATTGCTTTCTTGGGTACGCCATAAAATACTGCAGCCTTCAATCTGAAACAGGTTCCTGCTTCTAATCTAAACTTACAGTCTGCAACTTTATTATTTTTCAATGGAAATGTATCATGTGGACATACAGTAATGTATTAGAATACCATTATTTTCCTGAGTTCCAAACCAAGAAAGAAAGTTGAAGTAAGAAAGTAATTTAAAAAGCTTTTCTGCTCATATGGTACAGTAGTTAACATACCAAAGTAAAAGTGGAGGAACCCAGATTTTAGTTCATTCTCAGTTTTAGAAACTCCCTGGGTGATTTGGCCAGTCTTGCCTTCTCAACACAACCAACTTCACAAGCTGGTTGGTGGTGGGGGTGGAAATAAGCCAGTGGTGGGATTCAAATAATTTAACAACCTGTTCTCTGCCCTAATGACCAGCTGGGTAGGCAGGGCTCAGTGGTCATGTGACTGGGTGGGCATGGCCAACTCAATGTCACTCACGTTGATGGGCACTTCATCTTAGCTGTTACAATGTAATAAGGGTTAACGGGAGAGGCAGTTTCTGTAAGCAGGGCAATAAAGATTAGGTTAGAAACAACACCAGAATGTTTCCTTCCTGCCTTCCTTACAGGATTAGCCCTGTAAAGTGGAAGAAAACGAAATGAGATTTCTTCCAACAACTGGTTCTCCGAACTGCTTAGAAAGTTAACAATTGGTTCTCCTGAATAGGTGCGAACTGACTGAATGCCACCACTGGAATAAGCCCTATGCTTAGAACTACAAACAAATACCGAATGTAAATTTCAACAATGAAGGAAGGAATGATTTAGTCTTGTATAGAATAAATTTTCTCATTGATTACCATAGCTAGCCTTCAAACAATTCTTATACGTTTCATTTTATTTAAAGCAACAGACTTTGAACAGTTTTTGATCCTTCTTTGCAACAGAATTGAGATGTTCTGTAATTCTGTTTCAGTTAACACATCATAGAGATATTATTATTTATTAATAGGATTTGTATGCGGCCCAATCCCGAAGGACTTATTATCTTATTATCTTTGAACCCTTTTAAGTCAACAACCTTATCAGTTCTAAGTTCAATCATATGGAAAATTTTACCATTAAAGTAGAATTTCAATCTGTTGGCGTAGACATTTGCTATTGGAATGTTTAATTGTGAGGCGACATGTTCGACAATGCTCTGAAACCCTCCAGAAATTAAGAAAACTTGGACACCACGCTGGTGGAGCCGGTTGACGAGTTCTCTTTAAGGGAGAAAAAAATAAGAGACCTTAAAGTCAGGCAAAAGGAATGAATACATTCAAACAGGTTGTTTTTGTTTGCATTATTAGAATCTGCATCAGGGGTAGTCAACCTTTTTATACCTACCGCCCACCTTTGTATTTCTGTTAGTAGTAAAATTTTCTAATCGCCCACCGGTTCCACAGTAATGGTGATTTCTAAAGTAGGGAAGTCAATTAAATTTAAAAAAGGAAAGTGCTTCAGTATCGGACAAAACCCCTACCACCCACCATGAAAGCTGGAACGCCCACAAGTGGGCGGTAGGGACCAGGTTGACTACCGCTGATCTACATAGTAGACCCATAATAAGCAAGAGAGGTCCAAGGAGATCTTGAGGCTCACAAAGCAGGCTCCAGCAATAAACTTTTGAAAAATGAAAAGGTACATTGGGCACAGAGAAGTAAGAGTTCCTGGGAGACCTTACTGCATGATAACCGTCTCCATTCTAATGCCTTTGCTATACATTTTATTTCAACTTACATAATCCCCAACCAGGATGAAAAAGATGGTATTTATTTGTGAATTTTTAAATTGAAAATTAAGGCATCTGGCGTGAATGAAATATATGAGAAGACTCTGTGGCAGTGTTTTGCCAAGTATCAGAGCAGTGAGCAGGTGCCCAGGCAATCACTTTGTTTGGATCCTGAGACAATGAGCAGTCCTGGGAATAAAGATATTTTAAGTGTTGTTAGTACTAACTTAAATTATTAACTTAAAACAAGATGATACCCACATTTCCTACAAGCTTCTTAATAATGGCAGCAGAGAAAGCTCCCAAAGTGGCTAATTTCCACAGTACCCAGTGCTAGGTTCTGAGCAGACACTCCCAACAAACAACAATAGCAATAGCATTCAGACTTATATATCACTCCAGAGCACTTTATAAGCAAGGGTGGCTCAGTGGCTAAGACGCTGAGCTTGTCAATCAGAAAGGTCGGCAGTTTGCCGGTTCAAATCCCTAGCACTGCATAATGGAGTGAGCTTCCGTTACTTGTCCCAGCTTCTGCCATCCTAGCAGTTTGAAAGCATGTAAAAATACAAGTAGAAAAATAGGGACCACTTTGGTGAGAAGGTAACAGTGTTCCATGCGCCTTCGGTGTTTAGTCATGCTGGCCACATGACCATGGAGACGTCTTTGGACAGCGCTGGCTTTTCGGCTTTGAAACGGAGATGAGCACCGTCCCCTAGAGTCGGGAACAACTAGCACATATGTGTGAGGAGAACACTTGCTTTTACCTTTAGGACCTTATAGCACTCTCTGGGCAATTTACAATGTAGAAGCATTATTTGCATATTGTCCCCAATAATCTGGGTCCTCATTTTACCCACTGCAGGAGGAGGGAAGTCTGCGTCAACCTTGAGCCCTGACACAATCGAAGTCCAGGCTGTGGACAGAGTTTGCTTGCAATACTGCACTTTAACCATTGCACCACCAGGGCAATAACTCAAAGGTCGTTTTTAAAAAAAATCAAAATCTGGCACCATGATTTCTTGGCCCTGTTTTTAAGATCATGAGACTGACCTTGATTGGGTAGCACATGACTCTATGATGGGAACTAAATGTGTGTGATTTTCACAGATTTGCAGTTCTGTGGAGATTTTCCCTCCCCTTTTCCTTTTTTGAGTAGATGAGTGGAAAAAACAACTAGAAGAGGGTTAGCTCAGAATGAGCTCTAAACTTGTAGACTTCTTAATATGAAGGAGAAATAAAAAATATGTTACCAAACTTCTCAAATAGCCAAGTCTGGGAATAGCAAAAGCTCATTTTCACAAAAGAACTACCATTTTAGTCTAGTAAGGTAAAATTAAAGGTTCCCCTCACACATATGTGCTTAGTAGTTCTCAACTCTGGTGGTGCTCATCTGCGTTTCAAAGCAAAAAAGCCAGTATTGTCTGAAGACGTCTCTGTGGTCCTGTGGCCAGCATGACTAAATGCCAAAGGCACATAGAACGCTGTTACCTTCCCACCAAAGTGGTCCCTGTTTTTCTACTTGTATTTTTACATGCTTTCGAACTGCTAGGTTGGCAGAAGCTGGGACAAGTAATGGGAGCTCACACTGTTACGGGCGCTAGGGATTCAAACTGGTGACCTTTCTGATTGACAAGCTCAGCATCTTCACATTTCTGGGAAAGAATAAGGGGTCAGAGCCACCCAAACCTTAGGGGAGATTGTTCCAAAAGACAGGGGAAGCAACAGAGCAGGCATGTCTTCTAGGTCTCATTAGACGGCTACTTCAGGCAAATGACTGTCTACCTTGGTGTGTAATTTTGGGACCGTCAGAAATAACAAGAAGTAGATGGTCCTGAAAATAACAGCCCTGTTCCATACAGGGATTTATAGATGATAACTAACTTTTGAATCATACCCAGAAGTGTATCAGGAGCCGTTGCAATGCACAGAACACAGTAGTGGTTTTACATGGACATACTAATATGTCTGCACTACTGCTCTCTGGACCAGTTGCAGCAACTGGATAATCTTAGAAGGCCGTCATTTGTAGAGAACACTGCAGAAATCCAACAAGGAGATGACTAAGGCATGAATGACAATGAACAGGGCCTCCTGATCTAGAAATGGGGGCAATTTAGGCAGAAGATAAAGTAGTGCAAAGGCCTTCCTGGACATACCCACATTTTTCAGAGTATAAGACGCACCGGGGTATAAGATGCACCAAGGATTTGAAGAGGCAATTTAAAAAAAAAAGTTTTTGCACTCTGCAAACCTCCCAAAATTGGCCAGTTTTTCGCAAAAACAGGCCCGTTTTTTTTAAAAGGGCATGAATAGCCTTTAGGAGGCTTGTAGAGTGCTGGGGGGGGGGGGCAAAAATGAGCAAAAACCAGGCCGTTTTTCACAAAAACAGGCCTGTTTTTGTCAAAAAAGGGACATGGATAGCCTTTAGGGGGCTTATAGAGTGCTCCTGGGGCTGGGGGAGGCTCAACTGAGCAAAATGCAGCCTGTTTTCGCTCATTTCTGCCCTCCCCAGCCCCAAGGAGCACTCTGCAAGACTCCTAAAGGCTATGTACGGCCATTTTGGTAAAGGGGCAGGGTTTTGGGAGGCAAAAAATGCTGTATTCAGTGAATAAGACACACCCAGATTTTCAGCCTCTTTTTTGAGAGAAAAAGGTGCGTCTTATACTCTGAAAAATATGGCTGTCACCTGTTTTTCATAGGAGCTGTGAGTCCAGGAGGAACCCAAACTGTTTACCAGCTTTGAGTCAAGGAATGCAGTTGCACCGAGAACCAAAGATGAAAATCCCCAGATCAGAATCCAAATTCCATATCATAGCTTGAAAAACAAGCCGATAAAGCAAAGTTTGGCTGCAGTTTGAGTACAATTAAAAAAATAGTATTATTGCAATGGATTTTAATCTCAACTGGCAATGGGCAAGAAAAAGGAGGGGGAGCAAAGATAATCTTGGCTGAATTCAGGAGCAGTTTGTATGCTTTGATGGATTGCCTTAATAACCGGGGGTGGCGGGGGAATCCAACTCAAAGATCCAAGTTCCAGTCCAACCTTATTGTACTATGTCTTTCATAAAATCCTAGGAACACACAGCAAGTTCCTATGATAATCTCCATGTGCAAAATACATTTTGGGAATACCGCACAACATAACCATTCCTAATATTTCTTACCTTATTCCTGGCGTTAGCTGGGGTGGATGCTCTGATATTAATTTCTGCACTTGTTCGTAGGAAGGTCGTATGAGGCCTAGTCGCGCAGTTAAAGCTGCCTTGAACGTTACTGAACCTCCCATTGCTCTGCGAGTCCTAAAGTAGAAGTCAGAGAAATTCATGTCAGGCTCTTAAGGAAAGGAGAAGGATCTCCTGAGGAGTTTCAGTACACAAATGTGATAAACTAGAATGTATTGTGGAAATCCACTGAACATTTATTCTGTGATCTAAGATTATAAGGGCTCACCATTGTATCAAACCATACTGTTGTAGGCAGTTCATTCCTTATAGTGGCCAAATACATGTTTATGGAATCCATAAAGAGGATAATACTGACTTTTTCAAGCTGCTGTTCAAAAGATGGAACCTGATGTTCACTAATGCTAGGTTTATTTATTATTCGTTTGTTTAGAACATTTATATGGTCGCTCACTCACTCTCAGAGACTTTGGGTGGCTTGCAAAGAATAAAAACTTAATATAAAAAAAAAACCAAAAACTCTCCACCCTGTTCCCCTCTGGTGACAGCACATTCAAATGAGACACTTGATGGGATCCATTCCACTCTGGATTCTCTTGGCCCATGGGGAAAACAATGAAACGTTGTTGCTTGCTTTTGGGCCAAATAACAATTTAGATCGGGGGTGTCCAAACCTGGGAACTTTAAGACTTGTGGACTTCAACTCCCACAATTCCCCAGCCAGCCATGCTGGCTGGGGAATTGTGGGAGTTAAAGTCCACAGGTCTTAAAGTCCCCAAGTTTGGACACCCCTGATTTAGATGAATAAATTTCTGTGAATGTTGCCTCAATCCCAATCACCTGTAACTGCTATTTCAGTGTTAAAAATGGCACATATGGCATTTCTAGTATGATCCTTAAGTGGTTTTTTAAAAGAATTAAAAGTTCTTATTGTTATGCAACGTAGTTATGTGTAAATACTTGGTAAATGCCCTGTGTTCTTGTACCACAACAGTGTTAAATAGTTTCTCAACTACACCCAGTGCAGGCTGGCATTTCTCTTTCATTATTAAAACAAAAAACACCAGAAACTTGCACGGCTGGTTTAACTAGAAGTAGCAAGAGGACAGTGAAAAAAAATACATAAGTATTAGAGGCAATAACAACACTGCAGCTGTGGTCAGCAACTTTTTGGACAGACATGACCAGCTACAGGAACTTTTCACATCCATTGTCAATTCACACTGTGTTCTGGCTTGGGCAAGCAGAAGATCCAACAGAATCTCTCAGCATTTAGGCCTGGTCCTGAAAATGCCAGATACTGATCACAACATAGCTATTTTGTAAAGTATCTTTACAAAAATACTTTACAACATAACTATTCTAAAAGTTTACCATAGATGCATTTCTAAACTGTATATTAAAGTTGTGCCAGAGATACTCAAAAATCCGCATGGCATTATGAAACAAATCTTACAGGAAGCTTAATTGAATCTCTCACGATTTACTATATATTATCACAAAAGTTTGAAATCCACAAAGACACTGAATGTTATACTGAAGGTATGATTATAAAGGCCTTGGACTGATAATAAAATTATACAAGCTTTTTTTTTCATCACAGAGCTATCTCATATTATCTTTTCATCTTTGCACATATAGACTCTGATAATGTTGTCTGCATTATTCAGTGAAATGCCAAAGCAAGCAAAAGCACAGGCAAACTTTAGAGTTACTTTGTAAGTCATATTGAAGAGATACAAAAGACAAAGCTGGCTGCATAACTAAAGACTTAAGATACCATACTGGGGGGGGGGGGGAGAGTTAGTAGTGTTCCAGTTGTGCCATGAACCAGCTTCCAATGAGATAATAAAAAGGTAAAGGTTCCCCTTGCACATATGTGCTAGTTGTTTCCGACTCTATTGGGCAGTGCTCATCTCTGTTTCAAAGCCAAAGAGCCAGCGCTGTCTGAAGACGTCTCCGTGGTCATGTGGCTGGCATGACTAAACGCCAAAGGTGCACGGAACGCTTTTACCTTCCCACCAATTTTTCTACTTGCATTTTTACATGCTTTCGAACTGCTAGGTTGGCAGAAGCTGGGACAAGTAACAGGAGCTCACTCGGTTACACGGCACTAGGGATTCGAGCCACTGAACTGCTGACCTTTCTGATCGACAAGCTCAGCATCTTAGCCACTGAGCGTCCCTTTAATGAGATAATAGATGAACTCAAAATGAGTATATGTTGTCATATCAATATATTTAAAGCAGTGGTTTGATTCAGTCAAAGAGAAGCAATATTCCTTGTTTAATTTTCCTGCCTTCCATCTTCTTGACTTTAGTGTTTATGATCTGTTTCAAAACTGACTACAAAACTGGTTTCTCAGAGTAGAAATAGTCCTGATCTGAATATGCTTGTTGGATGCTTGCTCACAATTATCTGCTCAAGAAGCTTCGTACATGATCTGATTAAGCTCTGATAAAACTAAGCAATTCTCATCCAGGACTTTAGATGGGCAACCAAACCCAAACATTAAACCTATAAATTTAATGTATTTAAATAAATTGTTAGCTTTTTGTTGGTAAGAGCAGTCGCCATTGCATACAGCCCAGTGGCTTTGGACTCCTCAGATTCAGGTCAAACACCCAGTCTTTTGGGTGAACAAATTTTCATCTCTGTGCCCCAAAGGTGCTTTTTCAAAAGACACCTGGACTTTCTATGATTTTCGTTAAAGATGTTTCGCTTCTCATCCAAGAAGCTTCTTCAGTTCTGAAGTGAAGAACTGGACAACAGAACTGAAGAAGTATCTCGATGTCTGCTCTCTCTTCTCAAAAGCATCAAGCAAGCCACAATTCATACTTACATTTCTGCCACCGCATCTCCAACACCACAGAATTTTGCCAGTTCATCGATGCCTTCTTCTTTAATGACTGTGCTGTCCACATCGAAGCAAATGGCATCGGCATTGAGGAAGATTTCCTTCATCTCCATGATAGAAGACATCTTTTTGGGAACCTTCCTGTTATGTGAAAGATAGATGAAGTCATTCTGGATGTTGCCAGCCTGCACCCTCAGTTGGGCCATCTTCGAAGCAGATCTGTGGCTGAAAGCCCTGTGTTGAGAGGGGACAGCTAATGCCGCAGCTCCTTTTTAAGCAAGAACAGGGAGCAGAGGAGGGGGGTAGAGGAAGCTGCTGATTTGCTGGCTTCAGGGGCAGCAGCAATATGGGCAGACAATCAAGGTTGCCCTCCCTACTGAGTTAACCATTCCCGAAACTTTCACTGACACAGCCCATCTGAGGTACCGCACCCAACATTTAATAAAGAGAAGGATTTTTCCACTAGAGTGGCCGTCTAGCTTACTCTTTGTTACCCAAAAATTCCACAAAATGAATTTTACCTCTTGAATAAAAATAACCACTAAAAGAATCCATCTTAAATTGATTGAAGGCAAAGTAAATAATCATTTTTGATATCCCAGGGAATGAAACCAGAGCTTTAAAGTTTAACCAACAAACAAGAGGAAAATTAAAAGGAAGTATTAAAGTGTATAATTGTGGCGAAGGGGAAGAATCAGCACCATGAGGAAAAAACAAGAGTTTTTCATCAGCAACTGGAATGGGACATTTGTCTATATAATGATAATAAATGATTGCATCAGGAAGATCCTCTCAGTCACAAGAATAGGAACTATACAAGATTTTCTTAGGGGATTTTTTGTTTCACATCTCTCCCATTTTTGGATCTACTGTGAAAGTCCTGGTCATTAATGTGTCAAAATGTAGTGAAGAAGTTGGGTAGCCAATGGATGGGAGCAAAATGATAAAGGAAAATTTAACTTTTTTCAGTCATCATCCAAACTTTTACAGCCCAGATATTGTATGCCACCTTTACTTCTTACAAAAAGACATGTGGACCCCAGAATAAGTTGCTTAAGGAGCCAATCCAGACACCTTTATTTAATGTGTTTTGCTCCAATGTGGAAAGTGGCACAAAGCATAAATCTTATTGTCCCCTTAGTTAGCCTCCCACAGATGTAGCGAGAGTTTCCTAGATGAAGAGAAAAAGAGAACTTTTCATCAGATAAGGTGATTAAGAAAAAAAACATTAAAAAACGACTAATTTTGGAAGTATCTCTTGGTTTCATTGTTGGATGAAGAATGAACAAGCTTCCAAATATGCACAATGGGACCCTTCATATACCTGAGTGAATCACATTGTCTCGTACTTGTGAAAAATTGCCCTGTCCCCTTTGTCCTAAACATACATTATTATTTTCTACATGTTTTTTTAAGACTATCCTGGTTAAGGCAACCAGATGTCTGGTCATTCTTGCTGGCCAGGCCAAAGTGTCAATGGAAGGAATAATAGAATAACAAAATTGGAGGGGACCTTGGAGGTCTTATACTCCCAACTCAAGCAGGAGACTCTATATCATTCTGGACCAATGGCTGTCCAATCTCTTCTTAAAAACCTCCAGTGATGGAGCAGCCACAACTTCTGAAGGCAACCATTCCACCGATTATTCTCACTGTCAGAGAATTTCTTCTTAATTCTAGGTTCTTGTCTTGTCCTCAGGTGCCTTGAGAGTAGGGTGTTCACCTCTTCTTTGTGACAGCCCCTCAAAAATTAGAAGACTGCTATCATGTCATCCCTAGTTCCCATCTTCTCTTTGTTAGACTAGTCATATCCAGTTCTTGTAATATGTTTCATCCTCTAGCCCTCTAATCACCTTTGTTGCTCTTCTCTGTATTCTTTCTGAAGTCTAGAGGAGATCTTGGCAACTGGAAGGGAGATCCTGGCTAGATCATAGCTTCTGCTGTGTCATCACCATTAACTGCCTCAATGTGCCGCAAATTGTGCACATAGTAAAGCTTACATGAGGAAAAGATGGGAAATACCACTTATAAATCAGATCAGATCAAAGTTAGATGACCTATGGATGTGTTGAGGTAAAAAGAAGGCTGCATCATGAGGAGGGGTCTTCAAAGAACAGTTAAGCGAAGCATCTTCCAACCAAGTAGGAGAACATGAGAAAGTGTTGAAACTTAGTTTGTACCTAAGAATATTTTTAGAGGTTTCCATTGCTTTTTGTTTCACTGTGGGCTAATTATATTTTACAATCTACGAATACTTTTTATGCTAGTAAAGGTGATGGCTAAACATAAAGAAGCCTTACAAACTTCACTCTGACATTAGGAAGACACAGACTATTAGTCCCAGTATATCCTGGTAGGATGTGACAATTGAGGCTGCTTGCTTTAAGCAAGACAGAATCTGAGGTCAGAATCTGGTCAGAATCTGAAAAGAGGCAATTATGATAAAAGGAAAGGATCTGGGAAAGTGTTGAGAAAGCAGAACTTCACATTTGCTCACTAGCAGCCTTGATTTGCTGATGGCTTCCAAATGTTCTGTTTGTTTTAAGCCAGAGAAGGCAGATGAGAGAGATTTGACTCTGGGGCAGAGTTGGAACACCGTGCAACATGACGCATTGTTACACAATGCCATGAAAAAGACACATGCTCACAGCTTTGGGGTACATCCAGCTGTTTTTTTCCAGCAATACAAAAGGATAAACATCCAACCAGAACTCAGTCTCATGTAACCTGGCCAACTTTGACAGGGACATGCACCAAGCTGCCTGCGTCACCCTGTCTCCGAATCATGATGTAATATCTGCTAATCAGAGCTGGATTGCAATAGGGACTTTTGGTGATAAAGGAAAACATGTGCTTGCCATGCAGTGATATTTTACTGGCCCACACTGCTATTTGGGGAGAAGCTTTATAAACATATACCTGACCATTCATGGAAAAAGTGGGGAAACTAGTCAAATTCTTTTCAGCTAAATATATATATATATATATATATATATATATATATATATATATATATATATATATATATATATATATATATATATATATATATATATATATATATATATATATATATATATATATATAATGAAAACTCTAGTAAGAATAAACAAAGGCTAGGTCACTTTTTAAGACCTCAAATGGATTTTTAAAACTGCTGAAATTTTGAGAGATTACTAAATTTGACAAGCTTACTTGACATCTCCAAAATTCATGTAAGTACACAAAATCGCACAAAACCTGGCAATTGTTTAAAATTATTCCAACAATCTTTAATTTTCAATATTACACATTTTATTTAGAGTTGGAGTTCTGTAGATGCTATCTAGAGATCTGTGAGTATTTTGGCACACAAAGATGTGCAAAAAACCTGGCATAAACAGGTAGGACTTCCCCACTTTTTTCCCCCTTTTTTTCTTTTTCAGAGTTTTTGTAAGGTACTGAATGCTGAGCTAAAATATGAACATAGTTATTTCTCAGGCCCATTTTTTTCTAACCACAATTATGCAGAAATTTCAAAACAGCTTACTGCTGAAATACAGCCGTAGGTGGTTTGCTGTGGAAAACCAGTATTACTACCCGTTTTAAGCAGCCAAACAAGATGGCATTTATGGGCCGCACCAGAGCTTCATGGGTTTGCTGTATGTCCTCTGGACTACCCAGTGATACCATAAACCAAAGATGAGAAATTTGCTGATGCCTGGTAGCTGGGTTCTCTACCAGATGGGTTCCCTTTGGATATTAGAGGCTTTTCAAACCCTCTAGGGATGGGAAAGCTTTGGCTGGCTCCGAAAGAGGAAGATATGGCAGACAAATATGCCAGAACACTTAGTCCAACTGCACCTGAAGTTGGGGAAATTTAATTTTCCAAGGGTACCCAAAAATGTGGAAATTTGAAACATGCCAGTGCTGGCTTGTTGTTGTTCCTGTATGAGCAGTTCATGTGGGAAACTGGGAGTGCTTAATGCTATCTATAGAGGGATAGGATTTGGAGTTAGTTTCCCCGCACTTTATTTGGTTGGGAGGTTGTTAACTTTTTTATAGGTATGAACCTAACAGATACATAACTCATCTATTTCCCTGCAGGAAACTGATTGAAAATTTCAGGGATTTATTTGGTGGTTTGAGACTGAAGTTCAGCAGCATACTCCTGATTGGCCTCTACCGTGTCCCAAAAAAGGATTTCCGATGAGGCATACCTACCCCTAGCGTAAGCCATAGTTCATATACTGTACATTGTCAGGGACATAATACAATTATACTGAGCGAGCAACCGTAGGAAGTCTTTCCTCACCAGTAGAAGGAAAAATTGGACTACTTTCCTTTTGCATATCAATTCTCTCTTACATGATTGAGCGGATGGCAGCACACAGCGGGGCTTCCAAGCAGGCTCCCCTCCAGGGTTGGGTTAGGCCTCTTCGGATCATCTCCCAGTCAGGGATTAAGATCTTGCACCACAGAGGCTGGGACTTTAAGAAATCTAAAAGCAAAGTCCTCCTTATTTTAGAAAGATGCACTCTATTGCAAACCAATGGAGATGATATTGTTTTCATATGTACTGATTATATAGGAAAATGTATGCAAATATAGCTCTTTGTTCTTGGGTTTGCTTGCCTACGGGAGATATGCAAATAGCTCTTTACATATCTCGGTTCTGATCTCTGGAAAAAGCTCCTGCTTCCCTCCTTCTGAGATTTTGCCATAATTTAAATCAATTAAATCAGATATGGGTATGTCTAGTTTAATGAAAAGAAGGACTAGGGGAGACATGATAGCAGTGTTCCAATATGTCAGGGGCTGCCACAAAGAAGAGGAAGTCAAGCTATTTTCCAAAGCACCTGAAGGCAGGACAGGAAGCAATGGATATAAATTAATCAAGAAGAGAAGTTACCTAGAACCAAGGAGAAATTTCTTGACAGAACAATTAATCAGTGGAACAACATGCCTCCAGAAGTTGTGAATGCTCCAACACTGGAAGTTTTTAGGAAGATGTTGGATAACCATTGTCTGAAGTGGGGTAGGGTTTCCTGCCTAAGCAGGGGATTGGACTAGAAGACCTCCAAGGTCCCTTCCAACTCTGTTATTCTATAAGCAGATACGATTGAAGAGGATAAAAAATAATTGATATCCAGAGCCTTAGATACCCCAAATGTAAATACATATGGTTTATTATGTTTGAAAATATTTTCAAGATAAATAAGTAAAATGAGCCAAATGCAACTAAAGTGTCTAACAACAGAATTGTAAACTAATATACATATTTACCTGGAGTTAGTAGCAGTGTACTCAATTAGGCTCATCTCTGTATTGGTGTTTATAGGGCTGCAATGTAAGACCTATAAATCCAATGCAACAAGTTCACACTAGTTAAAAAAGAGACATATTTTTTTCTAACAATTTGGCATGCGGAACTCTACTGTCTCACCAAGTTCATGGGACTGAAAGAGATTTCAGATAAAGAGACTGGACAGCCATATGTCTGAAATGGTATAGGGTCTCTTACTTGAGCAGAGGGTTGGCCTAGAAGACCTCAAAGGTACCTTCCAACTCTGTTCTTTTCTGTTTTATTATAATTATATATAATCTTTTTATAAAGAGATCCAAATGTATTAATCCCATTCATAATTTTCCCAAGGATTATTGCCATTTTTTCCCATAAACCAATCAAGCAAACAAACAGCAGCAACTGATAAAGAGGGAAAGACGAAAGAGAGCTACAGGATATTTTTGATTAGTGATGTTAGGAATCCTAGGATTAGACATTCTTTAATTTAAGTAAATGTGCAAGAGGACTGTAGCTATGGGCACCAATCCTACCTATACTTGAAGGGATAAATCCCAAGTAATGTGGATGGCACTGCCTGCTTTAATGTTTGAGTGCCTTTAAGGAGTATATACATTTTAAATTGTAGAGTTTGTCACTCTTCCTTTCATGGCAAGCTTCAAAGGTAGCGGAAAAGGTTAATGCTTTTGTTTAAAACTCTTTCAAGTGGATACTCTTGAAAAAAACTAAGCAGTTATATAGCATAATACCATACATAGCTTGGAGTTTTGTTACAAAAATTGTTAACAGCTGGGTTCATAAAATATGAAAAGTCATGGTCTGCTTCACCATTGTTCACTAAATAATGTACAATTGGTTTACTGTATATGCAATAAGGTAAGTATATTTCAGTTTATAAACCACTAGCCCTAACCAAATACTACTTCAGCCAACTCCTAAAGCTACCCAGAATTTATTTATTAGATGTTCATCCTTTATTACGTTATAGAAGCGAACATATCTAATACATTCCTCCACCTATTTTCCCACAACAACAACCCTGCCAAGTCATCCAAAGTCATCCAGCCAGCTTTCATGCCTAAAGCAGGACTAGAACTCACGGCCTTTTCATTTCCAACCTGGTGCCTTTATTACTTTTCAGGAACTCAGTCAATTTTAAATTTTGCTGCTTAATGGAACCGAAAAAAGCAAGCCACCTAGAACAACATCCTTAAACGGTAGACAAAATTTAGGGTTACTCAGGTAATGCTCAATTTCTCAATTTATTCTTTTTTCTGGTATGGCATTTTACATATATTTGCAGGCATGATTTAAGGAAGCTAAAGCAAAGCCACCCTGGAGGAGGTGGGCAGTCCTCTGTTTTCTTGTATCTTCTGTTCTTTAAATTTTGAACATTGAAGACATGGGCTGTCAAATTATTAATATCTTTGTGTAAGTGGCACTAGATGTCTTTTTGGCTGTAGATAAATGAATAAGTTATAGCATGGAGGGGATTTATTGCCAAAATAATAAAAAAACAGGCATGTGATTTAATTAGCATTTTTATCCATTTCTATTGGAAGTCAGCTCTAGGAGCAGAAGAACCAACTTTGTGATCGCTGAAGAACCTACCAGGCTGGAACTTTGAGGGCGTGATAAATAGCTGTTTTAGCATTGGGCAACAGAGGAAAGGTGGGATGATTTGGATACTGATTAAACTCAGCAGTAGGGAATGGAAAAGTACTTTTGTTTTTTTGCCAAGGTGCTATTAGTAAAGTTCAAGGGCAACCAGAATGAAAAAAGGCATCATCGTAAGTGAAATAAGTTTAAAGAATTAGTGATAATTTGACTCTGGCTCTAGAAGCATAAAGACTGTTTCACGGTATTCTTTTCATAAGCAATGAAAATGCCATTTTTCTCTGAAAACTGGGCTTTGTTGACATCTCTCCCCCTCTCCCTCTCCCTCCTTCTCTCTCTCTCTCTCTCTCCTCATGAAAGAGAAGCCCCTCCCCTCTTTTCAGTTTTGGAACAGCAGTCAGTGAAGTGACTTCACTGTATTTCAGCTATTGATGGGAATGAAAGAAAACAACGCAATCATAGGATGGAAATCCAACAGACACAGAAACAAGGTCAAGAATACAACACATCAATTTTCTTACTATTTCTATATGTTATTATAATAATATTAAATATTATTAAGTTTTTTAATTGCCTTTTTTGTCAGTGTTTTAATTGGCAGGATTTATTATTTTTATTTGAATATTTTAAAACTTGTTTGTGCCACTTTGATGTAATGCAATAGAATAGGATATGAATCAATATGAATACATTAGGATATATTACAGCATTTCATGCATCCCTTTGCTCTAATCTCAATCTCCTTCCTGTGTTTTCTTCCCAGCAATCAAAATGTTAATGGTGAATTTATGTGAGATAAGGCTAGTGTTTTTATATAAATTGTAATGAAAAATACTGCCTATATTAGCAATGTGAACTAATGAATGAATAAAGAATGTAATGGATGACTTATAGGATCTGACTAAGATCCATTCAGCCCATATTCTGCTTCCACTGTGACCATCCAAATGCTTCTAAGAAACTTAGAAGCGAAGGAAGGAAAATCTGTGTCCTATTTTCCACCTCCAACACAATATATCTGGAAATAAACAGCTTCTGAAGATGGACATTATGAGTTGCTATAGCTATATAAAAGATATTGAACGATGATCTGTACTCCCACAATTGCATTTAATCCCATTTGACCTGAAACACACATGATTTGATTGCTTTTATTCATGCTTTCTTAATTTAAAAAGCTTTTTTTCCTCTTGCTCAGTTTCTCATGGGGAAGAGGAATTACAGTAATAGACTCGTGGTGGTGCAGTGGTTAGAATAAAGTACTGCAGGCTAACTCACTGCTCACTCCAGGAGTTCGATTCTGAGCTGCTCAAGATTGACTCAGCCTTCCATCCTTCCCAGGTTGGTAAAATGAGGACCCAGCTTGTTGTGGGCAATATGCTGAAATTTGTGAACTGCCTAGAGGGCTGTAAATCAGTATATAAATCTAAATGCTATTGTTATTGCTATTTGCTTTCCACCTTTGGAACTGGAAAAAATAAAAATAAAAAGCCTGTGGGCAGCAGTTGAGCAACAGAAGGCAATAGAGACTGCTGCATGATCCACCCATGCCTAATGTGAGAATTTGAAGTGGCTTCCTCCTCAAAATATCTTATGATTCAGCAATCAGAGTCAGACAAAATTTGGTACAAAGCTGGCCATGACTTGGTGAACAAACCATAGTAAAGCTGATAATCATTTAGTGGGATATATGAAGCTGTGAATATTCTCTATGGATCCTGTTAGTGTGCCATCTTCCTTGCTCAACTCTTGCTTTGAGCTGTCTCATTCATGCTTTGCCTAGTTCAGCACAGAGTGGGCTGACCATTATTAACAGTTACTTTCTGGAGATGAAATTGGCAAGACCCCATATCTGAACAGAAGGTAACTGGGACATGCCAAGGGGAGACAAAGGCCTTGTTGCTGCATCACTGCTCAGGGACATCAAGCACCATAGCATGAGAAAATGTACAACCTACGACTTATATGTTTGCTCTTTAACTGATAACATTCAAGTAACAGGTGAGTCCAGAATATCTTTTTACAAAAGAGTGTGTGCTAGATTTCAGAAAACATAACTGGGAAGCCTCTCTTAAACAGGCCAGTCCTAGATTTCAAAGATTAAAAAAATATTGACAAGGATGAATCATCCTTTTTAAAGCAAAGAATTTGAACTGGCAGTTTCAAAATCTGATTTGGTTTTGTTTTGTGCAAAGCAATTCACTCTGATCACAAAAAAGAAAAAGAAAGCTGTGTTTATATATTTAAAAACATTTTAAATCAACAATAGCAATAGCAATAGCAGTAGACTTATATACCGCTTCATAGGGCTTTCAGCCCTCTCTAAGCGGTTTACAGAGAGTCAGCATATTGCCCCCAACAATCTGGGTCCTCACTCAATTTTAAGCAGCCATTTTTGTCAAAATTATTATTATTTATATCTGTGGCTATTTCTTGTCAGTTTCCTTTACAATTTTTAGAATTTTTTGCCGATAGGCAAAGTAGTAATAATGAAAGAAAAAATAATAGTGAAAATTTTAAAAAAATCAGCAACACTTATCTCATTAAGTGTATCAATGAAGATAACACATTTTTAAGTATATGAACTTCCCTCTGCACTGGAATCTCAGTCTTCCTTTCTTCAACCTTTACAAAATAGAGAGAAAATATGGGGATACAATATGATGCCATCAGGGACTGGGAGCATTATCTGTGGAATCTGCTACCTGGAACAATAAACAGTTCAGTATTTGCTTTTTAAAAAGGCTCCCAGTTTCTTGGCCTGGTGAAAGAAAGTCCCAACAGCAAGCAGACTCTCTCTAATAAAAATAGTGAATTACAAGACCTTTGGAAGCTCTCAATAATCAGTATGTGTGAATTCTGTGTTGTTTGTGACTCCTAGATTCTGGGTTTTCTTTCCTTCTCACTCTTGCTGAACAGTTCATCAGTAGAGAACACTGGCATCTATACTGGAAATGTTGCAGAAAGTTAATAATTGTGAGAAAATTGCTTGATACATATGCTGCAAACAGTTTTCCACAAAATCCAATGGATTTCCATGTATAAAATTGACAGCAGAACTGCAGCCCAGAGAAACTGAAGGCTGTTTACAAAAAGGATTTGAAAAGTTCTGCTTTTCTTTCTTTCTTTCTCTTTTTCTTTTTCAAAAGATTTCCTTTCATTAGCACATTGTTTCAATTTCTTTCAGATAACCACACTGAATACTGTGTTTAATAAAAATGAAGATATGTTTTCTATCTCCACAGATTCCTGCATTATTTTCCTCTGGCAAAACAAAACATTTCTTCAACAAGCCCATGTGACATGGGCTTAAATAACTTTTAAAAATAAAGATTACTACTTTAAAAATAGAAACTTAAAATGCCTTCAAAACAGTGGTCAAAGTTATTATAAATACATCTACTGGGAATGATTACTGATGGGAAAAATGGAATCTCCATATTCCACAGCAAATCTGTCTAAGCATGTAAGTAAACAAGATATCAGTTTCATAACTTGTGCCTCCGTTTCCTTGAAGAATCTGACCAATTAGTATAAAAAGCAAGATGCTGGATTAGATGATATGCTTTACTTTTGAGTATAATCCAGCAGAGCTCTTCATAAGAAGATTTCCCCTGAGACAAGTGTTGATGATTTGGATATAGTTTGTCTTACAGTTTAAAAAAAAACTTTTACCAGAAGGAAAGGCGCTTCAAAATGATACGTTATGCAACATACAAAAAGAACAACTTTCTGCTCCAGCTTGAGATGCTGGTGTTTTCCCTCTTTGGGATTGCATCATTCATTCATTGTGCATTGCAAAAGGACCCAGCACCACTGCAAAAAGAGAATCAACCAGCAGAGGGTTTGGAAGCCAATTCTTTGTGTTAGCTGTCAGTTTGAAGAAGCTGCAAAATCGGAGGGGAAAAAAGAAGAAAGGAAAGGAAATGGAAATACGTTCCCTGAATTTAAACTCCCAGCAACTTACAGTATGGTGGTGTCCTTTGCAATTTTGGACGTCAGTGCCAGCTACCTCCTGACTGTGGAGCCGAGAGAAGGATCAGAGAAGTCCTTCAGTCACATAAGATGCAAAAGCACCAAATGAACTCACATTTACTGAACAGCCCTCTTAATTCTGCTGAGCAAGCAGTGGCCCTCCTTTTTTTAAAAAATTGCTGCTTACATGAAAGCAAAGGGATCAGGTTGTTTACAGAAAGGCTTAGGAAAGAAATGTGTAATTTTGCACTTTGTGGGGGGAGGAGCCCCTCAAACCCAGCCCTGCAAGATTCCCGATTGGTCGAAGAGAAGCCGGCAGAGAGAAAGTGGGTGGAGAAGGAGGTGGAAAATTGTCTTGATTTGAACAAGTCACCTTGAACTTGCCAAATCTGTAGGAGTCAGATTAAGAGATGGGGAGCTGAGCCAGAAGGACTGGCATGGAAGGCAACCTGAAGAAGGAAAGTGAACTGAGAGAAAAAGCTACTGGCCAGAGAAGACGAGGGGAGCAAGACAAGAGCTGACAGAGCAACTAATATGGTGCAGTTTTGAAGCAGGCAAAAAAGTGTAAACTGTTTCTCCCAAAAGAAAATTGTGGCACAAATTTTGTTTGCAGCAGTTCAGCTCTTTCAGTCTTTTTCTTTTCTTTCCCAATGATCTCTTTTTGCATAATTTTGCCTGCCATGAAACGTCAGTGCCTTATACATTCTGGATTATACTGTGAAGCAAAGTTGCTTAGTACTGAGCCTCTGCTGGGCTCTCCGGGGCTGTTTTCATGAACATGAAAGGGAACATACACTTTCAAACTTCCCCACAGTCCTCTGAAATCAACAGTTAGTAAACAAACTGTCTTTTGCAGAAGCTTATCTTTCCTGTCCAGGAAAATAATCATGGGTAAACTTCCAAAGTGTTCTCAAAATCAATCAAAAATTATAACTGCCCCCCATTTCAATTTGAGGTAGAAACAGGAATTATATTAAGAGACATATTGTCTCATACTGTATTGTCATATAATATGAAGGGAAAGCTTAAAGCCAGAAGCTGAAAAAGACCAAAAATGCTCAGTTCAGCCCCTTGTTTAAGGGCAGGATACTATTACCCAACACCCACACCCACATCTTCTACCTATCCATCTTTTGAGCCCTTTTCCTTTTTTTAATATAATAAAAGTTTCAACATCATGCATTAAAATACAAACTAACATAAAAGGGACAAAACGTACATCAAATAAATAAACAAAAGGGACCTCTGGTTTGTAAATAACCTTATGTTTTAAAAAACTACAATATTTCTCTAGTGAAGTCTCGTCTCTTGAGCCTTTCCAAATAAAATTTTACTACAGCAAAAGTCACACCTCATTTGACATTTCAGCAGGTAGATTGGTTCTTGTTTTATGTTAGCATATAGTGTGAACCTTGCCAATTTAATATTTATGATTTAGTATTTTGTGCAATAACAGAAAATGAGTTAATTCAGTAACTAGATTGTGTCTTATAAATTACACAGCCTATATACTATAGGCATTAATATATATATATGAGAACATTTAAAAAACTTTCCTGTGTACATCAGCCTCTCCAAAACAGTTCAAAAGTTGTTATGTGACATCTTTCAAAATCAAGTAGGTATGCTGTCAATACCCTATTCAATTTGATTATAATAGGTTTTATAGTGGTATTCCTGTAGGGTTGCATGAAAACAGCATTGCACAAGCCATTCCCTTTTTTAATGGGTTGTGATATTGTTTGTACTATAATAAGCTTTTATCCAGCCATGGGCTGGCTACAGCTCAAAGAGTGCAATTATACTGTCATAATTTTGAAGAAAACAGTAAGAATTTGTGGACATTCATGGTAAGACATATATCTGAAATTATACTGCACAAATTTTGTGTGTGTGTATATGTATATGTATATTAATTTCATCTCACTACTGGGTTTATTTCTTTGCCGGGAAAATTACAGTGAATAGATAGATATAGATATAGATATAGATATAGATATTCACTAGAATTTGCCTGGCAAAAACATAAACCCAATAGTGAGATGAAATTAATTATTTGTTGATCACGTGATGTTAAGGGGTGATTGCAATTATAAGCCATTTTAGTGTATTCTTGTGCTGCAATGCTATTTCAAGCAATAAAATAATATTTAAATTCTATACAGGTAGTCCTCGACTTACTTCATTTAGTAACCATTCAAAATTACAACGGCACTGAAAAAAGTGACATGACCATTTTTGACAATTACGACTTTTGAAGCATCATGTGATCAAAATCCAGGCAACTGGTTCAGACTTGACCTTTGCTGTGTCCCAAAGTCATGCAATCACCTTTTGCAACCTTTTGACAAGCAAAGTCAATAGGGAATCCAGATTCACCTAACAACCAGGTTACTAACTGATCAACTGCAATGACTGACTTAACAGCTGTGGTAAGAAAGGTTGTAAAAGATCGCTCACTTAACAAATGTCTCGCTTAAAACAGAAGTTTTGGGCTCAATTGTGGTTGTAAGTCAAAGACTACCTGTAGTTGCTTTTACTCAATAGGGCGCTCTCACTAAATGGCATGTTTTGGCTCTTTAGCAGTGTATTGGCATGAATAGATAAAGATGTCCAAATGCAGAATTGTCAGAACATCAGCACTTTGGAAATTTGGAAGGCAACACAAATTTGTCACCATATCAAAGAATTGCTGGGAACAGGTGAAGGAGCTCAAAGCAGATTGCAGTTTTCTTCTGTACTATAGATCCAATTGATCAGTTGTTTAGCAGGAAGAAGGGTATAGGGGCTGCACAAGCTTCTCTTAAAGGTTTGATGACAAAGACCAAAAGAAAATGGATAAACCTGATCTGGACATTATCTATGACTTATATTGTTTAAGATAAATAGTTATATTTAATGGATTACTTTATATGTCAGTGAATCTATCAGGACTATTAAACATACATTACACACTTATACATATATTTTAACAGATCCCATTTAGAGAAATGCATATTATGGAGATAACTATGGCAAAATAAAGGGCATGTCTATAAAACACTATTTCCATTCCTTAATTCCTCAAAAGCAGCTTGAAGCAAACCTGCCAACTTTATTCACTCCTGGAAGGTTGAGAACATAATGAAGCAATCTGCATTCTCCCTCTGGCTGACCAGTAGGAGCTTACAAAAAGTAAGTGAACAAGTATTCCAAGCAAGTTGCTATTGCTAAATCAACAATAAAAATCATACAACCAAAGGAAATGTATTGAATGGCTATTGTCCTTCCACACCTTTTTCCAATACATGCTGTATGATTTGTTTGGATTATTTGGAGCATTGGTAATAAGATGAAGCTGCCTGGCTACCAAATCATAATTCTTCCTGAATTAAAAATTCCGTTGAGTGTTGAGTGTTGTGACATTGACATAATGTCTTCATCAGACATTATATGCTGATCAGAGGGGGGTTTCACATAATTTTACCACCGGTTTGCCGCATACTGAAAATGTGAGGGCATGTGCACCTTCTGCGCATGTACACATCTTGCCCCATGTGCACAGCTTAGAAAATGTGGCTAAATAGGACAGCAGAGCGCCAGGGCAGATGGGCGGGCCCACCTGCAGGTCGCCACTACCAGTTTGCCTGAACCGGTTCAAACCGGCTGAATACCACCACTGATGCTGATGAAGACATTATGATGCTTTACATCCAAGCATTTTTCTCAAAGTTATTCAGAACTGGAATAGTAACTGATATTGAGACAATATAGTAAGTTCTGCTTACTTTCTAGTTGGTGGCACTAAAATTAATTAAGCAGACACTTGTGGATTGTAAAATTTCATAAGACTGCCAGACGTCAACAACAGAATATTCTATATAAATCAGACTGTTGAAGCTCAGATGGTAGAGGAGGGAGAAGATGAGAGAGATCTAGGTGTCCTAGTAGATCACCACTTAGGTATGAGCCAGCAATGTTCAGCAACTACCAAAAAAGCTAATGCAATCTTAGGTTGCACCAAAAGATTTCTTGACCGTGAAAAGAATTAATCAATGGAACAGCTTGCCTCCAACAGTTGTGGGTGCTGTCCATCACTAGAGGGTTTCAAGAAGAGACTGGACAGCTATTTGTCCAGAATAATGTAGTTCCTCCTGCTTGAGCAGGTGGTTGGACTAGACCTCCAAGTTCTCTTCCAATCCTATTATTCTATATTCTTTGTTCCTCTAATTCAAAACAATCTCCCCACAAGCTCTGTAGAATTTGTTATTACAAAAAGCAAAATAAAAAATAATTGTCTCAATTGTCAGTTATTTTCACTATTAATCAGATCTGCTTTTGAATTTGTATAAAAGTCTTTATGTGGAAAGGTCTGAGGAGGAAGTTGCATAGGAATGTTGTGTGTTTGTGTATGCCTTTGAGTCTTGAATCCTGGCAACAAGTCTCTGCAGTTTTCTTGGCAAGATTTCAGAAGCAGTTTGTCCTTGCTGCTTTATTCCTAGGGTTGAGAGAGAGAGCTATTGGCCCAAGGACATCCAAGTTCAAAAATTTCACCTTGTTCCAAGATTCAGCTATACCCTGGATTTGTACATAATATGGGAAATACATCATTAGATCTCCCACAGCAGAACTCTTTCTTTTCCTTTGTAGGATTAAAAGAAGAGATAGTTTTAAATAGTACTGCAGGTTTAAACGACCGGTAAGTGGTATCTAAAATGTATTCCATCCCAACCAATACCATTCTCCCCACCTCAATTGCTCTCAGCCATAGAATAGAGGACAGACAATCAGTTTCAGAATCCAACAGCTGAGGATTGATTTATGAAACTTCACTGGAGAATAGTCTACATTTTCTACAAGCCAAAAAATGAAGCCAAGGTTTTGGATTTAGTGTGAATGCACTGCCCTCTTCTGATTGATTCTGTATAGTTCAAGGAAGATAAAAGGCTCCATGTATAAATAAATACGGTAACTAAGATACAGACAGATTTCAAACTAGGAATTTAAACCAGAAAAGAATGTATTATCTTCTTTTCCAGAGGTTTACAAGCATTTTATTGTCCCTGCATGTTTTGGAAAGGGGCCATATTTCCTCTGAATTAGAGAAAAAGCAACTTCCCAGATTCTGCTTTTTCTATCTGAATTTGATAGAATAGGGATAAAGTATGTCCTGGAAAATGTTCCTTTTGGTGCAGTTTAAATAATCCACTTATTATATCTACTCAGAGTTAAATTCAGTTGTTGTCTGGTCGTATTCATAGAAGAGACTGCATCACAAACTAACCAAACCTAGCCTGAACTACACTATGTTCGAATTCAATTGCTGGGGAACATGGTGAAATGCTCTAGATTTCAAAGTAAAAGGGTGCTTTGGAGGATTTGGAGATGCAAACATAGCATCTGTTTACAATCCTTAAATCCAGTGTCTGATTTAAGAAACTACAGGTCAGACTCTTTCTTTGTATCCCAATATACTCTGAAGCACCTTTTTGGAATCAGATCCAAAATGCTATTTTGGCCTACTCTAGTATTGTGATTGGGTATATTGTATGACTCTGCAAAATTTGATTAATTTCAATGGATATGTGGTAGATATTAATCCTATGTAAAATCTCATTCTAATATATCCATCCATAAGGAGGTTTCAGTTTAGAGTGACATGTCAGCCAACGAACTATAGCTTACTCAGAAAATCATTACTGTATGAAAATTCTAACTCAGCATGTGTGAACTCAGTTTAGACATACTACTGTAGTATACCAGGGGTTGTGACACAATACATGTGTGTGTGTGTGTGTGTGTGTGTGTGTGTGTGTGTGTGTGTGTGTGTGTGTGTGTATACGTCTAGGTATACGTATACGTATATATGCTGGTCTTTTTGTATTCGGGACTTTTCTCGTGTAAGATTGAGATTGTCTTGACAATGTTTCAGCGAGGTCCCACTTGCCATCTTCAGGCTGGTATTTTTGGCTTCATGTTTGTGCGAGTAAGGCGTGGTCAGAGCTGTTGTCTTTCTATAAATCTTGGTGGGGTGTGTGTGGAGTGCTGGCTTTGTTGCTGTAAGTGCGTTGATTGGCTGTGTAGTTGCATCCTGATTGGTAGATGGAGTTGATGGTTGTAGATTGGTCAGCTGTTTCGTATCATCCTGTGTGGATGATACGAAAACCAGGTGCCTCATTTAGTCTATCTTTATGATCACTTGAGCAGAGTTAAGCAAAGGTTAAAAGCCGAAAAATTCCTTATGTAGATGAGGCACGTGGTTCTCTTGCCTCCTCCTGTAGAGGGCACTTTTTTAGAGGCTTTTTTTAAACAGTTAAGCAGAGTCATCCATTGGAGACTTTGGCAGCAGCTAACCCAGCCTAACCTCAGCAGCTCTTGCCTTTTTCTTTTTACATTTTTTACATTTTCATCATGGCAGACAAGAGCAGAATTGAAATCCTCTGTGATTGTGACACAGCTGGAAAAGGCATGTGGGTGGGAGGGGGGAGTTCAAAATTAATGTAATTTGTAAGTAATTTTTTATTGTAAGTAATTTGTGTGTGTGTGTGTGTGTGTGTGTTTGTTTCTTCACTTCACTCAAACAAACTCTCTCTCAATTTGAGAGAGAGTTTGTTTGAGAAGAGAGGGAAAGCCTTGTTTGAGAAGAGTGGGGCAGCCTGCCAGCAGTGGCGGGTCTTTTACCCGCCTCTGCTGGCGGGCTGGTGCTTTCTTTCTTTTGCCCGCTGTGCCCCCCTTCCCTTTCTCCTCTCCCCCCACCGGGAGCCCCATCCTGCTCCCCTCCCCCTTTCCTCCTCTTCCTCCTCCTCTCCCCTTTCTTCACTGGCTGCAACTGAGCAAGGAGGCACCACGGGGCCAGGCCCCTCGCACCCGCGTCCAGCCCACTGGAGCTCGCCACGCCAGGGGAGGAATGAGACCCCGTTGTCCCACGGAGCTCGCCGCTGCTTGAATGGGCAGGAGGAGGAAGAGAAGAGTGGTGAGACCTTGTGCCGGCCAGCCGGCCAGGCGGGGAGTAGGTCAGGAGAGTGGTAGGTGGGCTGGCTGGCTGGGGAGGGGGGATCATGGCCACTCAGGTGGCCCCCGCCCCCGCCGCCAGCAGCTTAGGTGTTCCGGCTCCATGCAAGCTGAAGAAAGTGGAGGATTGTTCATTGGAGGCGGGGGGGGGCGAGGCGGCAGACCGCAGCTCAGACGAAGCCAGGACACCCAAGCTGCTGGCAGCAGCGGCGGGAGCCACCTGAGCGGCCATGATCCCCCCTCCCCAGCCAGCCAGCCCACCCACCCTCCGCCTGACCTACTCCCTGCGTCTCGCGTCTATGGCGGACACAGCGCCAGAGGAGCCAAAAGCCTCTTTCTTTGCTGTCATATATATGTAGATTTTCATGAGTGTAGGTATGCTGGTCTTGTTGTATTCGGGTCTTTTCCCGTGTAAGATATATATATATATATATATATATAAAACCAAAAGACCCATTAGGACTTATTTTTTGGAGAAGTCTTATTTTGTGACTGCCCAGCCGCTCCTCCCATCAATTGCTCGGCCAGGGCTGCCATGGCTTAAAGGGCTTCCCAGGGCAAACACCCTTTTTGCTTGGAGAAATGCCAGAGACTGGAAGCTTCGTCTGCTTGCAAATGGGGTGCTTTGAAATAATCCACTTATTATATCTACTCAGAGTTAAATTCAGTTGTCTGGTCGTATTCATAGAAGAGACTGCATCACAAACTAACCAAACCTAGCCTGAACTACCCTATGTTCGAATTCAATTGCTGGGGAACATGGTGAAATGCTCTAGATTTCAAAGTAAAAGGGTGCTTTGGAGGATTTGGAGATGCAAACATAGCATCTGTTTACAATCCTTAAATCCAGTGTCTGATTTAAGAAACTACAGGTCAGACTCTTTCTTTGTATCCCAATATACTCTGAAGGACCTTTTTGGAATCAGATCCAAAATGCTATTTTGGCCTACTCTAGTATTGTGATTGGGTATATTGTATGACTCTGCAAAATTTGATTAATTTCAATGGATACGTGGTAGATATTAATCCTATATAAAATCTCATTCTAACACATCTATCCATAAGGAGGTTTCAGTTTAGAGTGACATGTCAGCCAACTAACTATAGCTTACTCAGAAAATCATTACTGTATGAAAATTCTAACTCAGCATGTGTGAACCCAGTTTAGACATACTACTGTAGGTTATACCATGTTTCCCTGAAAAAAAGACTAGGATATATCCCTCCCATATTTGGTCATACCAGGGGTTGTGACACAATACATGTGTGTGTGTGTGTGTATGTTTGTGTGTGTGTGTGTGTGTGTGTGTGTGTATACGTCTAGGTATACGTATATATGCTGGTCTTTTTGTATTCGGGACTTTTCTCATGTAAGATTAAGATTGTCTTGGCAACGTTTCAGCGAGGTCCCACTCGCCATCTTCAGGCTGGTGTTTTTGGCTTCGTGCTTGTGCGAGTAAGGCGTAGTCGGAGCTGTTGTCTTTCTATAAATCTTGGTGGGGTGTGTGTGGAGTGCTGGCTTTGTTGCTGTAAGTGTGTTGATTGGCCGTGTAGTTGCATCCTGATTGGTAGATGGAGTTGATGTTTGTAGATTGGTCGGCTGTTTCGTATCATCCTGTGTGGATGATACGAAAACCAGGTGCCTCATTTAGTCTATCTTTATGATCACTTGAGCAGAATTAAGCAAGGATTAAAAGCCGAAAAATTCCTTATGTAGATGAGGCACGTGGTTCTCTTGCCTCCTCCTGTAGAGGGCACTTTTTTAGAGGCTTTTTTTAAACAGTTAAGCAGAGTCATCCATTGGAGACTTTGGCAGCAGCTAACCCAGCCTGACCTCAGCAGCTCTTGCCTTTTTCTTTTTACATTTTTTACATTTTCATCATGGCAGACGAGAGCAGAGTTGAAATCCTCTGTGATTGTGACACAGCTGGAAAAGGTATGTGGGTGGGAGGGAGAGGGAGGAGTTCAAAATTAATGTAATTTGTAAGTAATTTTTTATTGTAAGTAATTTGTGTTTGTGTGCGTGTGTTTGTTTCTTCACTTCACTCAAACAAACTCTCTCTCAATTTGAGAGAGAGTTTGTTTGAGAAGAGAGGGAAAGCCTTGTTTGAGAAGAGTGGGGCAGCCTGCCAGCAGTGGCGGGTCTTTTACCCGCCTCTGCTGGCGGGCTGGTGCTTTCTTTCTTTTGCCCGCTGTGCCCCCCTTCCCTTTCTCCTCTCCCCCCACCGGGAACCCCATCCTGCTCCCCTCCCCCTTTCCTCCTCTTCCTCCTCCTCTCCCCTTTCTTCACTGGCTGCAACTGAGCAAGGAGGCACCACGGGGCCAGGCCCCTCGCACCCACGTCCAGCCCACTGGAGCTCGCCACGCCAGGGGAGGAATGAGACCCCGTTGTCCCACGGAGCTCGCCGCTGCTTGAATGGGCAGGAGGAGGAAGAGAAGAGTGGTGAGACCTTGTGCCGGCCAGCCGGCCAGGCGGGGAGTAGGTCAGGAGAGTGGTAGGTGGGCTGGCTGGCTGGGGAGGGGGGATCATGGCCACTCAGGTGGCCCCCGCCCCCGCCGCCAGCAGCTTAGGTGTTCCGGCTCCATGCAAGCTGAAGAAAGTGGAGGATTGTTCATTGGAGGCGGGGGGGGGGCGAGGCGGCAGACCGCAGCTCAGACGAAGCCAGGACACCCAAGCTGCTGGCAGCAGCGGCGGGAGCCACCTGAGCGGCCATGATCCCCCCTCCCCAGCCAGCCAGCCCACCCACCCTCCGCCTGACCTACTCCCTGCGTCTCGCGTCTATGGCGGACACAGCGCCAGAGGAGCCAAAAGCCTCTTTCTTTGCTGTCATATATATGTAGATTTTCATGAGTGTAGGTATGCTGGTCTTGTTGTATTCGGGTCTTTTCCCGTGTAAGATATATATATATATATATAAATAAAACCAAAAGACCCATTAGGATTTATTTTTTGGAGATGTCTTATTTTGTGACTGCCCAGCCGCTCCTCCCATCAATTGCTCGGCCAGGGCTGCCATGGCTTAAAGGGCTTCCCAGGGCAAACACCCTTTTTGCTTGGAGAAATGCCAGAGACTGGAAGCTTCGTCTGCTTGCAAATGGGGTGCTTTGAAATGGAGCAATTAGCTCTGTTTCAAAGCACCCAATTTGCAAACAGGCAAAGCTTCCAGTCTCCCTCTAGGCAAAAAGTGTGCAACGGACCCAAGCGGAGGCAGACAAACTGGGAGAGGCAGGTGATCCCCAACGTGCTGCCCACTCCGTCCCATTGTCTCTCAGCTTGCCTGTGGCCACACTGGGCATCAGGATTGCCTGCCTCTCCCTCCCTGTGACTCTGCCTCTGCCTGCTGCCAGTACCACTGCACAAGCCTCCCATGAGCCAGGCTGCTGCGCAGCATGTCGAGATTGCCTGTCCCCGCCTCTGCCTGCCTGCTCAGACTTATCAGCACTGCACCAAGGGTGGTAGCCTGTGGCTGCAGCTGCTGCTGGACATTGTCAGTCCCTGTGTGCTTGCTACCTCTTGTGCTGGCCATGCCCTTTCCCCTGGGCTTATTTTGGAGTAGGGTATTAGGCCCTAAAAGTCAGACTGGGCTTATTTTCGAGGTGGATCTTATTTTCAGGGAAACATAGTATGAGGCGATAAGAACAGTGGACAACCTTCAGGCTGTTTTTGCATTTATCCGGTAAACCTAAATAAATGCTGGAATTTAAAAAAGAACCAAAAAGAATATTTCTTTCAAGAGTCTGATAAAAAAACATTTTATGCAAAAAACATAGTCTGCAAATAGAAACAATGCAAAGTAGTAAATTTGGAAATTTGGAAACTAAGCTAGAATGCAGGCTTCATTTACCTGTTTCCTTTTTTCTTAAAGCACATCACACTATGAAGAGGCCCAATGCAGTTCTAAGTTCCAAACATCTGGAAAATTGAAAATCTGGGTGACTCTCTCAAAAAAATTGCACTATATGTTACTCACAATACGTAAGAAATTCTAAAACTTTATAAACCAGTAGCCACCAACCTTTTGGACACCAAGGACCAGTTCTGTGGAGATAGGTTTTTCCGTGGTCCAGAGGGGATGTGGTTTTTCATGCTGCCTGCATCCTGTGGATGGGGCTTTGCTTATTTGCACAGACCAGTTTCTGGCATGCTGCAGACCAGTGCTCCCACAGTAGTTTAATTAAGAGATGACAAGGGCATGAGTGACAGTCTTTGGTGCATCCTCTTCTAGCAACTTGCACACAAGTTACATCTATGCAAAAATCCAACCAAAGTCTCTCCCTGTTCTTCAAATTGGAAACCTAAGGCCAGGAGGACTGCCAGATTTCAGGACTGTCCTTTCCACAGGAGTTCAATCCTATCAAAACTCAAAGACTGAGCAAGTCCAGAATCAATACGTTTCTGAATCAGGACTCCCTCCATCTTGTCTCGGTTGAATCTAATTTTTTACATTCAACCTCTGATAGCCTCCAGATATCAGGTCATGTCTTCTACTGACTCTCCCAATAGGCCCAGGTAGAGCTGTGTAACAAACATCCATATTGCACATAAGTATTGCATATTGATGATACAGTACTTGATCCCAAACTGATGGATTACTTTTCTCAACATTCCTAAAGTTACCCATTCCAAGATATGATACAGAACTTAATCATGAGACATTCCATAAAAAACATATTCTGTAATTCTGTAACTGTTCTTGGAGCAAATTCTCACAATTACCAACATTTGGCCCCATTTGCAACACTCTGCCCCTATTTTTCAACCCCCACAAGCAATCCAGAAAGATTCTGTGGTTGATATTATCAAAAGCTGCTAAGGGATCTAGAATAGGCCTGTCAAACTGGCAGCCCGTGGGCCAGATAAGTCACGTGCAGGCCACACCCACCCTGGCTCTGAAAAGGCAAAAAATATCATGATACGTCACAATTTGGCCTGTGACACAATTGAGTTTGACACCATGACCAGGTCCGAACCCAATTGCCAGGGGTATAGATTATCTGTATTCTCCAGAACGCTTGATGGTTGTAGCCCCATCATTTTTTCAATAACCTTCCCCAGGAATAAATAATTAGAAGGCAGTAATTGCCCAATTTTATTCAATCAGGTTTCCTGAGAAGCAGGTGAAGCCATGTACCAGCCTCTACCACCTCCCATTTCCTCAAAGAAGCACTGACTATATCCTGCATCACTAGCCAGATAGGGCAAGGATCTGATCTACAGCTGGCTGAGTTAAAATTGCAGAGGACTGTATCCATTTCCTTTGAATCTACAGGATAAAAAAATATATCTGTCCTTTCTATAGGTTCTATAGGATAGGTTCTTAAATTACCCGCCCGAGTGTTGACTGTTGAATGCAAGTTGTGTTTTATTATTTTATTTTGTTCACTCACTGTTTGTCTTTTATTATTGCACCCCCTTCCCTGTGATTGTAAGCCGCCCTGAGTCCCCTCAGGGAGAAGGGCGGCCTATAAATCTTAATAAAATGTCAAAAATGTCAAATGTCTGCTCATTCAACAGAGGTAAAATTATGCTTCATTGTCTTTATCATTATCCGAGTAAACTCAAAGCTAAGCTTTAACTCATGTCTGGTCACATTTGCCTCTTATTTTATCCCAAGCATTGTTTCAGGCATTTCTTCAGCCATTGCATTTCCTCACTGAATTATTAGGCTACATAGAATGATCCAGGCAAGGAAAGGCTGCTCGGGGTTAAGCTTATCAAATGCTCTAGCTGGCACTTCTGTGTTCCAGAGATCAACAAGGTAGCCAAAAGAGTCCTGACCAAAAGCAAAAATGTCATTAGATAAACCTGCTGTGTCCATCAGATATCTGGGAAAAATAAGCCCCTCTTCCCAGGCAGGTCTAGTTAACCTTAAAAGATCACAAGAGCATGATCTGCCATAAAAATAAACTGATGTATGTAAAAGCCTCCCCACAAAGGAAATCACAACACATCTGCTCCAAGATGAATATGGTCTTTCATGTACGTTAGTTAGGCCACTGATGGGGATTATGGGACCATGATTGTCATGACAGCCATGAAACCCTAGGCTGCCTCTGATTTCAGACAGGGAAGATTGAAATCATCCAGTACAGGAAGTCCTCAACTTACGATCACAATTGAGCCTGAAATTTCTGTTGTTAAGTGAGACATTTGTTAAATGAGTTTTGAACCATTTTACAATTTTTCTTGCCCTAGTTAAGTGAATCACTGCAGTTGATAAGTTAGTAACCCAGCTGTTAAATGAATCTGGCTTCCCCATTGACTTTGCTGGTCAGAAGGTCGCAAAAGGGGATCACATGACCTTGGGACACAGCAATCATCATAAATATGAACCAGTTGCCAAGTGTCTGGATTTTGATCACATGACCCTGGGGTCATAAGTGGTAAGTGGGGTCATAAGTGTGAAAAATGGTCATAAATCACTTTTTTCAGTGCCGTTGTAACTTTGAAAAGTGACAAAACGAATTGTTCTAAATCGAGGACCACCTGTACTAGCAGTCTAGGCCACAACACCCCCACCATGAGATCAAGCAGCTTGATAAAAGCATTTGGAAGGATGTTAGGATTGCCATCCCTAGCCTGTTCCTTTGGCCCCAAGTATTGAGTGTGTATTTATTGGAACTAATAAAAGAAAATTTTAAATAAAAACCCCAAATATTAGGACTTTTGACATCTCTATTTGTTCTGAGGAACATGGCATAATTAATGTTACTCACACATATGTATTAAACTGTTAGGAAAATATTAATGGCCAAATTTCAAATGACAGGAAGAGTGGAATTATTTTAAATATAGGACACTCCTATATTTGTTCATTCTTTTCATTTTGTTCCTCAGTCGTGGAGGTCAGGGGAAGAATGTCAAAATCTGAGATTTAAGGGAGCAATGTAACAGTGATTTCATGTGTGTGGGTGCACGTGTACATTCATAAACATTTTTAAGCAATCCAGAGAGCAAAATGTTTTTTAAACAAGTAACGTAATCAGATTATACAGTAATCTTTTAAAGTTTTATGAATATACCACACTTAGGCCCACCACCATTTTGCATGGCAACCGTCTCCAACCGCCACACTAGCCGTTATATCAGACAGCGGACTCCTGAGCGACGCAGCTATTTGACCAATAGGAATGAAAGGCGGGCTTTCATAGGACCAATAGCACCCCGATCGCTCAGGCCTTGATAAGGACTATTCTAGAATGAAGGCGGCTGTGACGTCTCTAGGCCCGCCCCTCGTTTCGTCAGACCTGGGTCGAGTCAGGCGGGAGCGTGCGTACACTCGCTCCTTTCTTTTTTTCTCCTCCAGAAGTAGCTGGGAGCGATGGCGGTGAAGGCGCTCAACCCCAAAGCTGAGGTAGCGCGGGCCCAAGCAGCCCTGGCGGTGAATATCAGCGCGGCGCGGGGCCTCCAAGATGTGCTCAGGACAAATCTCGGGCCCAAAGGAACTATGAAAATGTAAGGCGGGCCGGGGGGAGGGGGGGGGCTCGTAGGAACTGAGGGTTGGGGGAGAGGCGTGGCCACGCTTAGCCCCACCTACCCACATGGCGCTCGAGGCCGGAAGCGGCGTGGTGAATGCGTGCGCAAAATAGCCTGGAAGATCGCGAAACACACATAAAGGATATGCTCCTTTATACGTAGCTTTTCTTCAACTTTGTCAATGAAAATTTATTTTATAAAAATTGAAAGGATCAGGCAGTACCAGTAGTGGCATCTATTTAAAAAACAAACAAATAAATACACGCAGAGAGACAGTGAATATGTCTTTTACAGGGCGTGCAATTACTTAAAAAGCATTGGGCGGTATGATAAACTTCCAGACCGGTATCGATCAACATTTATATTTTCTGCCTCAGTCGATTTAGAGTGATTACAAATAAGGCTTATTTCATTTTATGTCTACGTAATTAATTAGGACTCTTTATTCAATCTTGCCTTTTGTACTGGAGTTCGAGGTCATGGGTAGCCCGCCCTCCTCCTGTTTGCCCCCACAGTAGCCAACCCATGAGTTAGAGTGGGTTTAGAGAGACCACAAGTGGTTCAAAATCACCCATGAGCTACTGTGGCTGGAAGTGGACCTGGGACCTGTATTTTATTAGTCCAACTCCTTAATCCCACTGGCTCTCTAAATTAGGCTTTGAGCATAAAATTGTTCCGCCAATTTGTTTTGTACAAGTAAGAATTTGAAACCTACTGATAGAATACAACTGTCTTACCTGGGTGTGCGGGTTACAGCTTCTGCTCCTCGTTCACAATTACCAGTGGATAACTGTTAGCATATACTTGGCTTAATTATCAATGCATGGTGTCAGCTGAATGAAAGCATGGCAGGTTTGATTGGCCAGATCTTAGTCTGAGGCACTGTCATAGTTTTATAATTGTACCTCTCCCAAAATTAGCTCTCTTACACAACTCCAAAATACTGAAGTTGTTATGCCGTCTCTATCTGGTTGCTGTAACTTGCTGGAGGAGATAGCATTAGAAGAATATTCCTTTGATTAATAGGATAATCAGTTCCAGAATTGAAAGTGGAAAAGATCTTTGGTGGTGATGGTGCCCGTTTAACATTTTTGTTACATAAGTTTTTCTTTCACACTGATTATTTTATTGGCCAACTACTTTTGCTAAGTCCCATATGGGATGCATGCCAAAAAATCAGAAGATTCTCCACATTGGGGTGGCAATGTAGGTTCTTTTTACAAGTAGTCCTCGACTTATTACCACAATTAACCACAAAATTTATTTGTGGTTGTTAAGTGAGACATTTTTGTGATTTTTCTTGCTACAATTATTAAGTGAAACACTGCAGTTGTTAAATTAGAAACCCAGTTGTTAAATGAATCTGGCTTCCCCATTGACTTTGCTTGTCAGAAGGTTGCAAAAGTTGATCATATGACCCTGGGACGCTGCAAACGTCATAAATATAAGTCATTTGCCAAGCATCTGAATTTTGATTACATGACTATGGGGACGCTGCAACAGTCGTGTGAAAAACTGTCATAAGTCACTTTTTTCAGTACCGTTGTAGCTTTCAATAATCACTTAACAAACTGTTGTAAGTTGATGACTACCTGTAATGATATCCTTCATTTCAAATTATCATGGTCTAGTTAAGATATATACTTATTAATAGGTCTTTCCTTAATGATAGTTATGATGTGCCCAAAAAAGGAAACATAATTTGCTTTGAAATGTCATTTTCCTTTTGCAAAACTATTGAATCATTGGTACTACGATACAGTAAAGATAGTGATATTAGTAAATTAAATTTGTCAAGTCCTTTTGCCCACTTGGAAAAGGAACTGGGATTGTGGTCTAAAGCTTTGCTTTTTGTTTTCCATAGGCTTGTGTCTGGTGCTGGTGATATCAAGCTTACCAAAGATGGCAATGTCCTGCTTCATGAGATGGTAAGCTTTCCTTTTCCTTCCTAGAACATAATATCAAGTTATACAATACCTTCTAGAACTTATTTTTACATATAGAAAAGAAGCATGTTGCTGGATCTTACTATAGGTGAACACTATTGGTGATACAAGGCCAAACGTTTTACTGTAAATGTTATGTCAAAATTATATTTTATATTTTATTAAACACAAAATGCTGTGTTTTGCTCAAATTGTGCAACAATAGTCTTGAAGGATCTGTCGGTCAAAGCATAAGCTTCTCTGCTTTTATGGATCAAAGATTGGAATATATATATTGCTGGTGTTACTGTGGATTGTTTCTTCAAGTGGTTAAATTGATAACAAAGCATAATAGTAAAAGGACGAGGAATGTATTCATTTTTTATTTGATTTCTATGGCTACCCATCTCAACGAATGACTCTAGGTGGTATACATCATAAAGCATAAAAAGAAATATGGTACATATGGTTGTTGAGTGGAACTATTGCCATGGGTCTTAATATAGTTAAGAAACACCTTAACACATTTGTGATCTCAGGTACATAACCAAGTATTCACGGCCTTACGAATGGCCGACAGGTATCTTGATCTATGAAGGGAGAATGTTCCAGAGGGCAGAGGCTAAGGCAGAGAAATGACATTCCCTGGCTGGTGAGTCCTGTAACATGCCCAACCTAACCTGCTGCATCAAATTGGATAGATAGAAATGACTAGGGAAGGACAGTCTGTTAATTAGCTTGGTGTCAAGCCATGAAGGCTTTTAAATACGATAATCAGCACCTTGAATTGCATCCAGAAGCACACTGGCAACAGTGCAACTCACATAGCAATACTGTATTATTATATCAGTTGAAAATCTGACACCCTTTACTTAACTACTTTTATTTGCTTTCTATGGCCACCCATCTCAACAAGTGACTCTTGAGTGGTATACATCATAAAGCATAAACACAAATAAAAGCTTTGAGTTTTTGAATGTACTTCATGGGTAATCCCATATAGAACATATTGCAGTAATCCAGACAAGAGGTCATGGGTGACTAAGCAAAGGAATGGCATTTTGATGATACTCTTTTTGTTCTCTTTGCATCCATCAGCAAATCCAACATCCAACAGCTTCCTTGATAGCCAAAGTAGCAACAGCACAAGATGACATCACTGGTGATGGGACTACTTCTAATGTCCTTATAATTGGTGAGCTGCTCAAGCAGGCAGATCTCTATATTTCAGAGGTATGTAATCTGCATGAGAACACTTTCAATTTGCTTTCAGATTTAAATAAAGCTGAGTGAGAAATTATTGTTGTTGCTACTAAAACAAGACTCTTAGTTGCTCCATCCCTATTTTGCTAAATCAAAGTGAATATCCATAAACTAGATTAAAATGTCAATCTTTTGAACTTTTTTAACAAATTAATTTTATTTTTCCTGCGACTCTGAACTTTTATTTATTCAGATTAGGGGTGGTGTATAATTGAGTTTTGACCACGGTATGTGAGAAATTTCTGAGTCTGTTGCACAGTGAACATCCAAATGAGCTCCATAGTTCCTTTGGCATAATTCTGTGCAAGAATAAACTGTACTTTACCCTCTGCATTGAAAGGACTGTTTTTCCTTTTATATGTATTCAAAAGGACAGTACAAAATGTCTTCATGTGCAGCCTCAGATCATCTAGAAAAGTTAAAATAGTTTTTCCTGAAAATACTTGATTTAATCTATTGTTGGGTAGGCAGATTTTTCATTGTTTTCTTTTCTCTCAAACTTTATCATTAATAATAATGTCATAATAATGTCATAATATGCCATTCAACTCGCAGGGACTGGACAGTAGGTTTAAAGTATGTATGCATGCTTTATAAAAAGAAATCACTTGTGGAAACTGATCCCTTGATTTTTGCCTATAACCAATGTATGGAATTGTATATGTGCATGTTTTTTTTTTTAAAAACCCATGTTTGTTTGGTATTAGGGGTTACATCCGCGATTAATTACAGAAGGATTTGAAGTTGCAAAAGAAAAAGCTCTTCAGGTCCTGGAGCAGGTCAAAGTAGCAAAGGAAATGGACAGAGAAATACTCCTAGATGTTGCTAGAACTTCTCTCCGCACAAAGGTCCATGCTGAGCTTGCTGACATCTTAACTGAGGTGAGTTTCATTGATTTATGTTCTCCAAAAATATATTCTATATAATTCCCATATTAAAAGTGAAGTGGATTCCTGGAGGAGGGATAGTTGAGTTGCTAAATTCTGGAGTCCTGTTTGATGAGGCTTGTTCTCTTTTCTTTGAAGGCTGTAGTCGATTCGATTCTGGCAATCAGAAAACCAAACGAGCCAATAGATCTTTATATGGTTGAAATAATGGAGATGAAGCACAAATCTGAAACAGACACAAGGTACGTATAAGATAAATGGGCTCTGTTCCCAAAGCCTTGAAATGTATCAGTCTTACATTTCCCTTCTGGCAGAATCCTCACTGTCCCACATCATTCTCTCTTAGCTTTTCCTAAATTGGTATTTTCCAGATATTGGATCTTGTGGAATTCTGTGCCAGCATGACAGATAATTGTGGGAGTTAGTATTCAACACTGTGTGGGCATTAGAGTGGAAGATACACTACGCTGTTTCAGCTTTATAATGTCTGATGAATAAAGATACATAGTTATACATAGAACTGTTAAAGGGATTGAAGCCAAAGTTTCATAAATTTGAAGTACTTACAACCGAAGGCATGGGTGAATTCTGCATTGGCTTTTGCAATGGCTAATGGAGTCAGACACCATGCAAGAATAAAATTTGCCTCAGATTTATCTAGTGACATGCTGTACTAAAGCAGAATGCTTGGATCTGAAATGGATACATGACAAAGTTGTTCCTAGGAGTCCTATTTTTAGCAGGAAATGCATGAGATTACAAGGAGTAAACAATTGAAACTAATTTCTTAAAAAGCTGTTTTAAATATCTTTACAGCCTAATAAAAGGACTTGTCCTAGACCATGGCGCTCGTCATCCTGACATGAAGAAGAGGGTTGAAGATGCTTACATCCTTATTTGCAATGTGTCACTAGAATATGAAAAAACGTATGTATACATTAGGACTTACAGCTCTAATTGGGACTTGCAAACTGAACTAGTTTAATCCTACATTTGTGGAGTTTAGTGTTTGGTTTATAGGATCTTCTTGGTTGAAACCCACTATTTGTTGTGTCAATTGCTTCCGACTGTCCTTACCTTCACTTATATGTTTATTGGGATTGAAAGCAAATCAGCCAGATCTGTTTAGTACTTGAGTGGGAGACATCACATAATATATTAGATTTGGGAGATGAAAAAATCCTGGAAGGTGACAGTGGAAAACTATTTCTGTATAGTTGCCAAGAAAACTGCCTGGGTTTTGTCCATGTAATTACTGAGAGTTAAGTTTTACCCAATGACTAGGATACTTTTTATGATTTCCTGGTAACTTAAATTCTGACAGCATTTTTTTTTCCTCAGAGAGGTGACCTCTGGATTCTTTTATAAGAGTGCAGAAGAAAGAGAAAAGCTTGTTAAAGCAGAAAGAAAGTTCATTGAAGAAAGAGTGAATAAAATCATAGAGTTGAAAAACTCAGTTGTTGGGGATTCAAATAAAGGTTTTATTGTCATCAACCAAAAGGTAAGTGAAGGGCTTGGTATTGATTGAGATGGTTGCCTAAGAAATGGGTCTATAACACAAAATGGACCAAATATAATGAAACATTGTTTTATCTGCCTCCTATTTAGCAGAGTTTAGATGTATTGGACAAAATTTGCATCCAGATTTTTTTGGTCCGTTTTATCAGAAATTGGCAATTTGTGCAAATGCCATATGTGAAAATGTGTTACTTGTGTAAATGATCCAGAGTCTCAGATGACATTCTTTAATGCAAATAACATAAACTGATAATAAATTCAGCATTAATAGGCATTTGGCTACCAGTGGTCCATTAAATCATAGTATAGCCTTTATTGTCATTGTACAAAATAAATGCAATGTAATTGGTTAAATCATATTGTAGCATGCTTTCTTTAATTTTTTAGTATGAGCTTTATTTAAACCTGAGTAGATCTGCTTATTGCATGGTGTTCTGTATTTTCAGGGGATTGATCCTTTCTCCCTGGATGCGCTTGCAAAAGAAGGGATAGTAGCACTGCGCAGAGCAAAGCGAAGAAATATGGAGAGGTCAGTTCTGCTAGAACCTGCGGACTGCCTTAGACATACACTGCTGTTGTCTTCTTTTGAAAATATTCAGCTGCTAATACAGCATCTTGCTGTAAATCAGAAAAGTGGCACCCAAACCTTTTGAGAGGAGTGGTCTTCCCTTATGTTATAATTCTAATCCTAGATCAACGATGGCGAACCTTTTTTGGCTTGCGTGCCATAAGTGGGGGGAGCGCAGTGGGGGTCATGTGCAGGCGTGCCGCACCCATAATGCAATGCATGACACACACACCCAGTGCGCATGCACGCACTACAGGCGCAACCCCCCCATTTTTACATGCTTTTTTTGCCCTCCCCAGGCTCCAGAGGCTTTATAGGAGCCTGGGGAGGGCAAAAAGAGCCTCCCCTACCCCCAGGAAGTTACTTCCGGTTTGCTCGGAGGATCATTTTAAGCACTCCGAAGGCTTCAGGGGGCTTCCCTGAAGCCTCCGGAGCAGTCAAAATGACCCTCTGAGCAAACAGGAAGTCCATTCCCAAACTTCTGGTTTGCCCGTAGGGCCGGGTTTTTGCGCTCCGGAGACTTCAGGGAAGCTCATGAAGCCTCCAGGGAGGCTCTTTTTGTCCTCCCCAGGCTCCTATAAAGCCTCTGGAGCCTGGAGAGGGCGAAAAATGGCTTTAAAAAAGGGTGAACTCAGCTGGCCAGCTGACAGGGCAGCGTCTCGAGTTCCCTGACAAATGGTTCCACGTGCCACCTGTGGCATGCATGCCATAGGTTCGCCATCACTGTCCTAGATGTTTGAAAAACATTAGGAAATTTATAAACAATGTTTCCTTCAGAATTCCTTCAAAATAAACTTAGAATACTGGTATAAATTAACTATTTTAATCACTTCAAATTGTTAGTATTACATAAATATATTCACACATTATCCCTTTTTTAGAACAGAGGGACTGCTTAACATTCTTGGTTGAATTTAAAAAGAGGAGCAGGTATTACCACCAGCCTAAGCCCTAGTTTACTGAATAAATCACAACTGGGTTCACAATGTGCCAAGGCAAATCAAGCAAACCACAGAACCCAGACTATAACAGAAATATCCAAGCATATTTATTATCTTATGTTCAGGTTAACCCTTGCCTGTGGAGGTATTGCTATGAATTCTGTAGATGACCTCTCCATTGACTGCCTGGGACATGCAGGTCTTGTCTATGAATATACCTTGGTGAGTTTGATTTTTAAAGTCTTTAATTCTTTTCCATTTGATTTCTGTGGTAAGCATTATAATTAATACCTAACTTTAATAGTGTTATGTTATTAATGAGCTGAGTTGGTAAATGGATGGGTGGAAGAATGTTTTATAGAATTAGAGCTCCTCTTTGAGGGAGATAGATGATTTAGAAATATGATAAATTAATTTTGAAATTTGTAGATATTACTCAATAAAACCCAGCATTTTTTTTAAAAAAAAAGGCATAATAATAAGGATATAATAAATGTACTGTTCAAAACTAGAAAATCCAATATGTATTACGTACTTAGCATTTATGAACCTTAAATAATGTCTGAATTGTTCTCTTTGCACAGGGTGAAGAAAAATACACTTTTATTGAGAAGTGTGAAAACCCTCGTTCTGTGACTCTGTTGATCAAGGGACCAAATAAGCACACACTGACACAGATCAAGGATGCTATAAGAGATGGACTGCGTGCTGTCAAAAATGCCATTGAGGATGGTGAGTCTGGGTTAGAAGCACTTCATTATTTTAGTAGCCTCAGGGTACCCAATTGATTAAATCAAATTTTATTTTAATATTATTTCAGTTAATACATTTGGTTATTAGCTCTTTGAAAATGCACTTTTATCGAAAAGAGGTCCAGGAGCTCAAAGTGGCATATATAGCACTCACTTCTCCGGTTTTTCCAACAAAAGCAATGTTTGGGGGCAGATTGGACTGACTAGAGAACTTCTTTGTGGATTGGAATCTGCATCTCTGGTCTTTAATCTTAGCATTTTGCAGTTGCATATGTTGGTTCACAAATTTTACTTTGGAAAATACAGTAGAATCTAAAACTTCATGAATGGGGCTGCTTAAGAAGGGTCTCAAAGAAGGAAAATTGTATTTGCTATAAATTGTATATTAAAATTACTAAGTTCAGCATCCTTCATATTTCAAGGTTTTATTGTGGAAGGAAGAACAATCTAAACATTTTTGCTTCAGGATACTTTTGTGTTGCTAAATTTAGATAGCCCAGTACTACTACTTGTTTGTGATTTGTATGTTTTGGCTATATGAGTACCAATATAATTGAGATTATGGTGATGGCAAACAAAACAATATAATTGTCTCATAAAATAGAACTACCACACCAGCTCTGGTTCCTAGTAGTGTCTGTACTATTATAACGAAGCCATCTTGAATGAACATAGGAGTTGCAACTTACAATACACTGCTCAGGCAATTACTACCAAATTCCACCTCCCCCCTTTCTTTCCTAAACTGAAGCATAATAATGAAATAAAATCTCAGGTAAATGAGTTTCAATATTTTAAAATAATTATAGTTACTATTGTCCTGCCTTTCAACTTAAAACTATTCTAAAGGTACATATATGTATTGTGGGAGGAGGGAATAATGGTAAAATAAGACTTTACCACATATATGATTGTACAAACATCAGAGGCATACCATGTATTGAGTTTGAAAGATTTCCAGACATAAAACACTTCCTTTGAGAAGACTTGAGAACTCCCAAAAGCTTTATATTTAAGAAACAGGATTACCCTTTAAACACTATTTCCTTGGATGTCTGTCCTGCATTTTATTGCAGGATTGATGTTAACAAATGATTTTTGATTTTCAAGGCTGCGTAGTTCCAGGTGCTGGAGCCCTGGAGGTGGCAATAGCTGATGCCCTTGTGAAGCATAAGCCCAGTGTGAAAGGAAGAAGCCAGCTGGGGGTTCAAGCATTTGCTGATGCATTGTTGATCATCCCTAAGGTAGGAAGCTTCTGGACAAAAACCTCTAAAAGATTCTTGACTCTCTAGTTACCATCGACAAGACTTTCCAACTGTCTTCAGAGATACAGCTGAAATGGGTGGGGGGGCAGTCAATTCTAAGTATATATTGGGCATTTATCATCACTAAATGCCAAGTAGCTCATTTTTGATAGAGTGAACAATAGAAAATAATTATTTTTCCCTTTATTTATTCTTACAGGTACTTGCTCAGAATGCTGGCTACGATCCTCAGGAAACACTAGTTAAAGTTCAAACAGAATATGCTGAATCAGGACAACTAGTGGGGGTGGACCTAAATTCTGGTGAGTACAGAACAGTGGCTGGGAATGGTATGATTGACAGGGACTTACTTCGCAATTCCAAACTGCTGGGTATGTTATGGTCATCAAAGTTTTTCCTTTTACAAACTAAGCTAGCAGATAGGTGATGATTTTTGAAAATGACTGTTATTATAAAATAGTTCAGTTGCAAGCTTTTATTCAGAAAACAGTAGCACTAAACCAACACAAAGTTCTGAGCTTGCTTTTCTTGCAGATGTTTCATTATGTAAACTAAGTAACATCAGCACTGGTGATATTACCTAGTTTGGGTAATGAAACATCTGCAAGAAAGCAATCAAGCTCAGAGAGCAGCAAGAACCCCACAGTTCAACCCTGAGCTGCAAGCATTCTCCTTTATCGATGATGTTCTCATTTACAATAAATTGAGGTGAACAGGTGATAATGGTTATACTTTTATTTGTGACAATTTAGCAGTTAACATAAACTTCTAACTAAAAAGATTACAAATCTGAATATTGTCATGTTCCTAATAACCCAGGCAAGGGCAGGCTATAAACATTTGTTGTACATACAAACATACAAACTTAAATCACAATTGGAACTGGAATTAAGGTTGCTAAGAGATGTGGTCATTAAGCAAGTTGACTGGACTCACTTTCATGACTCATTTTTACTACAGTCATTAAGTAAATCACCAGTAGTTTCTTACCACAATCATTAACCGAATCATATAGATCAGTGATGGCGAACCTTTTTAGGCTCGCATGCCATAAGTGGGGGGAGTGCGGGGGGGGGGGGGTCATGGGCAGGCGTGCCGCACCCATAATGCAATGTGCGACACACACACCCCACACAGTGTGCATGAGCGCACTATAGGCACTCCCATCCACCCCTTTTTTGGCATGCTTTTTTTTTTGCCCTCCCCAGGCTCCAGAGGCTTTATAGGAACCTGGGGAGGGCAAAAACAGCCCCCCCCCCCCCTTCCAGAAGCCCTCTGGAGGCTTCTCTGAAGCCTCCGGAGCAGTCAAAACGACTGTCCGATTTTGCCCGTAGGGCCGATTTTTTGCGCTCCGGAGGCTTCAGGGAAGCTCATGAAGCCTCCAGAGGGCCTCCAGGGCGGGGGAGGCTCTTTTCGCCCTCCCCAGGCTCCTGTAAAGCTTCTGGAGCATGGGGAGGGCAAAAAATGGCTTTAAAAAAGGGTGAACTCAGCTGACAGGGCAGCGCCTCGCGTGCCCTGACAAATGGCTCCGCATGTCACCTGTGGCACGCGTGCCATAGGTTCGCCAACACTGATAAAATGTTAAGTGAACCACACTATTGTGAAGTGAATCCGATTTCATTGACTTATTGGAAACTGGCTGGGAAAGTTGCAGAATGCTCCCAAAGGAAACAGACAATTCCTTTCCAGTTTGTAAACCATTTTTAACTGGATAGAATATTTATGCATCCCTTTAGTTTTCCAAACCAGTTTGCACAGTGGGTCCTTTATAAACTAAAACAGCCCTGGCAACCTTATCAGAAGACTATGGAACAGGTATTATTATTGTTGCCTTTTAACAAACTTCCTCCTATGTCTTTCAGGTGAACCAATGGTGGCAGGAGCAGCTGGAGTCTGGGATAATTACAGTGTTAAAAAACAGTTGCTTCATTCCAGGTAACATTTCATAGCTAACCATTTTAAAAAATGACCTCGAATTTATTTGACAATTAAGATGCGGTTGAGTATATTTTTGTATAAATAAGCTGGTATGTTTTCCCAGATTTTTTTAATGTTAGTAACTAAGCATATGGGGTCTGATATTTCAGAATTTTTGCTTTTAAAGCTGGAAGAAAAAGCAGAAATGGCTATATGAACCTTCTTAAAGAATACAAGAAAAAGTGCTGAGACTGTACTATTACTAAATGAATGATAAATTGAGACCAATGAAATTTCTCTTCCTGTTTTCTCCAGCACTGTTATTGCTAGCAACATTCTCTTGGTTGATGAAATTATGCGAGCTGGAATGTCATCTCTCAAAGGCTGAATTGGAAGACCTCTTGAGTGGGGAATTTCTACCAATGGTTTCCTGAGTTCATGTTAACAACATCCCTTTTCCAACATGTAATTCAAAAATTATAGGAGGAAGAAAACTTTACCTTCAGGAATTTGGCCACTCACAAATCTTTCATTTCTATAGAATCGATTACTATTTATTTTTTACATGCACTGAACAAATGCATCTGAAGTTACTGTCTTTCAACCCATTAAAGTTTTGCCCTCTCTTCAGATTTGAGTATTGTCTATTTTAATAATATTCATTGTTTATATCATTTTCTATAGTTTCCATGGTATTAAAAAAAACCTATCCTTTTTATAACCATGTAGTCCTTTCCTGGTAGAGTCAGGGTGATTATGTAGAGCTGAGCATTTACTGATGCCTTTCTTGACACCACATGGGAGTTCGCAGCAGATGTTTCTTCTTGCCCTAGGAGAGAAACATCGGCCGCTACCTAGGATTGAACTCTCATCTCCGGTAGGTCGCCATGCCACTCATATTTTCTACTGCAGTGTTGGTATGAAATTCCATAGCACATAATTGCCAGAAAAAACTTACCACCTTATATATGCATTCAAGGTGGTGCATTACAAATATAAAACAATTAATTGTTAGCATTAAAATTAAGGTGTTAAATTAGTTTGAAATTAAAAGCCTGGTGAATAAGATGCATTTTTGCCATTTTTCTTGAAAAGCTCTAGAATAATGGAGAAAATGCTGCACTGGGATGGTGGCTGAGGCACTGGAAAGGAGCTTGGGAGGCAGGCAGTGTGTATACTGTGTTGTATAGTATACTATATACTGGGATTTTTGGGTCGGCAAAGGTGAGGCATCTCACCACTGAGAGCGTTAGGTTACTCAACCCTTGCTCATTACTACTATATTAAACAGCATTTACCATACTCCCCAATTTTCATAACATTGCAGAACTCTATAGTTTTGCTGATATTCTTTGGCTCAGCTGCAGCAGGGGAGGTATTGTTTTTCAATAGCCCCTGATTTGAGAATGGGAAGATTGCAAAGAAAAATCTCTGGTTTGGCCTATAAAAAGGACTAGGCTTTGTTGACTGCACTGTAATTATTAATTTGTACCATCTTCAGTAGCTTTATAAAACAGGTGTTTTCTGCTTGTGGATTTATTACACTGCAAATAAAAATGAGTTGCTCTTGTCACTTTGATTTTATAAAAAGTTTCTAAAGTAGGATGGCAGAAAACAGATGAGCTCTATTTGTTACTTCAAGCACTGGAAGGAAGCCAAGTACTGCAGCTATAAAATAAAATGGAATGCTTTGATTCTAATCACTTAATCCCTCCCTCCCTAAATCTGGATGGTGCCACATTTCCTACACCCCCCCTCCCCCAGACGAGGCAATTACACAAGACTGAATCCTTCATTAGGCTACCAACACTTAAACGCTGACGGCTGACCTTCAGAAATACCTACCCGTCTGTAATCCTCTTTCAAAAGGAAAAAAAACGAAATGTATATATTAATGAAATTCATGTTGCAAAAAGCTGGCTAAGGATTAAGGCAGCTTTAACTCGAGACGAGTTCTTAGTTGAGGCACACAAAATGATGCTGTTTGCTCCGTTTTGAATTGAGTCAAGTGGCTTCTTCCAACTGGTTAATCAAACGAGAACCTTTAATGAAAGTTTTCTTTAAAACATAATATTCATATAATAAAACAAATATCCCTTCGGAGACAAAAGATTCCAACAGCCATAAATCCCAAAATAAAGAGTTTTCCTCCGAGTTTAAGACCAGCAACTATTTCGCATAAAAAAGAGGGAGAGGAATCCTCTCCCCCCCCCCCAAATATAGAAAATCCGACGCGAAGCCAACCCGCCCCGTTTGCGAAACGAAGGAAGTTCGCAGCTGCAGGACACGTGTGTGTCTCTCCCGTCGACCCCGGAAGCAATCGCCCTGCCCAGCTGCTTCGCTGCAAACTGGTGCCAAGGGGGCGAAGGGGTCGCCCTCTTCCCGTGTCAATGTTCTTCTCCCCCACTTTGCTGGCGAGTGTCTTGCCCGTCCTATTGTCTCCCTGGGCGGTGACCGGGAGCCGTTCGGAGAGCCCCGGTGAGTCCCCGCCGCGGCTTCTTCTCCTTTTCCCGCGTGCGGGGGTCGAGGCTTGGCTTAAATTCTCTCCTTGTATGCAAGCAGGGCGCTAAACTTTTACTCCCCCACGATAATGTTTTTGCCAGAAAGACTCGAGGTTGAGAAATAATTCCCTAGAATAGAGTGGAATTTGCTTCAGACATAGGCAAAAATAGAATAAGTATAAGAATTAGAAGAGAAGAGAATAATTGAATTGCATTGAATTATTTATTGGCCAAGTGTGATTGGACACACAAGGAATTTGTCTTTAGTGAATATGCTGTCCTGTACATAAAAGGCAAGATACATTGGACAAGAATCATAAGGTACAACAGTTAATGATGGTCATAGAGTACAAATAAGCAATCAGGAAACAATCAATATTAATATAAATGGTAAGGATACAAGCAACAAAGTTACAGTCCTGCAGTCATGAGTGGGAGGAGATGGATGATAGGAAGAGGAGAAGACTTAACAGTAATAGTAATGCAGCCTTAGTGAATGGTATGACAGTGTTGAGGGAATTATTTGTTTAGCAGAGTGATGGTGTTGTGGGGAGGAGCTGTCCTTGTGTCTAGTTGTCTTGGTGTGCAGTGCTCTATAGCATCGTTTTGAGGGTAGGAGTTGAAACAATTTATGTCCAGGATGTAAGGGGTCTGTAAGTATTTTCACAGCCCTCTTTTTGACTCCTGCAATATACAGGTCCTCAATGGAAGACAGGTTGGCAGTAATTGTTTTTTCTGCAGTTCTGATTATCTTCTGAATTCTGTGTCTTGGGTTACAGAACCAAACCCAACAGTTATAGAGGTGCAGATAACAGACTCAATAATTCCTCTGTAGAACTGTATCAGCAGCTCCTTGAGCAGTTTCAGCTTCCTGGGTTGGCACAGAAAGAACATTCTTTGTTGTGCTTTTTTGATGATGTTTTTAATGTTAGGGCTGTCCCTGTTGAATTCCGATTAGAATTAAATTGGGAGCCATCAGAAGGAAGATGAAAATACACAACATACCATCATTTCCAGATGTTTAGACGGTTACTGTAAAAATGCAGCAAAAATAGCAAGCACGTTACAAATCCTAAAAATTAATACTTTTATCACGGCTTTAAGCTTTTAGTGTACTGTTATGGGGAAAAGAGCCCTGAATGCAAGCAAAGATAGCAGTACTCCAGTATTCAAAGTCTCAGAGGGCCTGGATAAGAAACAATGGATGGAAACTAATCAAGGAGAAAAGCAAGCTGGAATTAAGGAGAAACTTCCTAACAGCGAGGACAATAAACCAGCGGGACAGCTTGCCTTCAGACATTCTGGGTGCTTCATCACTGGAGGTTTTGAAGAAGGACCGGGATGGCGAACCTATGGCACGCATGCCACAGGTGGCACACGGAGCCATTTATCAGGGCATGCGAGGCGTTTTTAGTCCTCCGGAGCCTTCAGGGAAGCCTCCAGAAGGTTCCGGAGGGTTTAAACCGGCCCTATGAGCAAACCGGAAGTCCATTCTGGAACTTCCGGTCTGCCCATAGGGCCATTTTTGTTTGCCCTCCGGAGGCTTCAGGGATGCTCCTGAAGCCTCCAGAGGGCCTCTGGTGGGGCAGGGCAGGCTGTTTCTGTCCTCCCCAGGCTCCTATAAAGCCTCTGGAGCTTGGGGTGGGCGAAAACAGCATGCAAAAAATGGGGGGTTGAGCCCATCATGTGCGCATGCGTGCTGGGGTGTGTGTCACGCATTGCATTCCAACCCTCCTGCGCTGCCCCCGCTTATGGCACACAAGCCAAAAAAGGTTCGCCATCGCTGGTTTAGGATCTCCAGCTTGAGCAGGGGGCTGGACTAGAAGACCTCTAAGGTCTCTTCCAACTCTTCTGATTCTGACTCTACCCAAAGGTATAACTTTAGGGGGGAATTTTTTTTAATGACATACTACAAAATCTTGGAAGCTTTGTAGTATGAGTCCTGTTAAAACTTTAACATTCCTAAAGCCCTGATGATTTTAGAATGCAGGTTGACCATGTTATAGAATAAATAATGTAACATAAGTATTTTTATTATAAATAATTTGATTTATATTCTGTCTTTTTATCTATGCAGGACAGTCTGTAAAATAGAAGTATCCAAATAGATAATGATAAAGCAAAAACAGGATGTATAATGTATAAAGGTATTGCAAATTCTTGGAAGTCTAAACCTCTGGTCCTGGTGACCAATCCAGATTGGATCCTTCAGAATTATCCTGGGACACGTATATTTGCCTTCATTCTTTGCTATTCCCTAACATTCTTACTGCTAATTTTAATTCTTCTTTCAGCTTTCGGGAAAGATGAAGGTACAGTACAGCTGCCTGGTGGGAAATTGGAAATTAAAACCAACCTATTGGATGGTAAAAATGAAGGCAGATCCTTCAGGACAATCAAACCATTCGTTATGGACAAGTATCCGGTCACCAACAAAGACTTTAGGTAAAGTTCACATCCTATGTTAGCTGCACATAGTTTTTGACCGGCAGTAGTTTCTCTCTCACTTAATAATACAAATATTTTCACTACCATTTTAGATGGCATTCACAACTTGCAGCTTTCTAACAATTCCAGGTCAGCCCTTCAACATAGACCAGAGGAGGAAACAAACTTTACAGGAAGGACTATGCGCTACTTTGTTAAGAAACTTTTCAAAGTTTCATGCTGCAGTAAAAGATTATGGCAGGTGTTGTGGCCTGCCAGTGGAGTTGGGAGCTGGCAGCAGATTCGGACAGTGGGGAGGTTGGGGGAGGAACATGGGCCAGTCCTGGAGTCTAGGGAAGGCTCTGATGAGGGCTCTGTGTTGGAGGCAGAGAGGGGGCCAGAGCCGTATGCCAGTTATCAGCTGCTTTCGGAGTCAGACATCAGTGAGGCAGATAAACAGCTGGAGCCTGTTCCCAGTGTGTGCATGCTCAGAGTTGCCAGATAAAGGGAACAGCTAAGGAACAGGGGTCAACTTGGGAGTAAGGCCACAGATGGACCGTGAATGACCGCTCCCATAGGGAATAAAATAGGAGAGAAGGGGGAGGGGTGTTTGCAGGAGACAATTTGTTCATTCCTGCATTCTTGCCAAGTATTGCTGTGTCTGAAAGCTATTGGCCTGGCCACTCTCCAAGCTTGATAAAGGTGGATAATTGTGAACTATCTTGAAAGACTGTGGGAGGGGAAAGACTTTGCTGGAGAGGAATTCACTGTAAATTTAATAAAAGGGGTTTATCGGGACGAGGACTCGGCTTCATGCTGCTGGGGAAGCCTAGGTTAGAACGGCAGGATACTTCTGAGGACTAGACGAATCCACTTCTTCAAATGCATGAAGGGTTGTCTTAGCTGGGTGGTGTAAATAGAGTGCAGATTTGGCATTGATGGACTGTTAGGTAAGGTAAATTTCTGATACAGCTATTTAGTGGCGAAGTCCAATTTGGGAGCAATTTATTTAGTAGTAAGAAAGAACAATAATATCCTCAGTGCCAACCTTCTCTCTTTGTGCAAATTCCTTCACACCCTGGACTTCTGGTTACTTTTATTTTCAGAATATATATATATATATTCAGCTGATAAAGGAGGAGAACCTTGTGGCTTAGTGGTTAACACATCTGCCTAATATGTAATACAGCCCAGGTTCGAATCCCAGTAAGGGTATGGCTAGCTGATGAGAGCTAAATAGCTTGAAATAGATCTATACTAGTCTCCCTTTATTTATTTATCAGCATATATATATATATATGTATGTATGTATGTGTGTATATATATATATATATATATATATATATATATATATGTATGTATGTATGTATGTATGTATGTATGTATGTATGTATGTATGTATGTGTGTGTGTATATATATATATATATATATATATATATATATATATATATATATATATATGTATATATATATATTTTTTTTTTCTGAGGTTTTCGCGGGTGTTAGTATGTAGGTCTCTAGTTGTTCGGGTTTTCTCCCGCGTAGAATTGGAGATGTCTTGGCGACGTTTCGACGAAGTCACATTCGTCATCTTCAGGCTGCTGCTGACTACTTCAGGTTTGGTGTCACTACTCCTGGAAACACCAAACCTGAAGTAGTCAGCAGCAGCCTGAAGATGACGAATGTGACTTCGTCGAAACGTCGCCAAGACATCTCCAATTCTACGCGGGAGAAAACCCGAACAACTATATATATATATATATATATATATATATATATATATATATATATATATATATATATATATATATATATATATATATATATATATATATATATATATATATATATATATATATATATATATATATATATATATATATATATATATATATGTAGGTCTCTAGTTGTTCGGGTTTTCTCCCGCGTAGAATTGGATATGTCTTTGCGACGTTTCGACGAAGTCACATTCGTCATCTTCAGGCTGCTGCTGAATACTTCAGGTTGCTGCTGACTACTTCAGGTTTGGTGTTTCCAGGAGTAGTGAAAACCCGAACAACTAGAGACCTACATACTAACACCCGCGAAAACCTCAGAAAAAAAAATATATATATATATATATATATATATATATATATATATATATATATATATATATATATATATATATATATATATATATATATATATATATATATACACATACATACATACATACACACACACACACACACAAATTGCCACATTTGAAGACCTCTGGCTTAGTACATTGTGGCTAGTTGTAGATCATATGTGTTCCTGCAATCCTTCTCTTTGAGTCTCTCAGAGACCTCAAAATTATGTCCTAAGGTATTTGTAAACACTCAAATTACAACAGTGCACTTTCCCACTGATGTTTTATGGGAACAGAAAGAACTAGCCACATCGTACACTATGTAAATGTATAAAAGTGACAAATGAAAAAAATAGGGCATCATCAATTCAGTCCCCATTCCAGGTGATTTCAATACATCATTATATCACAAACTCTGCACCCTCCTCCTGCCAGAATTTTAAAAGCAGAAGCCCCCAGCCGCAAAATTGTTGAGAGATCTCCAAAAACGACTGGTTTGGAAATCCGTTCTATCTTTTGGGCACAGGGTATTTGTGAAGGACCAGAAATACAAAACGGAAGCTGAGAAATTCGACTGGAGTTTCGTCTTTGAGAATTTTGTCCCAGAAGAGCTTAAAAAGAAAGTGACGCAAAAACTGGAGGTAAAGGGCTACTTTTCAGTATTTGGGAGAAAGGGGTGGTTTTGATCAACCTGCCTGCCTTCCAAACTCCAGAAAGTCTTACAGTTCATAGATTACTCAGCACCAATTGACATCAGTAAATGGGTCAGTCAAGTATTGGGAAATAGTTTGAGTGTTAAGAGGGTGATTTCCCAGGAAGAGAAACTACAAGTAATACATTCTAGGAAACTAATTGTAACCTGAACTGTCATGAAGTGAATTGATCTATTTCACCTACTGTAGCTTCTGCAGCTTGGCAGAAAGTGACATCTTTTCAGCCATCCTGCCTAAAATTTTGTGATCTGAAATGTTCAGACTGCAAAGTATAACTTATTGCGTATATCTTCTGTTAGGGACACAGTTGATTAGTGACTAAGATGCTGAGCGTATCAACCAGAAAGGTCGGCAGTTCAGCAGTTTGAATCCCTAGCACTGCATAACAGAGTGAGCTCCTGTTACTTATCCCAGCTTCTGCCAACCTAGCAGTTCAAAAGCACGTAAAAATGCAAGTAGAAAAATAGGAACCACCTTTGCTGGGAAGATAACAATGTGTTCTGTGCACCTTCGGCATTTAGTTATGCCAGCCACATGACCACAGAGATGTCTTCAGAAAGTGCTGGCTCTTCAACTTTGAAACGGAGTTGAGCACCGCCCTCTAGAGTCGGGAATGACTAGCACATATGTGTGAAGGGAACTTTTACCTTTATATCTTCTATTGCTTCTAGTTTGGCATGCCAAGCCCTTGGGGTTCTGTATATTATTGAGCAACAATTTCAACTTTAGTGATCTCACAACCAACATGACAACACTTTCTAATGTATTTGAAATCATAAGGGCTAGCACCATTGTTTTCTTTAAAAATGGACTTTTTCAGGAACTGAGATTTGTGGTTAAATTTATACCATCTTTCTTCCTTTGAAAAGGATTGTCCGTCCAATGTTATTCTAAAAATGAGGGACAAATACATGTTATTTTGATGAAGAAGGGGACAGTTCATAATTGGGATTTTTTAATTGTTGATACATTCTACTTTTATTCTTCCCTTTAGTCTGCACCATGGTGGCTTCCTATTGAGAAAGCATTTTGGAGACAGGTGAGTCTTTGCTAGAGGACAAGAGGAATATACAGATGTTATCAGATACATGATTTTTGTACCAAAGTGTTGATTAGTGAACTGTACTGGATACACGATAGACTGGGCTGACATCCAAGATGCATAATAACATTAGTTGGAGCCCTCTGTGTACCTTGCCAATAGAAAATACACAACATGTTTTTGCCAGCTTTAGAAAATCCAGAGTGCCCTTAGATGGTATCTGCAGGCTCCCCTGATGACATTTGAAAATTAGTCCTTTTTAAAGGGCAAAAAAAAAATATTCAGGAGTTCACCACATCTTGTGAATATTTGATTTTTTAAAAAAGATTTTAATGAGATTTCTAGTAAGAAATTACGTGGCATTTGTGTTTCCAGCTGAGTATGCCCAAAGTCTTTGAGGATGAGACCAATGATGTCGTGGACATTGAATTAATTAATTTGTCTTTGAACACTTGGCATCTGAAAATGTTAGCAGGCTCTGCCTTGCAGCAGCTTTTTAGGCATGCAAATTTAATTTAGGGATTTGGGAGAACCAGAAATCCCCAAGGGGATGGATAACCCCAAGAAACTAGTTTGGCCTATGATGGAGAGGCCAGATCACAGTTGGGTTTTGATCCAGTTTGTACAAATAAATAAATAAATTATAAACTCCTTGGCAGTTAGATTGGCTGAGCATATGAGGAAGATCAGAGATTTGCAAGACAATCTGAGAGCCTTTTCAAAGAGAGAAATGGATAATAGTGCCTTACATAACTAGAATCCTTTCCCATCTTCAGCCTTCAGGTCCTGGATCCAGCATCAAAGACAGGCTAGACTATCCAGTGTTGCACGTGAGCTGGAATGATGCTCAGGCTTTTTGCAAATGGAAAGGGAAGAGGCTACCAACAGAAGAGGAGTGGGAGTTTGCTGCTAGGGGAGGCCTGGAGAGTACGTAAGCAAGGAACCAAAGTGGTCTTAGATCCATCACCATAGCATCTAGTGCACTGCTTCCCAAACTTTTTCCCGCAGTACCCAAAACCCATTATCAGAAAGCCCTTTTTACCTGGGGTAGGTAAAACGTTAAGTCACTTTAAATGTCTCTGTCATAATTGGGTAATGGATTTGTATGTTGTTAGCCAAAGAAAGCCACTTTTACCCAATTTTGGGTAATTTACCAGGCTTGGGAAACATTGATGTAGATTAAGTTTCTTGCCCTATTAATCCAAGCAGGCAGTCTACAGTAGTGTTTCTCTATTAACAACTTTAAGATGTGTGACTTCAACTTTTAGAATTTCCCAGCCAGTATTGGGCTTTTCCTTCCATTTGCAGAGTGGAAAGATTGGAGAGAGAAGGATTACAAAAGAGTAAGCAAGCACACAATGGGCATATACATAGAAAAAAATGCAGTAGCACCAACATCCCTAAGTGTGCTATCAAAGTACTGTATTTAGGGATTTAGACTTTAATCATCCACCTGCTTTTTTAATGTTTGATATTAAAGACAAACTGTTCCAGGGTCAATGGTTGAAGGGAGGAAATTGGCACGTTTAGAATTGATAGTGTGGATTGACATTATCATTCTTTTTTTTTTTTCTTTCCCTTTTTGGTAGACAGATTGTATCCTTGGGGAAACAAATTCTTAGTCAACCGCACAAACCTCTGGCAGGTAAGAGACCAAAACTGGAATTTTTATTTTTATAAAATGAAAAAATGATTATTTTTATTTTTACAAAATAAAAAGCTAAAGAGATGATGAAAATGACAAAAATGGTTAAACAGAAAATCAAAGCAAGAGAAAACCTTTTTTTAAAAAAAGGCAGTAATAAATAGGAGACAGATTGTATGTGTAAATGAATTCATATGTAGTCTTGACAATAAATAGTTTTGAAATATCCCTATTTAGTATCCAAAATAAAGGGATTATATTGTTCCTGTATAACCTTCATGTGATTTGGCTCCAATAAAATTGCAACACCGATATACATTATGTTTAATTTCCATAAAAAATCCAAATTATTTATAACCGCACTGCAGAAAGTGTGATGACATAATCAAATCCAGAAGCAAAATTGGATAAAAGCATACAATCCTAGAACATTGCAACTCTTCTTAAGAGTAGTGACAATAAGCACTCCCAATCTTTCTTTTTGAATCATTTGATCCCAATTCAAGGCTATTCCTGTGTATAAACAAGTGTTTGTCAGCTTTGGTAACTTTAAGATGTATGGACTTCAATTCCCAGAATTCTCCAGCCAGCAAGTATTGGTATGTAAGATGGGCAGCCTATACTTTTATTCTCTTGACGCCCAAAGTGGTAAAAGAGAAAGAAAGCCTATACATTTATTAAATTCGCTACATGCTGGCTGGAGAATTCTGGGAGTTGAAGTCCACACATCTTAAAGTTGCCAAGTTTGAAAAGCACTATGGTAGACCATTTCATAGACTTGGATTCTTTTGTTCCCCATGTGCATGTATTTACTGGCCAAGACTTTCCTTTATTGGCATGATCAACCCTTTATGCTTTGCTGCTGGTTACACAGCAGTGCACTTTGTGGCTGAAATGACCAAGCTGAAATTATCAACTTTTAGACACATCATCTGAAGACCTAGGTCTGTGAAAATGTCTATAATATTAGGAAAGATAGAAGGAAAGCAGAACAAAATTAAAACCAACAATGAAATGGATGGAGCCTGTTGTAGTGGCAATGGGCACATTTTTGGAATAGCTGAAGGATGAGGTTGGGGACAGAAAGTCCTGGAGAAGATCCATCTGCAAGACGCCATCAGGATCATCATTCCTCTAGAAGTTAGACTTGCCTTGACCCTGATGGCCTTTCACAAGGCATCGAAGCCTGGATTTGCCATCAAATCTGGGGATCCTGATGGCATCCTGAGGGAGCCTTTTCCATAGCTTGTTTGTCAGCGTTCTCATTTGCTCTTTTTATGTTATTTTTAATTCTGGTTGCTTTTTTATTTTCTTGTGCTCTATTTTAATTGTTAGCTGCCCTGAAGTCATGTTTATGAGATGGGCATCCTGTACATTTATTCAATCAATATCTGTCTGTCTGTCTCTGCCTCTGCCCCCCCTCTCTCTCCCTCCCTCCCTCCCTCCCTCCCTCCCTCCCTACCTCCCTACCTACCTATCTCTATCTCAGGTCACTAAATGTTAATACCAATTTGGTGACACATAAATAGTCAATCAATTATATCACTTCATTGTTGGCTGTTCAAGACTACTCTTGAACACACACACACACACACACACACACGAATTTTAGCATCCAGTTTGGATTGGTTGTCTTTTATTTATCTCGGTTGTTCGCATGTTTACCTCTGCACAGGGTAACTTCCCCAAAGTCGACACAGCTGAAGATGGCTTCCGTGGAGCATCCCCAGTGGCAGCCTTCCCTCCTCAGAATAACTATGGTAAGATGACAGGTCCTAGTCATTGGAACTGGTCAGCCTGCGGATGCTGGTGTGGAATAGGAAGCATTTTAAATAAAGGTTCTTGAAAGTTCAAGGTTTTAGTCCTCTCTCTAGCAAGCTAAATTATCTTCCTAACACATAGTTGCATGTTACAAAGTTCTGTGGATGACGCAGGTGGATCTTGCTTAACGGCTGTCCTGTTGAATATCTGTTCAAAGTTACAATGGCCCAAGAAAAAGTAGCTTTCTGACCAGTCCTCACCCTTATGGTTTTTTCAGTATCCCATGATCACATGATCACTATTTTTATGCTTCAAAACTGACTTCTGACAAACAGAATCAATGGAGAGCTTTGCAGTAAAATTGCAAGTTGTGGTTACATGATGTCACAACAACAGCAAATGATTAACTTAATGAAAATGACATAAATCCGACATAGTTACATGATATTGACAGAGCTGCTGGTCCATATTGCAGTGGATGTGCAAGGACTACCTGGATTGGAACCTCTGTTCCAGCCAACAATTGAGTTTGTGGTATGATTGTGGGTTTAATTCTAGAAAATATGCCAGCATCAGTTTTTCAGAAACCTGGTAGATACATTTTTCTACCTATTTGCTCTTTTCCTTTCTGATCTTCCAAGGCTCGTATATTTCTCTGCAGGCAGATTGGAGGCTTCCCCAAGTGAATTACTGTCTTTGCTGTATCACAGGCTTATACGATTTGCTAGGAAATACTTGGGAATGGACATCCTCAGAGTATCGTCCAGATGGTCCTGCATCCCGCCAGCGGGGTCAAAAGATGCATGTCCTGCGAGGAGCATCCTGGATTGATACAGTGGATGGCTCTGCCAATCACAAAGCTCAGGTTACAACCAGGTATGCTGGCAGGTGACATCTTATCAGTATCTTCTCCAGAATTTAAAACTTGTAGTACATTGGACAAGTGCAATTGGCAGCAGCCATCAGTCTGACAAAAGCAACAGTGCACACCGTTGTGTAGCAAGTCCTGCCCCTTTTGTATGTGTGTCATAACATCACATAGGCATTTTAAAAGGGTGGAGCTTCTGGTGTAATAACATGATGCTGCTTAGTCATTTGTCAAAAATAGCCAGGATTTCCAGTGATAAAAAAGCCAACTGACATTCCACCGGCAAAAGGAGACATTACAAATGAAAACAGCAGCTGGATGTTGAATTCAGGCACTGGAAATTCTTCAGAAAAGAGAAATCTTTAATTGCCCATACAAACTCCAGACAGCTGGGCAACAGTTTGAAAAAGCAAGAATGCATCCTTTTTTTGTAATTTATGATCACTATTAAATAACATTTAAAGGAACATTAATGTTTACCATTGCTTAATTAAGGGGGATTTTTTTTTTAAACTCACCAAGAGTAAACTGATTGAATGAACTAAAATCCCACTTACCCCACTCTGGCATTTTTCAGATTTTTTTTTTATTTTTTTTTTTGTAAATATGTTTTATTTTCATTTTCATTTCATACAGTCACATATATACTGTGCATAACCGGGGCCATATAACATTGAGCAATAAACACAGCAACAATACTCCCCAAAATACAAACCCGATATACCACTTCAACCCTCCATACACCCTTTCTTTCACCCCCTCCAACTTTCCTTTCTCCCCTACAACATTCCCCTCTACCCTACTTCCCCTCCCCCTCTATCACTCCTCTCTCCCAATACACTCCCTCCCTTCCATCTCACCCTCCCTCCAATCCTCTCTCCCACCCTCTCTACCCCTCTTTCTTCTTTCCCTCTGCTCCTCCCTTCGGTGTATTTCTACTATCTATCAATATATTCAGCTTCCTATTTTTACACTAGAATTAAAAAAAGCAACAGTATACAAGTGCAATCATGCTACTTTAAAAGCATTTTTCAGATTTAGATTGCAACCCATAGAATTTCCCAAGCAGAGTTTTGTTTATAGTCCTAAAACATGGGAAGAGAAAATTTTTGGGAAGGCTGAAGCAGCTCTGGATTTTGGGGGCAGATGACCTAGGAGACCTTCTGCTAAGACAAACTTTGTTCCTCTTAACCCACAGGATGGGGAACACTCCTGATTCTTCTTCAGACAACTTGAGTTTCCGATGTGCCACCAGCCTCGTCAAGCAGCCAGCGCAGGAAGCTGTCGGCAAAAAGGCTGAACTCTGAAGCCAACATTAAGCTCCTCTAAAAAGACCCAGATCTTTTCTCCTGTGGAGATGGGTCAGCCTGCATCCTTGTTGGCCAGACTTTGGGTATTTTTTTTGTGATGATTTTGATAAAGGGCAATGTTAATGCTTGAAAGCTAAAAATGGACAAAACTTTTCTACTGGTTGTAATTGCAATACAGATACTCATTGTTTGATATTTTCAGATTACTGGTTTCGTTCTGGAACAATCCTATGCAGGAAACCATTGTGTTACCTAAACTGAGATTGGCTGGGCTCATTCATTTCTCTAAGCCATGTACAGTATTTGTTTCTGGTGTAGCATTTTCAATAAACTCATCTGTTAAGATTTGCAAGCTATAGCTTGTGGCCAGGATGTTGTGTTGGTTGATTAAGAAACTATAGTTAACAAAGTCATGGTTTGGCAGAATGATTAATCTTTTTGGCCCCACTTTGCCTAGGAGTCGCAAGGGGCATGGGGAGGGTGCTGTGATATCATTGGCACTGCCAACAACCTTCTTTTGAAATATTGCTCAAACCATAGTTGGCATTCTTCACACAACACTATAAACCAAAACCAAACAAATCATATTATGATTTAGCACTATGTCATAATTGATCCACTAATTCTTTGGATTTTGAGATCCTTTCCAGGAAATGCTTATAACTCGCCCCTCCCTCCCCTCCAGCACAAGTATGCAGTAGTTTTAAGTGATAGAAGATCATGGACAATTTGGGATAAGGTTCTATCAACTTTGAATGAAATTTGAGAATCCACATATTACAATTCAATTGGTTTGAATAAATAAAGCACATTTATTGTGTGTTAAATTTTTTTTTTTAAATCATGTTTTTGTGTGCAGGTGCAATAAATAACAATTCCATAACACATCTATGTGAACTTTCAGTCATGACAACTGGATTTCTTTTCTTTTTGTTGGTTTTGAAACATTTGGTTGCTTATCCAAGTAGCTTCTTAAGTCTGAGCAAGTTAACAGAACAACAAAATAACAGAATTGGAAGGGTGAAAGGCCTGCAGTTATATTCCTTTTTAGGATCTTTGGTCTGCCACACTATTATTTCATTATGCTGTTTCATTGGTGTAGTAATTGGGAGGGGGAATAGAAAGGAGTAGAATTGTGGAATGTGTTGTTGTCATTCTTTTCTAGGAGCCCAAGGTCATCTTTTGTCTCCACACCTCTGCACCTGACTGGAACCAGTTGGGTGGAGATGCCAGCGTGGCCGAAGAAGATTGGACCATGTGATGGATTTATGGTTGTGGGGATAAGATCATGAACTTTCAACTGGGTGGAATCCCAGGAAGTTTTCAGATTTGGGATTTCCACAGATACGCCAACATGTCTGTCTTATTAAATTGGAACATTAAGGATAGCTCTGCCTTGGACTCTTGATTTAATTCTGCATGATATTTGGAACACTGACAAAGGGGACCTTGGAGGTCTTCTAGTCCAACCCTCTGCTTAGGCAGGAAACCCTACACCACTTCAGACAAATAGTTATCCAATCTCTTCTTAAAAACTCCCACAACTTCTGATGGCAACTTGTTCCACTGATTAATTGTTCTAACTTTCAGGAAATTTCTCCTTAGTTCTAGGTTAAAGTTAGAGTTGGCTAGGGTGACTCCATACATGTCCTCCAGAATGTGTTTTGGAGGACTTATATGGTTCCCCTAACCAACTTGCTCAGACTGAAGAAATTACTTGGAGAAGCAAGAAAACATTTTGAACCAACAAAACAAGAAGTCCAGTAGTAGTTGACTGCTACTACCTGGATGACTGAGAATCTTCATCAACATAAATCAGTGATGTGTTAATGTTAGATGTTTTCTTTGCCGCCTACTGCTGGATTGGGATATGTTTCATTGCAGTAATGGCAATCTGGATCTTATGTAGCAACAGCATTCCAGAATCCAGCTGAACTAAAACAGCATTCCAGAATCCAGCTGAAACAGCTGAACTAAACCAAAAGTGCTTCTTCTAGCTCAACATACAGTACATCAGTGAAGCATGACAGCACACACACACACACACACCAAGCAATCCATAATAGCTGGCATTCAGAAATAGGCTGGCTTGAAACACCGAAGTTCCATTTCAGACATCAGGCCAAATACATCCTCCATACTTTGAATGGAATATTTGGGTTCTAAGACAGGCTAACCCAGCATCCTAAATCTAACAGTAACAGGGAAGCCCAGAAGCAGAAATCCCCACTTTCTCCGATGTTTCCTTTCAAAAAATAAATAAAATAGACTGCTGAACATGGAGGATCCATGTATTTATAATAAATTTGTCCACCTCTTTTTTTAACGCCATCTAAGGAAGGATTTGGCAATCTAAAAACAATTACAAAAGCTTGTGAATCTCTTTCTAAGGGAAGTTTTCAAAGCAGCCACACAGTCCTGGGATGAGGGATGACTCCTTTGCTGATTGGAAAAAGGTCTCTGTTGAATATTTCATCCCATGACTTTTAAAAGCTCTTCAGAGTGGGATAAAAACCTTCACGGATGGGAATTAGCACTATGATTTCGCATTCCAGAACTTTACATTTATCCTTAGATCTCACAGGTTTCAGAAATAATACAGGTAGTCCTGAACTTATGATCACAATTAAGACCAGAATTTCCATTGCTAAGCAACGTGGTTATTAAGAGAATCATGCCCGGTTTTACTTTTTTGCCATCGTTAAGCAAATTAAACGAACCGGGCTTCCTCTATTGAGTTTACTTTTTGAAAACTGAACTGGAATTGGTTATCGTGTTACCTGGCTTTGCTGCAACCATCATAAATTTATTTATTAAATTTTATTAATTTATTAAATTTATATGCCGCCCATCTCACTACCCAAAGTGGGTGGCTAGAATGAACACAAAACAAGCGCTGGAATTTTGGTCACCTGAGTATAGGCATATTATCATGGTTGTAAGTGCCAGGACCAGTTGCAAGCCACTTTTTCCCGTTCTGTTGTAACTTCAAACAGTTGCTTAAATGAATGGTTATAAGTCGAAGGCTACCTGTACCTAGTAAACAAAAATACCCGATCCAGTCTAAACATCTGGCTGACTGCAAGCAACAACAACAACAATAATAATGCACTTAATAAAAAGGCATTCTGGTCTGTATTAGGCTTTTTTATACTTTGCTATTTCATTTCCATCTTTGCTGGCTGGAGAATTGTGGGGGTTGAAGTCTGCACATGTGTTGGGACCCTGCTCAGCCCAATTAGGAAGATCCAAAGGCTGTTTGAACCGCTTTCTTCCTGGAGATTTTGGAAATCAGAGAAGTTCCTCTTCGGCAGCCAAGCTGAACAGGATGGCTTTGGGAGTGTTTTCAAAGAGGGCAGCTCTGTTTTGAGCTTGTCCTTTCTTCACCCAATGGCCATAGATCCGGAAGGCGCAAGCATCAATCATTTTGCGGACTGGCTTCAGCCCGTACGGATCGCGCTGCAGCACATCCTGGGTAATCGGCTTGATGTTGCGGTAGGTGAGGTAGATGCGAACTGAGGCCAGGACAGTCAGGCAGATGACCTGGGAAGAGATGCTTGTTAGAACTGGCATCTTCTTTAAAGTATATCTGATTAGTTTGTGATTCTTTTCTTTTCTTTTCAAAGGATGCATTAATTCACCAGGAATGGGCCACCGCCAATAAAAAGGGGCTATTTTTATATACAGAGTGCTTTTGGTTCAATTCTTCGCCTCTTAGTTTGTGGTAGGGGTCACATACCATATTAAATTCAAGTTAACTTCCTGTGTTTTCCTGAAAATAAGACCTTGTCTTATATTTTCTTGCCACCAAAAAAGGCACCAGGTCACTCCCGGCCTCTTTCTTGCTGTCAGAGGCCTTCAGGAATGTCTTCTGTGGCTGGCAAGGCTTTCCTGAAGGCCTTTGTGCAGTCAATAAGAGAGCTCCCTATTGATCTGGAGCTCTGTTATCTGCTGCAGAGGCCTTCATGAAAGCCTTGCCTGCTGCAGAACAAATGGGCCAGCAAGGCAAGTGTTGGGCTGTGCGAGGCTTAGCTGTCCGAAGGTAAGTAGTAGGACAGCTCCACCGCCCCCCCTCATCCCCACCCTAGCTTAATTTTTACCCGTGCACCCTGGAATGGGTGGTAGATTAGGGATTATTTTTGGGGAGATATGGATTATATTGGGCACATGCTCCATCCCTCTCATCCCCACCCTAGCTTAATTTTTACCCATGCACCTTGGAATGAATGGTGAATTAGGGTTTATTTTTGGGGGGTATGGATTATATTGGGCACATGTGTAAAAATCAAGCTAGGACTTACTTTCGGGATAGGTCATATTTTCGGGGAAACACGGTATCAGTGCTGGTATATTCACGCAATATGCTATGCTCAAATAAATAAACACCATTGCTTTTGAATGTGATAACTGGATTCCTAAAACATGCTAAGCAATGGTTTGAGTTTCATAAAACCTGTGTCCACAATTACTCACCCCCATTTGAGCCTAGTTTGTTTATGCGCCATCAAGAAAAGCTTTAAACTAAAATTGGAGGGGGAGGGTGACCAATCTTTAGAACCTCTAGAACAAAAAACCAACCATAAATCCCAAGAAAAATCAAAGCACGAGGTAGGGAGTGATGAAAAGAAAGAAAAATTCAAACATTAATTAGGAAACTTATCCATGGACAGGCATAAATGTCTTAAATCTATATATAGATTATATATATATAATATATATATGCCTCTGTGTGTCTGTGTGAATGTTCTACCATAATTCTGGAATACTTTGAGCAATTTCAACCAAACTTGGTACACAGATGACTTACTTTCTGGAAACAAATATTGGGGGGGGGGAATACCCCTAAAACCCCTCAGAGTGGGTGTTCTGTTAAGATACAGCCTGTTGTGCCTTAAAATGGCTTCTACTGTATTGATGTACAATGGCTTCTACTATACAGCGCAGTGGAGTTGCCATGGTAATGGCTTCACAGTACTCCAGAAGGGGGCTCCCTCTAGTAAGGGGGAAAATCCAACATTAGAAATTATGTTTGGTCCGAACATTTTCCCCCTATAAATAAATACCCAGGCAATGCTGAGTTATCGGCTAGTGCTTATATACAAATGCTCAAAGCTTGGGGAACAAACAGGGTGAACTAGAAGCACTAGTACACCAGGGCAGATATGACATAGTTGCCATTACAGAAACCTGGTGGGAGGAAACCCATGACTGGGATGAATGGGCTGGAATGATGGATGGATACAAATTGTTCAAGTTGCTGTTAACTCTTGGCAACCACAGAGATAGATTTTTGACCGTGACAATCTGTCCCTAACCTGAGCTTTGTTTCATATATGGCAACACAGTTAATGTACATTATGTTTAATATACATTAATATATTGCTATTTACCAATTTTGGGCAAGATACTCAAACCTAATTCATGTGCTGAATAAATCACACACTTCCACAATCCCATGAACCAAAACTAAGGAAATTTGCAATGATTGAGTATGTTGTGTGAACATATCTTGTTTGGTTAGGATCCACAGCTCAACAGCATGATGCATGCAGGTCCCACAACAACCCCTGACTTAGCCTCCCCCTTTTCCACTTGAAAAGAACCCTTGATCAGAGTCAGCATCAGGCACAGCCTTGGGGCAGGTCAAAAAAGTAAAGATGTTGGGCAGGAATCGCACAATCTAAGCCCGTATCTATTTTACATGCATGGCAGAGAGGAAAAAGGGCACAGTTTCAATAGTAATCATCTTGACTTTGTTGAATCCCCCCCACCACCACCACTGCCCCATCCTTGGCTATTAATGAGAAAAACGGCCACCCCTTTCCCAGAATTCTCTGCAATTAGGGATACCCGGAATTTCCGGAAGGGGCTGAAGTGCCGGACTTCCTCCACCATGTACTGCTGGAAGAAGGGGTGGGTGAGGGCATCCTGCACAGTGAAACGATTCTGCGGCTTCACCACTAAACAGTGGGCAATCTGCAGGCAGAAGAAGAGAGTAGTATCTGAGAAGCTGAGACATTGCTTTTCTGAATGCAGTGGAAAAACACAACGGGTCTACCACTGGTTAGTACTAATTATTCAGAGGACCCTCCATACAATCCCATTACACAGGAAAATGAACACCAACAAACAAAGGGGAACCGTTTTCCAATTGGGCCCAAGTACTGTATTTTTGATGTTAAGGTCAATTTCTTGGTTCCACCACAAAACCGCGTTCGACTAAAGGGCGCTCAACGAAACCGCGTAGCTGACGTCATCACAGCGCGACAACAGCACGGAGAAAAAAGCACGCTGTAAATGCTAAACCTAAAATTAACCCCTAAACCTAAACCTAACCCCCCTAAACCTAATCCTAAACCTAACCCTAAACCTAACCCTTAACCTAACCCTAAACCTAACCCTAACCCTTAACCTAACCCTAACCCTAACCCTAACCCTTAACCTAACCCTAACCCTAACCCTAACCCTAACCCTTAACCTAAACCTAAACCTAACCCTAAACCTAACCCTAAACCTAACCCTTAACCTAACCCTAAACCTAACCCTAACCCTTAACCTAACCCTAACCCTAACCCTAACCCTAACCCTAACCCTAACCCTAACCCTAACCCTAACCCTTAACCTAAACCTAAACCTAATCCTAAACCTAACCCTAAACCTAACCCTTAACCTAACCCTAAACCTAACCCTAACCCTAACCCTTAACCTAACCCTAACCCTAACCCTAACCCTAACCCTAACCCTAACCCTAACCCTAACCCTAACCCTAACCCTAACCCTTAACCTAACCCTAAACCTAACCCTAAACCTAACCCTAAACCTAACCCTTACCTTAACTTGAATCGGCTTGCTTTCAAAGCGCTATTTAAAGTGCCCTTCTTTCTCCGCGCTCGCTGTTGTTGCCCTGCTGATGACGTCAGCGACGCGGTTTAATCGGGCGCGCTTTAGTCGAGCGCGGTTTTGTCGTGCCACGCAATTTCTTAATCATCAGGTGTTCCAATTACTTTGATCTTTCCCTACCCGGCATTTTTCTCCTTTATTTTTCTCCAAGAGCTTCTGGATTCACCCAGGTAAAAGTTACCTACCAAGTCTTTGACTGTATCTGATTGATCATCCCACTCGGGAGACCCAAATTTGTAATCTCCATTCATGATCATTCTTAACATCAGCATCTGCTTCCGGTGCCAGAAAGGAGGAGATCCGGCCAGCAAGGTATACATGATGACTCCTGCACTCCACCTAAAAAAAAAAGGAAACCATCAGGAGGATAGACTGAACATTTTTGAAGACCGGTGTTTGTCCACTGTTTTAGCAACAGAATATTTTAAACCCAGGGAAACAAAACATTCACTGACCAAATCTGAATTTGTTTCCTAAGCTACCCCATACAGTGCCAGCCTTCTCCAGATCAGTTCAAAAGATTCCTTGCAGATGAACAAATAGGTTGTTGGAGAACAACTTCATTGCAGCAGGACAGAGAGATTTTTCTGTCTTCTTTTCCAGCCATCAGTAGGTACCGCATTTTCCCGAAAATAAGATGGGGTCTTATTTTCTTTTGACCCCCGAAATAAGTGCTTGGCCTTATTTTCAGGGAGGTCTTATTATTTTTGAGGTGCAGGAGGCGGCAAATGTGGTCACCTCATGGCTGCTGCTGTGTTGCAATATTTTTGGGGAGGGCTTATTTTTTTGGGAGGGCTTATTTTAGCTCATGCGCTCAAAAGCCCAATTGGGCTTATTATCCGGGGAGGTCTTATTTTCAGGGAAACAGGGTAGTAAAGATTTAAGCAGACTAATGATCCTTATGGTTTTATTTACACAGCAATTATACCATATATTGTTATTGTTGGATATAAATAATTATATATGCTGTTCACACATCATTGATTGTGCTACATCCTCTGAATATCCCAAAATTATATACCATTTGCTTAAACCCAAATAACCCAAATTATTGTTTAGGATAATGAGTGAACTTGCCACGCAATCTTGCTTACATGTCAATTTCCTTCCCATAACCTGGATGATCTGGATCCATGGAACATTCTAGTATTTCAGGAGCCAAGTAGCCAGGAGTACCACAGATCTCTGCAAGAAAAGCAATACAAAATGTTGACTGAAACTTTGGTGACCTTGTTTCTGGAGATGCAAGTCTTGCTGGATTTCTGGAGTGAAAGGAAATAGGCGTAGCCTCAGTCAGATAAGACAAAAAACTCACAGCTGCATTCACACAATCTATAAGCCTTAGTTTTCCTTGGTGGTTTGGAATGTCAGATATTCCTAAACCAGTTGGCTACCTTATGGTTCAAGAGAGCACTAGCAATAGTACTTGTACACTGCTCCATAGTGCTTTACAGCATTATCTACAGAGTCAGCATATTTCTCCCAAAAATCTTAAAATCCCCTTATTTTAATGACCTTGAAAGGATAGAAGGCTGAGTCAACCTTGAGCCAAAACCAATTAAACTCAGGAACTGGGCATTATAAGATCCTATAATTTATGAACAGCAATTGAGCAAATTGTCTGTCTGTAAAATATCCCTAATTCAATTTCTGCCTAAAACATAACCTTGTGTGGAATCCTGAAGAAGTGCCTTCAGTCAATATAGAAAATTATTTATACATTGCATTAAACCCTAAGTTTCCATGGCTTACTTAATGATTTACAGTTGTCTATGTCCATTGCAATATGCAAAGTTTTAATATCCATGGTTAGCAAATTGTGATAACGAGCTTCATATAACATGCTATGGCTAGTTTGATTCATATAACATGCTACAGCTGATTCATTGTAGTTCTCTCCTTAGATAGCTATGTTCCTAAGCTTCATGACCACAGGCAGGCCACCAATTCACAGCCCTCTCCCTTAAAATCTCTGCCCGAGCTGGACAGGTGACCTTTGAGTTTTTCATTTTCCTGCAGCTGACATGAGAAGCCAAAGTCAGTGAGTCTGATGTTCATGTCGTCATCCAGAAGGATGTTCTCTGGCTTGAGATCTCTGTGGACAATGTTCAAGGCATGGAGGAACTGAATCACTTCCAAAAGAGCACGCATGATTTTCCTATAGGGAGAAAAGGATATGGTGGGTTAAATAGCAATAGCACTTAGATCTATATATCGCTTTACAGTGCTTTTACAGCTCTCTGGTTTACAGAGTCAGCATGTTGCTCCCAACAATCTGGGTCCTCATTTTACCCACCTCGGAAGGATGGAAGGCTGAGTCAACCTTGATCCTGTTGAGTTTCGATCTGCAAAATCACAGGCAAAAATAGTAACACCTCCCTGAAAATAAGTCCAAGCACTTATTTCGGGGATCAAAAGAAAATAAGACATTATCTTATTTTCGGGGAAACATGGTAGTTTAACCCCTGCCTAATACAGAAATCCATTAGTATTGCATCTCAAACTGAATTTCACTCTGAGCACCTCTTCTAAATGTTTGAAATCCCTGTATTAAATGGAAAGGCAAATGAGTTGCTTATGGCTAGCAAATAGAGCAATGTTTCTCATTCTTGCCAATTTTAAGATAGGTGGGCTTCCACTCCAAGAATACTTTATGCTGGCTGAGGAATTCTGGGGGTTGAAGTCCACAGATCTTTAAGTTAGCAAGGTTGAGAAACACTGAAGTAGAGAGAATAAAACATTTTGTACATGTCTCAAAGTACTTCAAATACACTAAGCTACGGCTGAGGTGAATCACAATACAATACAGTACAATTTACATTAAGATTGCTAAACTTAATCAACCAATGAGATTTTACTCACAGATAATCTGTATAACCAATTACACCATGTATTTCATTAGCTTTCAGGAGACCCTTATATGAAAGAGGTGGGAAGTTCCATGTGGGAAGTTCCATGAGAAGAGTCCTCTGCTCCTCTGCTCGCAACAGAATACCTTATGCCACCAGACTTGAAATTTTGGGCTTAAACAACTTAGAACTATGCCGCCTTTGGTCTGACCTAAGCGTAGTACATAAAAGTATCTGCTACAATGTCCTATTTGTCAATGACTACTTCAGCTTCAACCACAACAATACACCAGCACACAATAGATGCAAATTTAAGGTAAAGCACTCCAAACTTGATTGCAGAAAATACAAGTTCAGCAACAGAATGGTCAACGCCTGGAATCCCTGATTCTGTGGTTTCTTCCCCAAACCCAAAACCCTCAACTTTAACCTTAGACTGTCTACTGTCGACCTCACCTCATTCCTAAGAGGTCTGTAAGGGGCGTGCATAAGGGCACCAATGTGCCTACCGTCCCTGTCCTACTGTCTTCATTTAATTCGTATAGCAATAGCAGTTAGACTTATATACCGCTTCATAGGGCTTTCAGCCCTATGAAGCGGTTTACAGAGTCGGCATATTGCCCCCACAGTCTGGGTCCTCATTTTACCCACCTCGGAAGGATGGAAGGATGGAAGGCTGAGTCAACCCTGAGTCGGTGAGATTTGAACAGCTGAGCTGCAAAACTAGCAGTCAGCTGAAATGGCCGCAGTACTGCACCCTAACCACTGCACCACCTCGGCTCTCATTTCATGTATTCATAAGCATGTTTATACTTATATCTGTTATCTAATGCATACTTGATGAAATAAATAAATAAATAAAATAAACAATGTTTTGACAGATGACGAAATTGGTAGGTTGGTTGAAACAGCTCACCTAGTTTCCTTCTCACTTAAGGTCACCTTCTCTGTAAGGTAATCAAATAGCTCCCCTTTCTTCATTCTGTTTAAGGGAAAATGTAGAATATGTTAAAAATAAAGAAAGGCATAAAAATAAAACATGGACCCACAATACAACACGTCGGTTTCTATCTTGCATGTAGCTGTCTATCCCAGTGTTTCTCGATTTTGGCAACTTTAAAATGTGCGGACTTCAACTCCTCCAGTGGATTTCAACTTCAACACACTGGCTGGGGAATTCTGGGAGTTGAAGTCCACACAGGTTGAGAAACACTGATCTATGGTAGTCAAATATCAGGAATCTGATCCTTGATTTGTAAAGCTGAGAGATTGTGGAATTTAATTAAATGCAGATGGTCCTTGACTTAAGACTACAATTGAGCTCAAAATCTCTACTGCTAAAGGCAATTGTTAAGTGAATTTTGCCCCATTTTATAACCTTTTTTTGCCATAGCTGTTAGGCAAATCACTGCAGTTGTTAAGTGAATTGTCACTATTAAACAAATCTGGCTTCCCCCATTGACTTTGCTTGTCAGAAGTTGGCTAGGAACATTACAAACAGTAATTACATGACCCCTGGACAATGCAATGGTCATGCCAAGCAGCTGAATTTTGGTCACATGACGATGGATATCCTGCAATGGTTATTAATGTGAAAAAAAAGTCATGTCACTTTTTCAGTACTGTTGTAACTTTGAATGGTTACTTAATGAATGGTAAGTTGTGGACTACTTATACATAAAAAGGTGTCAGACAATTTTGGAAGATCTAAACAAAGATAAAAGGTTTTTAATGTATTACATTTGTTAACTGCTAAGGTCCTGTAATGTGCCTCACACATAAATTGTAACCATCTGTCTTCTTGCTTCCTCTCTGTCAGCCCACCCTTCACCCTAAATGATATCCTGTGTCAATCACTCTGTACATGTGTAAATGTCAGCTGTAACTCCCAAAAGATTATGCCTTTTAATAAAATATAATGCCTATAATTTATAATGCCTTGGTAAGGCCACACTTGGAATACTGCATCCCGTTTTGGTCGACATGATGTAAAAAAGATGCTGAGCTTCTAGAAAGGGTGCAGAGAAGAGCAACAAAGATGATTAGGGGACTGGAGGCTAAAACATATGAAGAACGGTTGCCAGAATTGAGTATGGTTAGTTTAATGAAAAGAAGGACTGGGGGTGACATGATAGCAGCAATATCTCAGGCATTGGCACAAAGAAGAGGGAGTCCAACTATTCTCCAAAGCATCTCCAAAGCAGGACAAGAAGCAATGGGTGGAAACTAATCAAGGAGAGAAGCAACTTAGAACTAAGGAGAAATTTTCTCACAGTTAGAGCAATTAATCAGTGGAATGATTTTCCTCCAGAACTTACAATATGCTCCAACACTGGAGGTTTGTAAGAAGAGATTGGGAAACCACGTGTCTGAAATGTTATAGGGTTTCCTGCCTGAGATTAGAAGACCTCCTAGGGCCCTCCCAACTCTGTTATTCTGTTAAAATGTGTTAGCTGAAATGGTGCCACCAAACATCTTCTCCACATCTGGAGGGCACTGAATCAGGAAGGGTGATTTAAATATTTCATTTATGCTGTGATTGTCTGCCTTACAATCTGCTTTTAAAAAAAATCACTACTCTACAAGCTTCTCTATACAGTACAGTATTTCATGTACGCTGTTATTGTCAACATTACAAGTTGCTTTAAAAAAAATCAAAGTTCTACAAGCTTCTCTAATGTTAAGGGCAGTTGTTACATTCCTTTCTAGCCCATCAGGTTTTTCATTGGCAAGAGTCCTCAAACAATCTGTTTTAAACAACTTTTTGAGTTTGGGACTTTCTCCCCCCATGGAAGCTGTAATGCTAGTAGAGCGGTTTCAAGCAGAGACCCGTGAAAGTATTACACAAGTCTAGGATACCTAAAAATAGTGTGGATCTGTGACCGCCAAGACCTTAGCAAAGGTTATGTGGAAATCTGAGGAGGCTAATGATATGGGACCAGGAAGATGAGACAGCTGCAGGCAGCTTCGGTCCCTTGTGGGTGGGTTGGTGGATGGTACAGATGGCCCTGAGATCAGCAGAGACCTTCACAAACGGTTAAACAAGCTGGTACAGATATCAAATTACAATATATGGAAGGAGGGAAGAACACAAGAAGTCCTTTGCTGGAGGCACCATGCGCCACCCTGCCTCTAAACACTGTGGCCTTTATCAAGCAGTCCAAGGCTTTTGAGAAGCTGGCAAGCATGACCATCTCCTCTTACTTGCCTAAGAGGTAGACTACTCCTGGACATGGGCATTTCACTTAACCATGAGGGCTTCTTGCTGTATTTATATTACCACATTGCCTGTATGAAATGTGGATAAACTACATATCTGTGACATGCATGATTCTCCCCTATCTTAACCTGTGAAATACCCTAGGCCAGTTTCTCAACCAAGGATTTCTCCTCATCCTAGTCCAACACTGTTACCATTTTTGTTTTTGTTTTATACAGGTGGTCCTCGACTTACAAGAGTTCATTTAGTGACTGTTTGAAGTTACAACACCAGTGAAAAAAGTGAGGTATGACACTTACGACTGTTGCAGTATCCCAATGGTCACTTGATCAAAATTCAGATGCTTGGCAACTGGTTCATATTTATGACCATTGCTGTGTCTTGAAGTCATGTGATCGATCACCTTTCACGATCTTTTGACGAGCAAAATCAATGGGGAAACCAGATTCATTTAATAACTATGTTACTAACTTAACAACTGAAGTGATTCACTTAACAAATATGTCAAGAAAGGTATTAAAACGGAGCAAAATTCCTTAACAAATGTCTCGCTTAGCAACAGAAATTTCAGGCTCAGTTGTGGTCATAAGTCGAGGACTGCCTGTAACTTAACATGCTGTGTGAACCCTGTTGATTATGACTTACTCACTAAGCAATGGTGAATTAAGCATGATGTGCAAACACAGCCAGTAAGATTTACTCCTGAGTAGACATGAACAGGATTGCATGGTGAATTGGCATCGTCTTATTTTGTGTGGTGGAAAAAAGGACAGTCATGGTACTTTTAAATAAAAAATAAATAAAGGGAATATCTACAAGAAGTACCATTTGCTTGAAAGCAAGAACTGGTAACACCACAAAGTAATAGAAAACGAAGAAGTTAAAGTGCTGTGGGTCTTAACAGTTCAAACAGACAAGCACCTGCCACATAACACCCCAATAAGAAAGGCAGAAAGTTTGGGTAGTGGGCGTGGAAGTACCTAGAGGCAGCAGAATAGAAGAAAAAGAATTGAAGACAATCACAAAATACAAATACCTCCAAACAAAATTAGAATGATTGTGGTAAAAGAAAGCAAAGATAGTACCAATGGTAATAAGATGTCTTGGATACAAATCCCAAAATGTGTGGAGCATCACTTGAACACCATGTCAGTACTGACAAAAACACCACCAGTCCATTCCAAAAGGCAGCTTTTACCTGGAACAGCTTTTGTCTTGCAATGATACCAGAGATGGGTTACTCCTGGTTTGGCCCAGATTGGCCAAACCGGTAGTAGCAGTGGCAGGAGGCTTCACTCACCCGCACATGCTCAAAACGGTAGTAAAAAAATTGGCAAACCATCATTGAATGATACCTTTAATACCATGAAACAACTACCTCTGTCTATCCCAGACCCTTGGGAAGGACTTAATAGATGGATAAAAATGTCAAATCCAGTCTAAACCGCCGACTGACTGTGCAACCAACCATAATAATAAAAATAAATGAATTTGTTTAACCTCTTTCAAGGCACTCAAGTTAGCAGTCTGCATTTGATGACAGAAAAGTCCACACTTGTAAATATGCGCTCTATTAAGAAGTGTCCTCTGAAGCAGTACGTCGATCTACCTCAAGGAGCATATTTCCACACAGATGATCCATTTGCCAAGTCAAGTTGGCCAGCATATGATGGTTGACATCACTTTCCTAGCTACAGTTGTGAAACTGCTTCCCAGGAACATAGAAAGCCTCTAGGCTGGAATACTGCAATGTGCTCTACATGGGGCTGCCCTTGAAGAGCATTCGGCGACTTCAGCTAGTCCAGAATGCGGCCGCGCGAGCGATTGTGGGTGCACCTCGCTTCACCCACATAACACCTATCCTCCGTGAGCTGCACTGGCTGCCTGTCGATCTCCGGGTGCGCTTCAAGGTGCTACTTATCACCTATAAATCTCTCCATGGTAGTGGGCCTGGGTACTTGAGAGACCGCCTACTGCCAATTACCTCCACTAGACCGATCTGATCGCATCGATTAGGCCTCCTCCGAATTCCATCTTCCAGCCAGTGCAGACTGGCAACTACCCGGAGGAGAGCCTTCTCGGTGGCTGCTCCGACCCTCTGGAACGAACTCCCCATGGAGATTCGGACCCTCGCCACCCTCCAATCCTTCCGCGCCGCTTTAAAGATCTGGCTGTCCCGGCTGGCCTGGGGTTAAGATTTTAACCCCACCCGAATTGTGTGACTGTTGTGCCTTCTTTTAATATGTTGTATTGTCTCCATGTTTGGAATACTGTTTGTCTTGCCCCCCCACCCTTCTGAATTGTGAGCCGCCCTGAGTCCCCCCAGGGAAAAGGGCGGCATACAAATAAAGGAAAACTAAAAAAAACAAACTAAAAACTAAACTAAAAAAAAAAGCACAAGGCAATCATCCATCCTAAAAAAAGTCACTTTTAGGAGGACATATTTGATACGTCCACCTCCCAACGGCCCCCCAAAAAAGAACTTTGGTACTTACAGATCAAACACCAGGAAGAAAAAGGTGTGAGATTCAAAGCTGTCCTTCAGCTGGACTGGAAATAAAATGGGATATTTTAGGAATGTGAAATAACATTACAATTTTTTTAAAAAACTGAGCAAGAATGGGAAGGTACTGAAGCCCAGACCCCTGGCTTCATTGCACAATCCCACAGACTGTTCTGTCTTTCCTCCAGCATGCCCTGGATCTTCAGCTAGGCATCTCTGAGACTGTCCACATAGTCTTTATCGTGATCTGGGTCATTAGTTCACCTATCCCAGCATTCTCCACTTTGACAACTAGTGGCTTTCTAAAATCACTGGCTTTGAAAAACAGTAGACTCTGAACCTGAGATTTTGTAAAATGTTGCATTGCCAAGCCATGATGATTTCTTTGGCTTATGGCCTAAGAAGTTGGGTGGATCCAATCAATGACAGGTTATTCAACAAGCAATTGTTAAACCAGGATGGTGCATTGCAAATACAATGAGGATTTATTGCTCAATAGACATGCATAAGAATCTCCCTGTGAATTGTCACTGTCTCATTTTCTCTGTATTGGAGGAAAAGACATTTGTGATTATTTATCATTATACAAGTAATCTACAATTAGATTCACAGTTAAAGACTGATGAAAACTTAATAACTGAACTTCTAACCAAGAATGGTCAACAATTTGGTGGTTCAAATCCCTAGTGCCGCGTAACCGAATGAGCTCCCGTTACTTGTCCCAGTTTCTGCCAACCTAGCAGTTTGAAAGCACGTAAAAATGCAAGTAGAAAAATAGGAACCACATTTGGTGGGAAGGTAACAGCGTTCTGTGCACCTTTGGCATTTAGTCATGCTGGCCACATGACCACGGAGATGTCTTCAGACAGTGCTGGCTCTTCGGCTCTGAAATGGAGATGAGCACTGCCCCCTAGAGTCAGGAACGACTAGCACATATGTGTGAGGGGAACCTTTACCTTTACCTTAATCAAGAACCTAAGAATTATTAAGATAGCAGGATAAAGGCAATCCCATTTTTGTGTGTATAAAGTTAGGGTATCCAAGTCCGATATCCAAAATGACCAATACTGAGGAAGATGTTCAGGTGTTGTTGGAAGGGCTTCAATCACAATTGGTATAATGGCAGATTTCTTTTTATATATATATATAAGCATTCAAGTTCAGTCTAAAAATCCTGGGATTTTTTTTCCCAGATTGCTTTTCCTCAGTCCTAACATCAACTGGGTGTAGCAACATCAGTGAATCAGATTTTCTTAGTTTCCGATGACTATTACATGGGGCATGCTATGAACAAAATGCCCATTCATTTATTCTTTATTCATTTAGGATGATGATGATGATTTCATGATACAAAAACTTGACTCGGGGAGATTTTAAATTTGGGGAGATGCCATTATAATATACGTATATTATTTCTTGTTTAGTTAATTTTAGACCTTTGGTTTTTCTGTGTATACCTCTCTATGCCTTTGGGGGCAGAGCAAGCTAGAAATATTAGTGCTGTAATAAATACAAATGCTATAACTTGCATTGTAGACATAAAGATCAACCCAGGAAGGATGGAACTGGATTGAAAGAAAAAAATACAAAAAATTCATCCTCTGTAGGATATATTAATGAGAGAGAGGGAGAGGAGAGAGAGAGGGAGGGAGAGAGAGAGGGAGGGAGGGAGGGAGGGAGGGAAGGAGGGAGAGAGAGAGAGAGAGAGAGAGAGAGAGAGAGAGAGAGGGAGAGGGAGAGAAACATGATCTTGTTGTCATTTATGTCTGTGTAGGAACGTTTGGGATTCTTTCCATGCCAGAAGATGCCAATGATTTTTTTACAAACAGCACAGGAATGATAAATTTGGTCATAGTTCTCTGTACTAGAAAGTAGCAATAATGTATTTTTTCCAAAATTCAACTTCAATCTAAAACGGGACTTTCTTAGTTTTTTCCTTTAAAAGCATTTGACTTCTCATCCAAGAAGTTTCTTCAGTTCTTCTTGGATGAGAAGCAAAACGTTTTCAAGGGAAAAAACCAAAAACGTCCAGTTGCCTTTTGCAAAAGCATGTTTGGGACAACCATGACCTGGATAACTGAGAATCTCCATAGATATTTAGGAATACTGTAGCTAACATTAACTGGGCACTCTTTTTCCAAACATACACTCTTCCTCCTGAAATTATATTTTGCACTTATAATAATGCTAATTCATCAGCAAATTCAAAATATACCATCCCAATTAGTACAAGGGAAAGAGGAGAGGGAGCGGTGATGGGTTCCTACTGGTTCAGACGGGTTTGGCTGAACTGGTAATGGTATGGGGCTTGGGTCACTGGAACCTAGGCTGCCACGCCCCTAAACTGGTTCCCTGGTCTCTTCTGCCGTCATTGGCATATTTCTGCCCATGCGCAGAACAGTTTTCATCCAACTGCACATGCACAGCAATGCGTGCGCAAAACGGCCTCTGAGCAAATTGCTAGTAAACCAGTTAAGAACCCGCCGCTAGGAAGTGGGGATAATCTGACCACTGATTTAACTGGAAAAGATCAACAACTTTCAAACAATAAAAGTGGATGGCAAATTGGGTGGTTTTGTAGTTGATCAGAAGGATTTTGGATTCTCAATTGTTTAAAAATTAGTAGAGGCTACCAAAATTAGAAATATATTTGTAAGAATATTGATTAAATTAAATTAGTCTAGAGCAGGAGTGTTAAATTCATGTCATCACAGCATTGTCACGTAACGTATTGGGACTTTTTTGCCTTTCGCTAAACCAGGCGGGGGTGGGGCCAGCACATGACGCATCTGGCCCATGGGCGCGGAGTTTGACACCCCTGATCAAGAGGCTAAATCATATGATGAACTCCTGAGGAAACTAGGCAAGTCAAATCTAACAAAGAGAAGGACTAGGGGGTGGCATAATAGTCAATCTTCCAATACTTGAAGGGCTGTCACACGGAAAAGGGATCAATTTGTTCTCCAAAGCATGTGAGGGCAGGACAAGAAGCAACAGATGGAAATTTATCAAAGAAAGATCTAATCTGGAACTAAGAAAAAAAAATCCTGACAGCTAGAACTATCAATCAGTGGACTGCCTCCAGAAGTTGTGGATATTCCATCACTGGAGGTTTTCAAGAAGAGATTGAACAGCCATTTGTCCAGAAAAGTAAGGGCTTGAGCAGGGAATTGGACTAGGTTACCTGGAGATCTCCAAAGTTCCTTCCAGCCAATGGAACATATGCTCTATGTTCTAACTAGCATATAATCACTATGTTTGCAAGATATAGGAAGAAGGGGATGGTTACGCATATCATGCAAACCCAGCCAATAGTAGTTTCAATTTGTTTGTCTTTACTGGTTTATTGCTATGGTACCATTAGGGTGATTTGGAAGCAAAATCTAACTTACTAATGTTAGGATGTCCACACACTTTCTGGAGGATGCTGATTTCTTTCAGAGTGGCTTCTCTCAGCTCCTGAACTTCTTGTGGGGAGAGATTTCCAGCTGTGATGTCTATAATTTTAACAGCGTATTCTTGTCGAGTGATTTTATGAATGCATCGACGGACAACACTGCTTACTCCTCTGAAAAGACAGTCCACACAAAAGAAATCTTAGAGAGAGGGAGAATTAGAGAGAGAATCACACACATAGATCTTTAAGGCTACTTTGTTCTCTCATGTTCAAAGTGATAAGAGGAGTAGCAAGGATAAATGGGTTTATTAAAATTGGTAGTTATTGGAAATGCTACTGCATCACAAATGCTTGTAAGCATTGTCTTCACAAAATAGTAAAATATCTTAACAGAAATGTGAAAGCTAAAGGGCAGTGATGGCTAAACTTTTTGGTGCCGAGTGCCCAAAGTGCTCACGTGCGTGAACGTGCACATGTGCACAGCCCCAAAATTCAATGCAAGCACCTCCCATGTGAAGTTTCCAAAAGATGATCTAATTAATTTACGAGTCTCAAGACAAAGTTCAAAAGAAACCCAGATCAACATTTTGGCATGTTCTTCTGTGGAGCCGAAACTGATTTCCGCTTAATGGCATATGAACTTTACTCTTATATCCCCTCCCTTCTATCTGTGTCATAAATCACATTCACCAACAAGGTGCTGCGGTAGGCTATGAACATGTGCATTTCACATGCCAGCTGTAGGAATATGAGACCTGACTCTGGCCAAAGGTATGCACAGAATTCTCCTCCCTTTTCTCCCTTTTTCTATGTCAACTTGATAGTAGTCATGGAAACACTTTACAAATTGACCCCCCACACATGTGTTGGTGTCCCCTGCACATGCATGTGCATCCCCCACGATGCGCCCCTCCCCCTTCTTCGCCCATTTTTGGCTTCCAGGTTGGTGTAGGAGGCCTCCCAGGCCCAAAATGGGGCATTGAGGGGCCTGCGCATGTGCGTAAACCCTCAAAATGTAATGTGAGTGTCCCACACACATGCATCCCTGCCCCCATGAATGCATGGCAGAGACCTGAAAAGGAGCTGGCCGGGGGAATTGCATGTGCATGCACGCTGGAGCTGGGCTGGGGCGATGGCTGGCGTATCCGGAGAGAGGGCTCTTTATGGCACCTGTAGCATATGTGCCATAGCTTCACCATCACGGCTATAAGATGAAATACAGTTATCCCACCCCATGTATCCAGTATCAGGGAATAGCCAGGAAGACTACCAACTTCATGTATAGTTAAAGGCTGCTCAAAAGCAAATTACATCTAGATTGTAGGAATTATAATCCAAACTGTTGTAGGTAGAGTATTTTCAGACTTTCTGTTCAATGGTAGCCATGATTTTCTGGAAGTCTCTTCTGAGGAAAAACTATACCCAACTCCATCTGTTACCACATTTATGAAAGATTTAAAATATAGTACTTTTCTTCAATATTTACTTAAATGCTTTCACTACACTTACCCTCCTTTTTTCAGGGAGCTGAAGTGTCACAATTCATTATCTTCAATTATCTGTTCTTGTAACTAAATTATTTGAAATATATTCAAATTAATTTGCTATGTTTTGAATTGATTGTGTTGAAATTGGGAATGTTGATTCAAGGAACAAATGCATTTTTAAAGAGTCACATAGCAAATTACCTATTACGATAGCACCTACTTTCAAATATTTACCTTCCCAAGATTTCCTTAGGTTCATATTTTTCATAAAACTCTTCAGAAGTTTGGCTATCAGGCAGTTCCTCAGTTTTGGTCATTTTGGCCTTCTTTTTTAGGAGCCTTCCAAAAGATTATTCTAAGATGACAAAATGCTGCAACAACAGAAAGAGAAAAAAAAACCCCTCAAAGTAATCTTTCTCCTAGTTATAATTACAGCAAGGAATTTCATATTATGTTGCTGCTCGTGATAAATATTCTGTAAGGGTTAGCTTCCTTTGTACAATTCTAGAACATGTTTCTCAATCTCAGGAGCTTCAAAATCAGAGGTGGTATTCAGCAGGTTCTGACCACGTCTGGAGAACCAGTAGCAGAAATTTTGAGTACCGTAGTTTGGAAAACTGGTAAATACTGACTGGTCCCACCCTCATCTATTCTCTGCCTCCCAAGTCCCAGCTAATCGGGAGGAAATGGGGATTTTGCAGTAACCTTCCCCTGGAGTGGGGAGGGAATGACGATTTTACAGTATCCTTCCCCTGCCACGCCCACCAAGCCATGTCCACAGAACTGGTAGTAAAAATGTTTGAATCCCACCACTGTTCAAATTGTATGGACTTCAACTCCCAGAATTCTCCAGCCAGCATCCAATTCTGGGAATTGAATTCCACACATCTTAAAGTTGCTGAGGTTGAGAAATACTGTTCTAGATTGATATGCAAAATTATAGAAATGATTGTCAGAATATTTTTAGACCTAAAACCTATTTGGAATATATGTTAATATATGTGTCAGATTCCACAGGGGCATGAAGGTAATTCTTTCATTCCACAAATTCAGTCTCACGTGAACTAAGGGCAGAGTATGAGTAGATAAATTGTTTTATTGTAGACCAAAAATAATCCTATTTATGCAGAAGTTCTGCTTATTTCAGAACAGAAATCAAGTGAGCTTCTTTTCCTAGGCTCCAGAATTTAAGTGGTTTCTCTTCTCCTTTTCAAAACTTTGGATTGTGACTAATTCCTGCTTTGCCAGTTTCTTTGTGTCATGTGAATCCATAAAATTGTGTTAACTGCATAAATCACAATTCACTTAATTTTGGTCAAAATAATCACAGTCAAAAATACTTGATGAAAACAGCAATTGGTGCGTTCACACATTTCATTTAGCTGAGATGTAGTTTGCTATTTTTTTAAAAGTAAATGTACAGAATCTAAGTATTGTGGCTTATGTACTGCTGCTGTGATTTGATTAATAAACCATGACTCATAAACTTCAGACTTAGGCATCAGTAGATACACTGGCATTAAAACGACTAATTCAGCCTTGATAACAATGTGTTCAGTTGTCCACCTATTTGAGCCTTCCCTCTCTTGCATCTAACCATGGTACCAACTTATTTTTATTTTCTACTCCATCCTCATAATGTTTCCTTCATCTCATTTCCAGCAACTACCTCTATGCCTGTCAGCCATTGTCCATGATGCTTTTAAACACAGGTTTAGCACTATTCATTCTTTTGAATGCACCTGCTCCAAAACACTTTTGCAAAATTAAAATGCATGTTTAACTTGGCCACAAAAAAGAGCCCTTTCTGTTTTCCTGACTGGCTTCCGTCATCATCTCAACATTTATACTGCAAAACTACCCAAGATATTAACCCTTCTTTCCTTAAAATATGTCAGCTGGTGTTGTGTTTGCTCTTCAGAATTAATTAGCCTCTCCCCAACTCTTATTAGTCTTTCATATAACTAAAGTACCTGGCATTTCCTCCTAAAATGATAGTAATTGAATCAATTCTACTGATTGATTATGAAAATGGATATGATTGTTGTTATTTTCTCTTATAATATTTTGTTATTTCAGTTCAATTGTGTTTCACACATGTACACAGACTAGAGTTATAAACTTACAATTTCCTTAAATAAATGCATTTATACTGCTGTATAAATAAGATCTTTTTAAAAAATGTGGCAAGTCAACTTTTGTCTAAATTTGTTAGGCATTGTCTAACAAATGTCTAAATTGAAACACACCACAAATAATGAGGATTCAGTGTGGAAAATATTGACCTGCCATAATGTAATTTCTCCATGGCCATAGAAGAAAGGCCAAGATAGAGGGGTTAAGAATAAGGCTGAATCTAGATGTTCTATTGAACTAAAAGCAATTTCCTTATATACTGTATATACATATAAATTCGTAAAAATCGAATAGATACCTTTCACCCTGGCTTCGCTGATAACGGATAAGAGCCTGTGGCCTAATGGCTAAGATCTCTGCCTAGTATGCCTAGTATGCCATATAGCTCAGGTTCAAATCCCAGTAAGGGTATGGCTAGCTGATGAGCGCTAAATAGCTTGAAATAGATCTATACTAGTCTCCCTTTATTTATTTATCAGCACAAATAAAAGAAAAACAAACACAAATATAACAAAGGCAACAGTAAAAATATTGGGTTTCTGTTGTGATGGACTCTTGTGAAGAGCCAATTGACAGATGATGGAAGCAGTTGGCTTCCTCCCATAATTGGGGCTTACCAGGGGTTGTAAAAATCGAATAGATACCTTTCACCCTGGCTTCACTGATAACGGATAAGAGCCTGTGGCCTAATGGCTAAGATCTCTGCCTAGTATGCCTAGTATGCCATATAGCTCAGGTTCAAATCCCAGTAAGGGTATGGCTAGCTGATGAGAGCTAAATAGCTTGAAATAGATCTATACTAGTCTCCCTTTATTTATTTATCAGCACAAATAAAAGAAAAACAAATACATATTTGTATATACACCCTGTGAGGAGCTGGTTTTACATATGGATCCCCTTGAAATCATGACATAGATTAGTTATTAGTTAAGACAGGTTGTTTTATATAAAGGACAAATGTAATCTGGATCTGAACAGTACTTTGATTCATTTCAGATATAGTATAGTGTGTATTAATTAGTTTGAGGCATACCCCAATTATTTTCCTCTTTCTGATTGCTAATTGTAGAAAAAATGATTCACTTTTGAAAGCAATACAAATTTACTTATTGCACTCATTAAAATGCAAATCAATTTATAACTTTTTTGAAATGCATTTTTTCTGGATTTTTTGTTGTTATTCTGTCTCTTACTGTTAAAATAAACCTACCATTAAAATTACAGACTGATCATTTCTTTGTCAGTGGGCAAACCTACAAAATCAGCAGGGGATCAAATACTTTCCCCCCCCTCACTGTAATTGGGGATTTAAAGAAATTTCAGAATGAAGTGTCCTTGGAAAGCAGACTGTAAGATCAAAATCTTTGTCTTGCATTCCAAAACCTTGAAGATACACTTTGATAGCCCAGGAATGGAAAATGCTATCTTGTTCTACAGGTTCTACAACCCTTATATTTAATATAGTGCTAAACCCAAACTCAGCCTTAAATCTTATTTAAATCAACTAATAGCCTTACAGAGTTGCATAATTTAATTTGCTAAAGACGACCAATTTCTTGAAAAAAAGACATGATTACTTACCCTAAACGTCATTTGCACAATCGCTGTCTTCTCACCGAGAGTAACCCCGCACATCCAATCCCAAAGCCCACCTTGAGAAAGAATTCCCTGTCTTATTTGATGACCAGCAATCAAACCACATAGTCAGCGTCAAGCGTTCTCTTTTAATTTGTTGTGGATCACCACTCACACTGTGGCGGCTGCATTGCCAAAAATAAAAATCGCAGTGCAATTCGAGAATTGTTCCAAGTCCTCCAGTTTGCACGCTCAGCTCCCTCTCTGCTTAGGTTGGAGTGAACCCTCTCTGAGGTGAAGGAATTCTTCAACAACCAACAGCGCTCCCATGAATGAAAGGAAAAACAGGGATTTCTTTTCCAAGGAAACAAGAACCAGGAACTTAATCTGGAATGCATGCATAATGTGATTCCCACAAGGCAGGACCTGTGAAGTGCAACAGGATAGATTTTTGCTTTTTAAGAGGGAACACTTGGAGGTGGCTGGGAATGCAGTTGGCCCCAAGTGGCATATTTAAATTCTTAAAACCAGAAGAGTCTCATTAGTTTGCCTTTTGTTAAAGAGTATGAACACTGATAACCTACCCTGAATAAATTCTGTTCTCTTTCCGTTTGTCTCATGCTTCAAAACAATGCCTTTGACGCAAGAGACCACATGTTCCACCTATTTTTATGTAACGAAGCAATCACCTCTTAATCAATTCTATAATGCTTTGTATCTTAAGGGGGCACATTTGGGGGGGCAGCTGAGATTGCAGTTGGCCCTAAATGGCATGTTTAAATTCATAGTCAAAAGCTATCATGGATATTTTAAAATTGTATCAAGTTTGGTTGACACAAGACACACAGACACAAAAAGCCAACCTCATAGATCCCTAAACAACACATAAATTACCTAGAATATTCCTATACTATTACACACTGTTCATGCTTCTCCACTACTACTCCTACTATTCCAACTAATACTCCCTGTGAGTACGGTTAGAGAAAAGCATACTGTAAGTTAGCATCCACCACTCTCTTAGAAAAATGAAATATTCTAGGAAATATTACAAAGGCAGAATATTATATTTCCCTAGATGAGAAATGGAGAAACATGTTTTTAGGCAGAAAACAAACTCACTCTTAATAGCCTCCTCCATCCTCAATAGCCCCATAGCAGATGTCCTTACTTAAGAGATAAAGAGATAGCTAGGTCTATTCATAGGCAAATGCCCTCACCCAAAATCCAACAAAGGTAGGATTAGCCCTCTACTAGAGGTGGGTTCCTACTGGTTCAGATAAATAGGTAGTAGCTTGGCAGCCTAGGTTGCTGGAATGGGCAGCAACCCAGGCCTGCCCCGCCCCCAAACCGGTTATCCTACAGTGGCGCCATCTTCTTTTTTAGTTCTGCGCATGCGCATAATTTTCATTGCAAAAAAAAATGTTTTCCTTTTATTTGCAAATGTGAAGCGAGTGAGCGCGCACAAAATTTTTGCGTGCACTGAACTGACAGTAATGCCAGGAGCAACACACCACTGCCCTCTACCTATCTCACCACATAGCACCAGAGAAGATTACATCACCCAGCAAGGCTCAACCAAGCCTGGGACTCAGGACAGCCTACTGAGTTGCCCCTGCATGGCCCCATGGGAGCCTGACAACCAATCAGAACACAAGCTCAAATTCAAAAGTCCAGAGAGGGTATAAAACTCAGGCATTCTCAGTATCTCTCCACATTTTTTTTTTCTTCACTCAACATCTTCAAGGCATGTGATCCTGTCCACCATTAAAACCATCAGTGTCTTTCTCCCACTGAACCCAGAAGGAAATTTCTTCCAACATACCTTTCTAGCTGCTTTACTTCCAATCCACATACACAAGCATTTCCTTCCCTCCCCTACATACTAAACTCTTTCATAGCAAAGCTTTTATCTGCAACTTTGTTGTCTTCATGCTGGGGAAAGCGAACAAACACCAAAACGTTTTTTTTTTCATTCAAATTTGCTAGAATTATTTCAGTATTTTCCTCCAAACTTGGCAACTTCTTTATTCTGAGAGTTGAAGTCCATACATCTTAAAACTGCTGAGGTTGAGAGTCACCGCATCAATCAAGACATTAAGCCATGGATTAGCCATAGCCAAAGCATCTGTGTATACAATCACAAACTACCCAAGCCCACTTGAACTGAATGTGTTGTGTAAAACCAGCCCAGCATTTTTCCAGTGCTGCTTGATTGCAGATTGCAGCTGAGGTGACTGAAATTTTTTTTTTGATATCGATTGGGGAATTCTGGAAGCTGAATACACACATCTTAAGGTTGCCACGTTTGATAAATTCTGGATTACAGTACTTAAATACAGCTAATAAATTGTATTTACTTCCTTCTTGCCTATTAATTTAGCTTTCCATGTTTAAAAATTTAATTCTGGAGAGAATTTATATGGTTGCTAAGAGTCAACGTTGATTTGATGGCTCATAATCGATTAAATAAAAATTGCAATTGGGTGATAAGTTTTGGAAAACTGTTGCAGTGTCGGGTGTCTGCTTAAGGTTTTCACAGCTGTGTGGCTTCAGCATTTTCTTCTCTGGGCACCAGCTGGCCTTGCTTGTTATGCCCAGTCATTTTTGTAGATGGCATCCGATTTGAGAACCTCAGGATGCTGTATCTAATGGTCCCTAGTAAAATTTTAGAAATTGGGAGGGGGGGAGTTGTTAAATATCATCTATAGCAATGACTACCTATAATATTTTACACGCTGTTCCCCAGATGACTTATGAAGAGCAGACTAAGATATGAAAGGTTTAAAAGGGCAGTATGGTGAAAATTTAGATAAAGCATGTACATTTAATACAGGCAATCCTCAACAAGTTTGTTTAGTGACTGTTTAAAGTTAAAACAGCACTAAAAAAAGTGACTTATGCTGTTTTCCATACTGACTGTTGTTGCATCCTCCTGGTCGCATGATCAAAATTCAGTTGCTTGGCAACTGATTCATATTTATGATGGTTGCAGTGTCCCAGGATCATGTGATCACCTTTTGACAAGCAAAGTCAATGGGGAAGCCAGATTTATTTAACAACTGTATCACTAACTTAACTGCAGTGATTCGTGTAACATCATAAAATGAGGCAAAATTAACTTAATTATATCTCAGCAACAGAAATTTTGGGTTCCACTGCGGTTGTTAAGTCAAGGACAAACCTGTACACATAACTCATAAAATTTAGATTTGTTCCTGATATCATTCAGTAAAGCTCAGATTGGCAAATAGGAATATTATTGACAATTCCAAGGAAAATGTAAGTGTGCAAAGATAGTCCAACATTCTACCTCCCCCATATTCTCACTGTTAGATCACTTCTTCATAAAAGTAAATCTGAGTATTGTAATGCAATAATTATGATTTGAGCTAAATACAAAAATTTAAATTTCTGACCACTGTAAGGTTTATTGATGGTCCACAGATGAATTGAGTATTTTGACTCTGTAGAGCTGGCTGACTGTTGTTTATGAATCATAAGTCTCTAACATGTTATTTCTGTATGCTGTGGCTTACAAATTAGAATTATGCAATTACATAATAAATTATCTAATATTTGAAACAGAAAGTGCTTCTCAATTTTCAAACTTGGTAACTTTAAAATATACGGACCAGCTCTCAGAATTCCCCTAACCTGCTGGGAATTAAAGTCTATATATCTTAAAATTGCCAAGTTTGAAAAACATTGGTTTATCCAGTTCTAAAATTAAAACGTAAGAATTATCAGTATATTTCATCATATTTCTGAGGCTGGTTTCCTCAAATTATATTTAGTAGAGAAGGCATTATAGAAGTGAATTAATGAAGAGGTAGTCACTTCATTAGATAAAAATAGGTGGAACATATGGTCTCATGTCAAAGGTATTGTTTTGAAACACTGACATTTAATGAGACATAATGAAAGGCAACAGAATTTATCCATGATAGGTAATGAGGACTCTTCTGGTGACCATTTTAGTCCCCAGAATGCTTCTTATTCCCAATGAACCTTTTTTCTGGATTAACAGGCAGTATATCCATAAAGTATTGTGCTGCAGCTACCCAGTTTTGTTCCCCCTAGGCATATCACTGGAATTTATGTTCAACTCAAAATGATGAACAGAAATATTGTAGATGTGTTTGTACTTTATTTAATGCTTTTTCATTATAGTTATTCATTTTGGAATATAGTATTTGGATTGTGGCTACGGTTAACCTTTTTTGACCATCAAGCAAATTCAGTTTAGAAAAAGACATCCTAATTCATGTTGATGCTATTGCCTATTATTTTACATTCGACAAACTTTTGAATTAGTATCCCAAAGTCAATTATTTATTGCCATTTCCTTTAAAACAGGCACTTTTCAGATATAGCCTCGAGTTCCCAGAATTCCCAGCAGTGAGGTTGGGAGGTTGAAAGGGAGAATGTGTGCCATGCAAGGGTAACCTTTCATATAAATTCAGGTACTGTATCAATTGCCAGTATTGGGTCTCTGTGTACTGAATTGTACTGGAGTGGGACTTAAGTCACTTGAAATGCCCTTGTTGCTTTTTCAGAATTGCAACTGAATGTACCATGGAATATTTCTGAAAGATTTTGTTTGCTCAAGGTAAGAAACGTGGGGATCAGCATTGAATGTTGTGACATCTTGTTAATATTTGTGGAAATGTTACAGAAATATGAAGAAATATTTTGCAGTTGAGTCTGTTAGCAGCTGATACAGAAGGGAAAGATCATCTTGACACGTGACATTAAAGTTGGTATGGTGCCTGGGTTGACTCCACCCCGCACCCCCCCGAACCTATGTTTAGTTTTTCTACTTTTGGATCTGGATAGTAGCACTTCCTCAGACAGACCTGATGTGTTTTTCATCTTTGAAATTGCTTTAACCCGTTAGCTGTCCATTTATGAACAGCCTCAGAAATGAACTAAATAAATAATCCTCCCTCCCCATATTGAAAAATGTGGATTGAGTCCAATTGTCCAGGAAAAATGTCAGTAGATGATGCATTTTGTAATATTTTGCATTCTTAACAATAAATTAAGAGAACAAATTCTTAACTGTTACAGATAAAGTAATGCATCCCATGCCTCCAGTGTTACCAGTGATCATTATTTATCAAAGACTGACAGGCAATTTAAAACCTCTTTTCTAGTTTCATAATTTTTTATTCTCGGATCATATACAATTACAATCTGAAATAACACAAGTGAAATAATCCTAAAATTGGATGATCATTCTACTTTCCCAATCACAAGACGTTATTGCCACAATTCTTCATGCTTCATGCTTTCTTGTCAGATGGAAAACTGATTACAAAGACACGTCAGAGAGCTTTTAGATGTTAAAAGAAAATTTTACTGGCGATTTATCTCAGTGATGGAGGTAGATTTGATCCTCCAGAGTTTAATTAAGATAAACCTGTGGATTTGAAGGAAAAAATAGAACATATAAGTATTAACAATCAAAAAGAACGCACTACGGGATCCAGAAAATCATATTTAAGTTCCCTGACCTTTCCCCACCACATTTAAGTACTATCATAGCCCCATTTTTCCTCCACTTTTTACCCCAATACAATATTACTTTTAATTATTTCATCAGAATTCTAAAATGCGTTAGTAGAAGCTGGATACTAAATTCCACCTGAAGATTTTTACTACAGATTTTCCCCAAGTTGTGTATTCATGTGGCGTACTACCTTGATCAAACACAGATATGACTTTACTTTAATGCATTATGTACTTGCATTTCATCAGGAAAAAATGAGGTCAACCGATAGCCAATACTAGACCACTACCAATAACTGGGTATCTTCAAAATGCCCCTTAAATCTTAGATTATGCACTATGTTAGGAATGTCTGACAAAGCTGGAATTAACCGCTTGCCAGAAGGCACACAAAAAATGAAAACCTTAAGTTTTCAAGATAAACTGGCATGCAATTATAGAAAATGTATTAAATTGTCATCCTAAATGGAATAGTGAATTTCAATTATCACTGTAAGTAAGCAATGTTTAATGTTCTGTATGAATTAAGTTAAAAAGATTAAATGTTTTTCCTAACATTGTAACTATCACTCTCAAAAATCCTCCAGCAATGATTCATAACAATGCCTAAACAAGTTGTCCTCTTTCTCATGATTCAAAAAAAAAAGTCTGCTTCCAATTTCCAAAGGAAGCCACAGAAGTTACATACCATTTGCAAATCGGCATCGCTTCAGCACCTCGCTGAACCCTTCACATAGCTTCAGATCAGCCTGGTTCTGAGCACACTCCAAGAACTGCTTCATCTCATACTGGCAAGCCGTGTATTGGGACTGCTGCATAGCAGGCTGGGCTGGCTGAGGCTCCTAAAGAGGAAATGCAAGCAATGAGGCTGACAATTGGAAGAGAGAGAACAACAGATCCTGATAAGAAAGTCCAACCAGGGCCTCTTCTTGTACAAACTGCAAAAATGGGGCAAATTCACATACACAAATTGTGGAATTCCATAATTTGTGGAATTTTCAGCCTGCTGACAATTTCATATAACTCCTTTCCTATTCAGCAGGCTTTATCCTCCAATTTCTTCAAATAAATATCTCAAGCATTCCATAACATTATGCTAATAGCAGCAGCCTGAAAGAGATAATAGATGTTTTGTCTTGTGGAACACTATGAAATGTACTCTTCAAACAAGTGTAGCACTTCATGTTAAAATATCATTTTTAAAAGCACCACGTCTTCCCCTTTTTCTTCTCCTTATTTGGTTCACGATCTTATTTAACAAATATATGTTTAAAAAAAAGAATAATATATTTTACCTGGTAAGTAATGTCAGGTCTTGCAGCTTCAGAGCTTCCACCCCCAAAGCCGCCAGTCATGGCATGTCCTAGAGTATGGCCCACAGCAGAACCTACAGCGACACCTGCAGCTGTGGTAGCCATCTGGGCCATCAGGCCAGGCTGCCTGGGGGCAGGAGAACCCACTGCTGAAGCAGGGGCTGGAGCTGGGACAGGAGCACGCGCAGCCATGGGTGGAGCTGATCGCATTGGTGCACGGCTATGAAAAGAAAGGGAGAAAAGAATTAAAATTCACACACTATATAATTCCAAATGCCAGCTTCTTTCACCTTTGAAGATTACCGAAGATACCTCTCTGCAGTATCTCTTGTATATTTTCATAAACTGCTGCCACATTTCAACCTACTTATTTTTTTGGCTTGTATTCCATTTTTAATTCAGGAGCTCAAGAGGCATACAGGCAGTCCTTGTCTTACAACCATTCATTTAGTGACCGAAGTTACAACAGCACTGAAAAAGTGACCTATGACTGTTTTTCACACTTATGATGACCATTGCAGCATCCATGTGGTCACATGATCAATATCAAGGCAGTTGCCAATTGACTGCATGATTCACTTAACAACTGCAATGATTCTTTTAACAATTGTAGCAATAGTCATAGGACAAAACTTACTTAAAACTGCTTTGCTTAACAAAAGAAATTTTGCGCTCAATTGTGGTTGTAAGCTGAGGACAACCTGTATTTGCCACTCTTTGCTACCGTATTTTCGGAGTATAAGACGCACCAAGGTTTTGAACAGGCATTTTTTAAAAAAAAGTAGGTAGGTAGATAGAGGGATAGAGAGAGAGAAATAGAAATAGAAATACAGTAGATAAGTTTGGAGAGAGAAAGGGAGAGAGAAATACAGTAGATAGGTAGGGAGAGAGAGTAGGTAGGGAGGGAGGGAGGGAGAGGGAGGAAGGGAGATGGAGGAAGGGAGAGAGGGAGGGAGGGAGGGAGGGAGGGAGGGAGGGAGGGAGGGAGAGAGAGAGAGAGAGAGAGAGAGAGAGAGAGAGAGAGAGAGAGAGAGAGAGAGAGAGAAGATAGATAGGGAGAGAGAGAGAGGTAGGTAGATGTTTCCAGGTATATTTATCCATGTGCTGGACAAAGAAATCACTGACAATCTGCAGCACCTAAGACTTTGTTTCTGCTGGCACAGGACTTGATCAATCTAATTCTCATCAATCACTTTAACTAAAGAGCTTCCCAAAAGGAAAGGAAAGTTTTTGCACTCTACAAACCACCCCAAAACGGTTCATGTTTTCGCGAAAACGGGCCTGTCCCCCCCCAAAAGGATGAATAGACTTGGGGGGGCTTGCAGAGTGCTGGGGGGGGGGATGAACAAAAACGGCCCGTTTTTCACAAAAACGGGCCCGTTTTTCGTCAAAACAATTGCATTCATAGCCTTATGGAGGCTTATAGAGTGCTGCTGGGGGCTCGGGGGGGGGGGGGGAAACGGCCCATTTTCTGCTCATTTCTTCTCTCCCCGGTCCCCAGGAGCTCTCTGAAAGCCTCCATAAGGGTATGCACGGCCATTTTGGTGAAGGAGCGGGGCTTCGGAAGGCAAAAAATGCTGCATTCTATGTATAAGACACACCCAGATTTTCAGCCTCTTTTTTGAGGAAAAAAGGTACAATTTTTACTCCGAAAAATACAGTATTTTTCCCTACAGCAATCACCCTGTGAGGTAATCTGAGCTGGAAAAGGTAATGTTTCAGAACATACAGTCTGAAAGGACAAGATGAAGCACATTTGTGGTTGGCCAATGCTTTCTGAGAACATAGAGCCAGTATAATAAATTTGGGAACAGTACAATGAAATTCCAGCTGAAATTGGGAATTATTTTCTGAGTGCCAACCACATTCTCACAGATTTTATCAACAGATAAGTAAATAATTGAGGAATCAGACAATACCGCTGTATCTTCTTGGTGTCCTGCACCATTACAACATATGAGAGATTCTGAAGCACTATAAACAGGAATATTTATGTCTGTTTTGTTCATGCTTTGGCTTCTCTTTCTCTCAAGAAGCCTGAGCAGATGAAAATTAAACTTTAATATAACGTGTTACCATTACCCTTAAATTCAGATGAATCTACAATGTGCCTGCCCCCATGGGGCACATGTTTTCAGACATGCTGTCTGAACCATCTTAAGGCACACTAATCTACTAAAGGGGACACATTTTTTAATAGGTAAGATGAGGACCTCTTGTTCACAGAATAAGGTTAGAGTTGACTCATTGGAAGAATCTGATTTTCTTCATGTCAAAGAAAAGGAACATTGATTTTCCCTACTGTAATGTTTAACTGAACTGTCAACATAACAAATTACAAAGCTGTGACTCTGCTAGATAAGTTAAATATTCACATACATTTTATCTAATCTACACTGCCCAAAGACAGAAAAACAGCTATGGCTGATCTTTGGCAAAACTAGCTGACAGTCATTTTGTCTGTCTTTAAAGCTTGTTTAATGAGATAAAAAACCATGATAGAAAATAAAAGCTACATTTAACAGGTCCACACACAAACCCCTCTGAATCATATATAGAAAGTGGGAAGATGCAATTTAAAGTACAATGTATATTGCAATTTACAACTGCATTTTCATAATTTGCATTTACAATTGTCTCTTTTATAAAACATGGAACTGCTGCTTTTGAACTAAATTATGACATTTGACACATCTAATCAATGCAGGGAAGGCCATGCTTCCCAGGATAAACCTACAGTCAGTAAGATTTTAGACAACTAGAATGTTTAAGCATAAATTATATCTATACAGTTTTGGATATTGTATCTCTGAAAGGATATCAATGGATTACAAGAGGTTTAGAGGAAGGTAACAAAAATTAAATGGGGATTTGAGATCATGTTCTCTATGGTCAGGCAGATGTTCACTTTGGAGCACAGATGACTGACAGGAGACATATTAATGGTTAGTTACATAAAAAGGCTGCTATAAAGACAATGAAGAAGTCTTTTCTATTATGACAGAAACTAGGACAAAAATATTGGATTTAAGTTGTGACTATCTTGATGCTATTTAAACATCAAGAAAAAACATTTTGATGGTAAGTTCTATACAATGCTAGAACAATCTACTCGTGGAATTTATGGGATGTTGATCTTGCCAGCACTCAAGGGTCATTGGTTTTTCTGTGCATTGCAGCAGGCTGGACTAGATTATCTTTCTGGTATCTTCCAATTCAATTTCCATGTTTCCATGATTTAACCTTTTTAAATACTTTTAGGTTGAATGATTTGAACCTTCATTTACATGTTGTTTTTCATTTTGGGGAGAACCTCCTGTAGTCCGTATGGCAAGATTTGATTCATTCCAACCTTTGCCTACCCCAAATTTTCATTTTGACTGAAGAAGTTACTTGGATGAGTAACAAAACGTTACTTACTTTGAATAAACTTTGATCTAGTTACTATGATTTAACCTTTTTAGATACTTTTGGCCTAGATGATTGAGTCTTTATTTCCATATTCCAATTCCATTCTATACACATCCATGGTATTATCTTGCAGCCCACCTCTTCCTTTTAACTGTGCCTCGCATTTTTGTTTTTTGTTCATTTCACTCCTCTTGACCAACTATTCCTATTGCATACCATGGTACCCAATCAAATAAATTGACTCCACTTTCAGTCCTCAAACCTCAACTCACTAAATGTGAGTCAACCTACACCTCCCCGCAAAAAAAGTTTGTTATGTGAGAGCACTGAAGTTCATGAAGAAGAGGCATGTTTGTTGCCTTGAACTACATGAGAGAGCCAATTTGATGTAGTGATGGCCATGCTTGGGTAGAAACCAGAAAGCTGCGAGTTCTAGGCCTCCCATAGACTTTGGGCCAGTCTCTTTCAGCCCAGCCCACCTCTCAGGGTTGGGGAAAATATGAGACATCAGCATATACATTTTAGAAAGGAATTTAATAATAAACTATGTTTGCCACCTTAAATTATATAACAACAACAGTGATACCTATTGTCATCGGGGCACTTGGTACTATGCCCAAGAATTTTATAAAAGACATCAAGAAATTGTAGCTTCCTGCAATAACACCAGTGGAACTGCAAAAAACTGTGCCACTTGTATATCTTAAGAAGATCGTACATCTTAAGAAGGCATTTGGTTGAAACCTAGGACGCTGGTAGCAACCCATATCAAGCATTAGCACCAGCCAATGGTATTTGTGATACGTTTTTGAATGTTCAGTTGACTGAGTTTCATGTTTAATGAATAAATAATAATAACAATAACAATAATGGTTGATACCTAGGATGATGGCACCAACCCTTATCAATCATTAAAACCAGTCAATGGTATTTGTGATACGTTTTTGAATGTTCAGTTGACTGAATTTGATGTTTAATGAATAAATAATAATAATAATGGTTGATACCTAGGATGCTGGCAGCAACCCATATCAACCATTAGCACCAAGCAATAGTATTTGTGATATGTTTTTGAATGTTCAGTTGACGGAGTTTCATGTTTAATGAATAAAGCATAATAATAATCTAAAAAACTCTCCTTCGTGCAATCGGCACTTTCCTTTTTTAAATTCTGCCCGCCACGTTCTTTCCTCAGCCTCTTTGAGGAGCTCAACCTCCAAGGATGCTCCTCCCAACCCTTTCAAAGCAGCCGCCTCATCTGCTCTACCGGACGAGTCGCCGCCGCCGCTCCGGGTCACGTGGCCCCTCAGCCGTGATGAGGCAAATGACAGCCTGCGTCCGCCCCTCCCCCTCTCAACGACTTTACAACGCATTCCCATCCGAAATCCACCTACTTCCCTCGGGGGGGGGAATGTCACCCCATTCCCTCGGCTGCCCTCCAGTCGTGTCCGGATTTTTCAAGCCCGGATTCGGTCCCCCTCGACTGCATGCTACCTCCTTTACCTGGCGGGTGGCGCCATCCGGGACGTTCGGCTTCGACTTCCCCTCGGCATGATTGATTCGCGGACGAAAGCTCAACTTTACTTCCCCCGCAGCGGCTTCTCCTCCTGGTCGACGGCAGCTCCCTCCCTTTTCTCCTCACCGAGACGTCCTCCGCGTTTTGCGATGTTTCTTTTTCCACTTCCGCCCCAAATTACCACTTCCTCCAGGCCCAAGGTCACCGAAGCCGCTTCGACTCACAGGGCATGCGCGATGACGTCACCGGCCTCGCGGCGGAAGGGGTTCGAATTTGCGGGAAAGCGGTCTTTGGATCACGTGATCTGATGGGGCGCGGCCCCTGAGAATGACGTCAAGGAAATCTGAATAGGAGGTCCAGGGCGCCTCTCCGTTTCTTTTAGGCTTAGACCGCGCAGAAGCCCTTTTAACAGTGTAACAGAATAACGGAAGGAACCTTGGAGGGGCTCTAAAGCAGGTATCTCCAATCTTGGCAACTTTTAAAACTTGTGGACTTCAACTCCCAGAATTCCTCAGCCAGCTTTGCTGTTGGAAGTCCACAAGTCGTAAAATTGTCAAGGTTGGAGACCCCTGCTCTAGACTTCTTGCCCCCCCCTCTTCCTAGGTGTTCTTCAGATGCACCAGACTTCAGTGATAGCTGCAATTTAGTATTTAACTTTTAGGATATTTGGAGAGCCTCAACAGAGAGAAGGCTGCAGATGTTTTAGTCAGGATGCTGCTGCAGACTTTCCTCCCCCCACCCTCCTTGCTCGCCCAGTATTGTAGACGTACACTGGAATGAATACCATACTATATGTACAGGTAGCTAACAAACCATTTATTTAGTGGCCATTCAAAATTACAACAGCACTGAAAAAATGTGACTTATGGCCATTTTTCACAGTTACAACCTTTGCAGCATTCCCATGGTCATGTGATGCTTGACAACTGGTTTATATTTATGATCATTGCTGTGTCCCAAGTTCATGTGATCACCTTTTGCGACTAGGAAGTTATCACCCAGCCCTCTCCCAGAAAAATGAAATATCCTAGGAAATATTGAAAAGGCACATCCCTGGATGTGAAAAGGAAGAAACATGTTTTAAAGACAGAATAGCTCCCTGCAGATTCCTCCCCCCCCCCACCCCGCTTTGTCAATGGGCTATTAAGATGCCCAAGGCAGTCCCTTTACATAATAAAGAGTTCTCCCCTTCAACTCCAGGGTGAAGGGATTAAAGGCATGATTAGCCTTCACTCACTCACCACATGGCACCTGAAAACTCAACCAAATCTGGATTCAAAACACAGCCTAGAGGGTTGCCCCTGCATGGCCCCATGGGAGTGTGACAACCAATCAGAATACAAGATCAAGATCAAAGGCCAGAGAGGGCATAAAACCAGGGACCTTCAGCATCTCAGCCCTTCCTTCTCTTCTTCTCCACCAACACTGAAGCATGTGATCACCTTTTCTGTTCAGGACTCAAGCCATGTGGTCCTGTCCACCATTAAACCATCTTTCCAAGCAGTGTCTTCTCCAGTGTCTTTTCCCCCACTTGGAGCTGAACCCAGAAGGACATTTCTTTCAACACGACCTTACAACAAGCAAAGCAATAGCAATAGCAATATAGCAATAGCAGTAGACTTATATACCGCTTCATAGGCCTTTCAGGCCTCTCTAAGCGGTTTACAGAGTCAGCATATTGCCCCCAACAATCTGGGTCCTCATTTTACCCACCTCGGAAGGATGGAAGGCTGAGTCAACCCTGAGCCGGTGAGATTTGAACCGCTGACCTGCTGATCTAGCAGTAGCCTGCAGTGCTGCATTTAACCACTGCGCCACCTTGGCTCTTGTTAATGGGGAAGCCACTTTCTCTTAACAACTACATTACTAACTTAGTAACTGCAGTGATTCACTTAACTGTGGTCATAAAATGGAGCAAAACTCACTTAAAAATGTCTTAGCAACAGAAATTTTGGGCTCAATTATGGTCATAACTTGAGGACTACTTGTAGTTTTGACTGCCTCTTCTTTCCCTCGTTGCCTACCTGAGCTACCTGGAATTTTAGCCTTTATTATTAGCTTTTTACTAATTCTAAAGGAGGCATGGATGCCATGCTGAAATACTGTAGTACCGCCTTTTTAATAAAGGTAATGTTCATATTTTAGCATGTCATCCATACGTCCTTTAGAAATTCAGGAAACCATGTTCTGCTTTTAGCCAAGACCATTTCAGGTACAAAAACTGCCCTTTTCAGCAAGGTTGAAAACAATAGGGAGTGTACTCTGGAGGTCCTTGAATATATTGCAAGTTTTAAGCAAATGTGACTGGGAAAGGAGTGCTGTAATGTAACTCATACATTTGCCATTTGCAGAATGTTATCTAGAATCAATGTTTTCTATTGTTCAATTCTCACATGTAATTAATGTCTGATCACTTTCTGTTATATCACATCCACTGAATGTTTCTGTACTCTATATAAAGACTTGAAACCACACCCTTTTTAAAGTGCCTGATTTTTCTCACATCTAATCAATATTTTTTATTAATTTGCTGCTTTCTGATGCATCACATTTACTGTCAAATGTATCATTTGACAACACTGCCTTTATAAACTTTTCATTTTGCCTGAAGTACTTGGGGTTCTTACTGAGAGAGGGGGAAGTAACTTTACAAAATTAGTCTCTCTCTCCTAAATTAAGGGACCAGATTCTTTTCAGTTCTAAACCAACTTGAATACCTACATTTTAAAGGCAACAATTCATCTAAGGTCCTTTTCATTCAGTTCTTCACTCAGGGGTATCAAGAATGGCTCTTTTTTCTAGACCAGTGATTTTCAAAGTGTGAACTGGAGACACCAGAGTAATCTGTTATCTCACAGATAAAAGTGGGAAAATACGTAATAATGCAAAGAGTGGAGCAGAAGTGCCCAGATTTGATGTTATTGAGAAGAAATGGTTTCTAAGTAACACAACAGGGAACTGAAGCGGATGGCGACTCTGAAACACAGCAGCATACCCTGAAGAGAGGTTCTTCAGCTATAGAACAGCTGCCGTCAGAGATTGTGGGAAAAGATGCTCAGCAGGTGACCATTTCTGGAGTCTGGAAAAAAACAGAAACAAAAGATGCCTTGAATCTGCAGCCCAACCTTGCCCAGTTTTGGCAGCAATAGACCTGTGGAAGCAAGTCCACTGCCTTGGTGAAAGAGCAGAGGTGGGTTCCTACCAGTTCGCACCTATTCAGTAGAACTGGTTCGTCAAATCTACCAAACCGGTTAGAAGTAGTTCCACTAGTGGACCTGGAAAGCAGGCCACACCCACAGAAGAGGTTCCAAAAATTTTTGAAACCCACCACTGTGAAAGAGACTTAAAAAATGTTTGTTGGAGGCATTGAGGGTACCCATTCAAGATAGTCTGTGAATTATCCTCTGTGCAGTTAAATAATTACTTGACTGCATCTATAGAACCAAAAGGATCAGGGATGAGAAAAATTACAGCAAGGAAAGGCAACTTTTCATTTTGGCTTACAGAGTCAAAGGGCATAACTGCAGAGGGCATTTTACTCCTATACGTGAAAATTAGATGTATTCATTATTCAGCAGTATGCCTATTTACTTGGGAAAACATTCTAGTCTTGAACAAACAAGGAAAGAAGCTGGTTTTCCTATTTCAAAAGATTTTACAGTATGAAAGACTCCTGAAAGCCAATTGTACCAGCAGTGTAGTTCACAAGGGATGTTTTGGACTCTATCCTTTTTTAACTGGATGTTATCATAATGAGATGACCAAGAAAATGAAAACATCTCCAAAACAGTAATATTGATAGGAAGAGCTAAACAGTAGTAATGTATTTTGTAAAATACTGAAGAGCACATGCATTCATCAAGGAACAGCTTCCTAACTTCACCAGGAAACCACCTGCTAGAGAGTTAGATCTGGTTGGAACTCTCATGGAGAAGGAAAAATAGTCCATATCAGTGTTTCTCAACTTAGCATCTTTGAGATGTATGGACTTTGGGTCCAAGAATTCCCCAACCAGCTATGGGGAAGGCTATGGAATACTGCTCTAATGATGGGTCCTTTAAGACTGAAGTGGAATATATAGTCACTCAAAGGAAAGGGAAAGCTTAACTAGACACCCAAAGTATATTTTGAAGAGAGAGATTGGAAGTACTGGGGAAGATGAGAACAACAGATGAGAAAATGTGACTTCAGCAGCAGATTGGTCAATGCCTGGAATGCACTACCTGACTCTGTTGTTACATCCTCAAACCCCCATAACTTTAACCTTAAACTGTCTAGTGTGGACCTCACCCCTTTCCTAAGAGGTCTGTAAGGGGGCATGTGTAAGTGCACCAATGTGCCTACCATCCCTGTTCTATTGTCCCCATTTATTTGTACCCATTACCTGTGCTCATGTCCATGTTTACACCTATACCTATTATCTCATACACATTTGACATGTAAATAAATAAACAGGACTTCTGGCAGCATTTCTACTATTATAAATACAGTCGAAGGTCCCTTATTATTCTCCTAATCATTGCTCCGTCACTGGAGGTTTTCCAAAAATAGACTTGACAACTATTTGTTTGGGATAATACAAGGCTCTTGCCTTGAGTGATTCTACAATTCTATTGCCTTTGAAATGGGAGGGGAGGGCAAAGAATACAAAGGGGGCAGGTGTGGGAGGGGGGCAGCCTTATTCCCCCTGACTATCAGCCGTGCAGCCTGGAGTGGGGAAGTACTGTAACTCAGTCTTCCACCTTGGCAAGTTTAAGACTTGTGGACTTCAACTCCCAGAATTCCTCAGCCAGCAGCTGCCTGAGGAATTCTGGGAGTTGAAGTCCACAAGTCTTAAACTTGCCAAGGTTGGGAGACGACCTGCTGTAGCTTATCCCATCTAAAAGGCACCCAGATCGTGGAAGACTCTGAGAGCGGGACGATGCTTGTTTGATCCGCCGGCAAAGCCCCGCACCTTCGCGTTCTTAGCCTCTGCGCGTTTTTTGGGTTGCAGCGGGGCAGATCTGGGTCCTCTCCCCGGGCGCTGCTGGAGGCGACGTTTAGCTAAGCTGGCGCGAATCTTGGCGGTGATCTTCCGTTCGTGGCCGGCCGGGACGCGCCAATTGGTGCGCTGTTCCCGGGAGCGGCGGCTGCGGCCCTTCCCGCCGGATCCGGGGCCCCGCGGGCCATCGCGCCACGCCCGCTCCCTTAGCCGCGCCACGCGCTCCTCCTCCCACTCGGAGTCCTCTGACCCAGAGGAGAGCGCCGCTACTACGGACGCCCTTGTGCCGCTCCGTCCGCTTCGCATGGCGGCGCCTGGGCTTCGCCTCCCGCCCCGAAATGTTGCCTCTCCCGCTTCTTGACGAGTCCTTAAGACGCGGCCGTGGCGGGTCCTTCCCACCTGCGTCACAGAGCCGGATCTTAATGCTGCACCTTTCTCCTGCTCTCGGAGTTGCCGTGGTGACGCAGTTCTGAGGTTAGAAACGGGGAGACCTGCAAATCTATCATCTACGAATACAGGTAGTCCTCGACTTAGGACCACAATTGACCCCAGAATTTCTGTTGCTAAGCGTGACAGTTGCTAAGGGATGTTAGCCTCTTTTTTGCGACCTTTCCGCCATAGTTATAAAGTGAATCATTGCCGTTGATAGTTAACATGGTTGTTAAGTGAATCTGGCATCCCTGTTGACTTGTCAGAAGGTATAACACAAGGTGATCACATGACCCCAGGGCACTGCAACCATCATAAATATGAGTCAGTTGCCAAGCGTCTGAATTTTCATCATGGGGACCAGGGTGATACTGCAGTGATCATAAGTACAAAAAACGGTCATAAATCACTTTTTTCCAGTACTGTTGTAGCTTTGAACAGTCATTAAATCAACTGCTGTGAATTGAGGACCACCTGTAGTGTTTCTCAACTTTAGCAACTTCTAAGTGTGGAATTCTGGGAGTTGAAGTCCACACATCTTAAACTTGCCAAAGTTCTGAAACTTTGTTCCACAGTATAAAGAAAAGGAAAATACTTATGATTTGTGCTATTAATTTCAGTCTATGTTTAAAGTATTGCAGTTCAAAATTTCATTCTTTATGGGAATCATTAATTACAAATGAGAAAAGTGAATTTTTATTTTTTTTTTAAATGAAAACTTTCAGGAAAATATTGAAAAAAGTCTGTTGCTCTACAAACAAGACAAAATAGCCTTTGTCTTTTTTTAAACTTTTTTAGAATCATGCTCATTAAAAATGTACAGTATAAAGGCAAGGGAAAACAATACAGAGAAGCCCTTGGTGAATATTTTTCACCAGGCACTGTGGAAATTATCAGCAGAATCATCTTTGCTGGGCACAAATAAGGCTCTGTTCAAGTTCTAGTCACAAATTTTATCTCCATGTTTCCTCATTATTAGTTGACAAGCTACCTCCTGCTTAAAACATATAGAACAATGGTACAGCTACAAAATAAGAATACTCAAAACTGCAGTGAAACCCACTAGAAACTCACACCGCGGGCTGGGAGGTTGACAGCCCTGCACTAGAATCTCTTTGTTTCTTTGAACTGAAGTGAAGTGAGACTTCATTTGAAAGAAAACCATAACAGCAACTTTTCTGGAAGCCATCAAAGCTTTTTCTAGAGACCAGCACTTGGTTTCTCAAAGTAATTAAGCATGTGTCTCTGCAGATGAGTCTGCCACTGCTTTCCAGCAGCTTGTATTTGAAGATAGGCTAACTCTGACCCAGAGATAACAGAGTCTTAAGCCATTAAGAGACCTGTCCTCCATGGATTTACCTTTGAAACTAGTCACCACCGTGCATCACAAATAACTATGAATTCCACAGCATAATTATGTATTCTGTTAAATACATTCTTTTGTTCTCTGTTTAGTCAGCTGTATTTGGCAATTCTTGGCTCTAGTGTTTGACGAGAGGGAGCAAAACTACTTTCCTCATAGCATGCCTGATTTTATACTGGCAGAGCATAGGAGAGAATTAAACAGAGGGCAATCAACTGGCTTATATGGCTTCATGCTGGAATGCAGTAAAGTTTTTTATCTAATTGTGCTATGTCATGTACCTAAAAGTCTTTAGGTGAGTTCAAATCTTGGTATTACCGTAACCGTACCATGTTCAGTGTCTGGGAATTTCTCTGGAGGTTTTGCTACAATGCCTGACAGATTCCACTTCCAAAATGTGTCAAAAGTGATTTGTATAGCTCTATTACTGTTAGTAGAAAATACTACCTGTGCCATGGATTAGTCACATATCCAACCATTTTCCTTTATTGAATTATAGAATTTAAGGGTTGCATCTTCAAAGACTCAAGGGAATCTAAATATCTAGCCCAATGTTGCTCTCACTGCAGGAATCGTCTACTACAATATCCTTAACAGATGGCCACCAGCCTCTGTTTCAACACTTCCTGTACCTCCAAGGCACTCTACCATTGTTGATTTTTTTTCGAATGACTCACCAAAATCTATTTTATTATTTAAACCCTTGTTTCTTGTCCTACCAGAACAAGTTGGCTCCGCTTCTCTGCCCTTTCATCTTTCATAGTTATCATAGATAGGACTCAATGATTTTTTTTCTCCAGGCTAAATATATTCAACAACTCCCGACTGTTTCTCCCCCCCCCCCCCCCCATCTTCTAGTCCCCTTATTATCTTGGTTACCTCTCCTCTGGTAATGATCTAATTCCGTGATGGCGAACCTATGGCACATGTGCCAGAGGTGGTACGCAGAGCCCTTTCTGTGGGCATGTGTGCCATCACTGGCTGGTCTTCACGGGCACTGGAACGCCAGAAAATGGCCTGAAAACGGCCCCCAAAATACCCCCAAAATCAGACCATTTGCCAGGCTGTTTTCAGGGTGTTTTTGGCCCCAAAATGGCCAGAAAACAGCAACAGAAATGGCCAAAAAAACCCAGGCATGTGCGCAACCCAGTTGGTCTTTGGGTTTCTGGCACATGCACATGCTTGCACGTTCCTGTTTGGGTGCTCGGTGCCAAAAAGTTTCACCATCACTGATTAATTCATCAATTACTTCCTAAAACAATGCTCTGAATTGGATCCAATATTGTACGTGCCATTTGACTGATACATAATAGAAAGGTATGACTTCTCCTGAATATTTGTGGGTGCAGCCCAGTGGTGGGTTTCAAATTTTTTTTCAAACCTCTTCTGTAGGTGTGGCCTGCTTTGTGGGAGTGGCTTGCTGGCCATGTGACTGGGTAGGAGTGGCTTGCCAGCCATGTGACTGGGTGGGAGTTGCTTGCCAGCCATGTGACTGGATGGGCATGGCCAACTTGTAAAATGTGGTGAAACTCACTTAACAACGCTCTTGCTTAGCAACCAAAATGTTGCCTCAGAAACTCTAGCATTTGAAGCACACACGTCTTAAAGCTGCCAAGTTACAAGACCTAAGCTTACACCACTAACCCTTTAGGAAAAAAAAACCCAGGGGTGTTCAAACTTGACAGCTTTAAGACTTGTGGACTTCATCTCCCAGAATTCCTCCTCTCATTCTTCATCTTGATGATGTGCGGACGGGTGGCAGGAGGGAGCTGCAACCGGTTCTAAATAGCATTGCAGATTTGTGGAACCTCTTCTATAGAAGAGGTTAGAACTGGCAGGAACCCACCCCTGGCGAAACCTAGGACTGCATTCACATCTTGGTAATTGCATTGCTGGCTCATATTTAGTTTAAGAACCACAAGACATTTTTTGTGTGTATTATTACCGAACACAGTCTTCTCCTACACCCATATCATACTCAAATAGTCTGGTATCATCCTCAAACTTGACCAGCTGTCTGCTTATCTGCTTACCCCTTGTAGTAAACAGAAAGGCAAACTCTCACCCCATTCATTGATGCCCAGCCATGTCTGAGTTTCAATTCACATTGACTCATCTCAGACATGGAATTCCCATGTACATGAGGGAGTTGTATATCCAGGTTACAAACAAAAGTTACAGTATCCAAATCCCTTTTTGCAAGACAGGATAGGTTATTTTTGAAAACAGTGCAAGAGAATTCTGAGAGACAATGAGTATGCTGCTCTTTATTTAATGGTATTTTATTTACATCCCACCTTTTATTTTTATAAATAACTTTTATAAAAAATATCCTTCCACCTTCTGTTCTCCCTACAAGAGTCCTGTGTGGTCACTTGGGCTGAGAGAGAGAGAGAGAGAGAGACTCAGTTTCCCAGTAGATTTTTCATACCAAAGGCAGGACTAGAACTCATAAGTCTCCTAGTTTCTAACCTGGTGCTTTAACTACAGGCTCTACAAACTATAAAATCGCACCCAAGTTCGGAAGCATGGCTAGACTTATGCACTGCTAGAGCACTTCTGGGAAAGGGTGTTTGAAATATTCAGTTTTTAGCTACTGCAATGCATTTAATGGATGAATTCAGCTAGTTAGTTTATTAAATAAGCCATAGATGAACAGCTGAGCTATTGTGTCTTGCAAGCTATTCTAGATGCACGGTCACAAAATCCTTGGAAAATGTTCACGCAATAAATCTCAGCTTGTGAGAGCCAGAAACAAAACCAGACCACGAATGCAACACTTTGTACTCTTTGCAAATCTCGCGATGTCGTTATATTCTTAAGAGACAGGTGGGCGGGGTTGCCTCCCGCGCTCGCGAATGATTGGTCAGCTGGTTTCGCTTCTGTTACGACGAAAAGCGCCACGTTCTGCTCAGAGCAGGGGGAAAAAGAGGAGGAGAAACACCCATGGCCCGGCAAGCGGTCGACGCCAGGAGAAAGTGGGCGTGGTTTTCCTTACGGCGGCGAGCCAATAAACGAGTGGTGCGCGCGCTCCGCATTTCGGCGTGGTGTGGCGTGCCCTGCGCGCGCACAAGGGCGAGGAGTCTCCTGCCGGGTCCGCCTAAGCGAGGGCTGGGCTAAGATGGCGGCGCCCGTCCTGCTGCGAGTCTCGGTGCCGCGCTGGGAGCGGGTGGCCCGCTACATCGTGTGTCTGGCCGGGATTATTCTTTCGCTCTACGCCTGCCACCTGGAGCGTGAGAAGGGCCGCGACCTCCAATATCAGGCACTCTGTGACCTCAGCGAGCGTGTCCGGTGCTCCTCTGCCATCTCCTCCAGGTCAAGCAAGCGGGAGAATACGGGTGGGGGTTGAGGCGGAAGCCGCCAGGAACTGTTTAGGATTTGCTCCGTTGGCGAGCCGTGATTGTGCGAAAGTTAGGAGAGCTGCTGAGTGTTTCCTTTCTCCAAAACGATTCTGATTCAAATTCACTTGTCCTTCAAGTTTTGGAGGGGGTGTTTCTTCAGCCCTGAGACTTTGCCTAAAACCCCTCCGTGATCGAAAACTTATTTACTAATTCAAGAATCACAGAAATAATTCATTCCCAATATTAATTTCTCTCTCTAAAGTCTCCCTTGTTAATAATGTTGACCTGTGTTACAGAGCTGTTAATCACAGCCAAAGAGATGCAAAGAGTATTGATTGTTTTTCTGGACCAGTTTTCTTCAGATCAGAATGATGAATGTTGTTTTTAATTAACAAGAAAGGAAATAAAAGGGAGAAGGGAGACAAAGTAAGGAGATGAAAAAGCTTAGTATTACAAATAGAATAGAATAGAATTCTTTATTGGTCAAGTGTCTTTGGTGCATATGCTCTGTGTACATAAAAAGACAAGATATGTTAATCAAGAATCATAAGATACAACACTTAATGGTAGTCATAAGGTACAAATAAGCAACCAGGAAACAATATCAATATAAATTGTAAGGATAAAAGCAACAAGTTACAGTCATGCAGTCATAAGTGGGAGGAGATGGGTGATAGGAATGATGAGAAGACTAAGTAATGCAGCCTTATTGAATAGTTTGACAATGTTGGGGGAATTATTTATTTAACAAGAGTGACAGAGCAAAATACTGTAACATACCAACTAGGTTTAGTTAAGCAGTGTTAATATTACTAGCATTACTACTAGTTACTAATTTACTAACCAAAATTGATTTTAATGAGAAACCCATTATCAAACTCATTTGATAATGGCAGATCTGTGAAACTTATTGTAATTGCCAATCATTTCCTGTTTATATCTTGTGAGTGAATTTTTAGGGAGCTTCAAGACTTTACAACTGAATTAAATGGAAAAGCTCCATGAAAGCTCAGAACATTGAATTAGGATCTTTCCATTATTCGTCTAGCCTGTTAAATGTTGTCTCCAGGGTAGGTTGCTAATCAGTGTTGATAAATTGATTAGTGTATGCTTAGTACCTGAATGTGCTTGTGGCTGTTGAATGGACTGAAGCAGAGAATTGAAAGAATGGGGTGAGGCTGCATTCACTGATGTGGGTGTGAACCTGAACTATTTTCACTTTGGCTGTATACTGTGTAGGCTTCAATAATCAAGAGCTTGTGATAATTTTTTATCTGATGTCTGCCGACCCTCCTGAATGAACTGAGTGGGTAGTTTGTAGAAATTAAGGAAAGGAAATATTTAGAAAAGTTAGATATCTGGAGGAAGACTAAATTCAACCATGCCTGTAGGTGTCTCTAAAGTATGAGTATGTTATTGCTTACTAGCAGAATTTCAGTAGAGTTTTGGTGTGGTAACATTTGGGGCCAAATGCTGAGTAGAGGTTTCTTATGGAACTAGTCCTGTTGCAAATAGTAAAAAAGATTCCTTTCATATGAAGTGCATTTGTGCAGAACATATCAAAGCATGTATTTTATTATGGCTAAATAGATGTTCCTGCTCCAAAAATGTTTATCACTTAACAATAAGTACTTTGTGTCTTGAACTTAAGTGTTGAAAGAAGCTGAAGTTGGACATTTGCTGACAATCTTCAACATTGTTAGATATTGCTTGGTGAAGCTTTTAGGTTTACTCTCAGCAATAAAAAGGTTCTCAATTTTTATGCAGGTATATTTTCCAAAGTTTGGTATTAAAAATAGGGGTCAAAATATTCTTGCATATCATTGAATTAACTTGTTACAGCGTATCATTGGTAATTTCCCCCCAGAAGATTGACTTGCTGCTGTTTAGGTTGGATAATATTTTGCAAATAGAGAGATTTAGTTCTTCTGTTTTGTGTGTTCAATACTACTGTGTACTTGCAATCATTTAATTTTTGCAGTATTCACACAACTATTTATTAATCCAGTAATGTTCACTTTTTCAGTCTACTTTAGCTTAGTGGAGAACAGTTTGTAGATTCCAGATTTATAAAACTTGCAAGATTTCATTACATAAAAGTTCATATTTTTAGTTTTTTCAATTCAAAGCAATTGCCTCAACGTTACATTGTTTACATTTGTTGACTTAAAATTGGGAAAAATATTTTTGCCACTGCTTTAAGTGCTGGATATTGAGGTTGTTGTTTTTTAAAGTTCAGAACCAAATTGTATATGCACTGTGCAAAACATAGATTAAACCCATTTTGGTAATAGATCCTTGCTGTTTGATTTATCATCCCCCCCCCCTCCTCTGACAATATGATATCTTTTCAGTTGATATTATCTTTTCAGTTGCAGTTGGGTTCAGAGGTAAATTGCCTAATAAGATACACTGAGAGTCTTTGACCCCTATTCCCGGTTGGCCAATAAAGATTTCCCAATGAAACTGACCTATCTTCACTTTTCTCTTAGAAAATCTGTGCCTTGTTCTGATTTGAGGGATAAGCATTGTTTGGATCTCACCTAATACACATCAGTTTTAATTAACAGACAGCTAGTGAGTGCAATCATAGTTATCTTGGTTGGAGAGTAGGATGTCAAATCTAAAGGGTCAGTTCAAAATCAGAATAACCTAAGGCTAGGGGCCAAACCAGAAAAACTAAGTAACATAAAGGAATGTCAATCATATAAGATGACTACAAAATGTATAAGAACAGCACTAGTGAACCACTTTAGCTGGAGAACTATATTTTTCTACAGACCATGGATTAGTAATAAATCTGGGGAATGTTTAAAGTGGGTAAAACCAAGAAGAGCTCTTTGCTGTGTTTCATCTCCTTTTCTGCCACTGGATTTGCTTTCTTTGCATTGAAAAAAGGGAGCAGGGCAAGAATTTGTTTGCTCAATGTCAGAGATTTGATTATTTTCTAGTCCTGCATCCCTGCATCAGTCCAGAAATCCTGAAACAAATCTGTGGACCACTTGCAAGAGTTTCTAAGTGATGTGTGTAATTAAGTTTCATGGGAGTAAGAATACTTGGTTCTGAGTTCCCTTGAAACTTGTTGGGTGGCATGCGAAGACACTGTGCATTTTTAATAGAACTGCAGATATCTCATATGCATATAGAATAGGTCCTCGACTTATGGCCACAATTGAGCCCAAAATTTCAGTGTTTAAGTGAAACATTTGTTAAATGAGTTTTTTTATGGTTTATGGTTTTGTTTTGTTTTTGTTTTTTTATGGTTTTATTTGTATTTGTAGGCCGCCCTTTTCCCTGAGGGGACTCAGGGCGGCTCACAGAAAACCAAGGGAGGGGGGAATACAACATTGAGATTACAACACATAATAAAATAGCAAACAACATGCATACTACATTCGGGCGGGGTAACAGTCCTTATCCCCAGGCCTGACGGGCGAGCCAGTTCTTCAAGGCTATGCGGAAGGCCTGGACGGTGGAGAGAGTACGAATCTCTACGGGGAGCTCGTTCCAAAGGGTCGGGGCCACTGCTGAGAAGGCCCTCCTCCTTGTGGTTGCCAGCCGACACTGGCTGGCCGATGGAATACGGAGGAGGCCTAATCTATGAGATCTTATAGGTCGTAGGGAGGTAATTGGCAGAAGGCGGTCTCTCAAGTATCCAGATCCACTGCCATGTAGGGCTTTATGGGTGATCAATAGCACCTTGAAGCGCATCCGGAGATCGACAGGTAGCCAGCGCAGCTCGCGGAGGATAGGTGTAATGCGGGTGAATCGAGGTACACCCGCAATCACTCGCGCGGCTGCGTTCTGCACTAACTGAAGTCGCCGGATGCTCCTCAAGGGCAGCCCCATGTAGAGCATGTTGCAGTATTCCAGCCTAGAGGTCACAAGGGCCCGAGTGACTGTTGTGAGGGCCTCCCGATTCAGGTAGGGTCGCAACTGGCGCACCAGGCGTACCTGGGCGAATGCCCCCCTGGTCACAGCCGCTATATGGTGGTCGAATGACAGCTGTGGATCCAGGAGGACTCCCAAGTTGCGAACCCTCTCTGAGGGGTGTAAAATTTGACCCCCCAGCCTGAGTGTTGGATTATTGGTCAGATCTTTGGGAGGAAAACACAACAGCCACTCGGTCTTTTCCGGGTTGAGCACAAGCTTGTTAATCCTCATCCAGTCCATAACGGCTTCAAGCCCCCGGTCCATCACGTCCACCGCTTCATTGATTTGGCACGGGGCGGACAGATACAATTGAGTATCGTCCGCATATTGATGGTATCTGATCCCGTGCCTGCGGATGATCTCCCCCAGCGGTTTCATGTAGATGTTGAATAGTAGGGGGGATAAGACCGAACCCTGCGGCACCCCATATTTTAGGGGCCTTGGGGACGATCTCTGCCCTCCCACTAACACCGACTGCGACCTGTCCGAGAGGTAGGAGGAGAACCACCGTAATATGGTGCCTCCCACTCCCACCTCCCGCAGTCGTCGCAGAAGGATACCATGGTCGATGGTATCGAAAGCCGCTGAGAGGTCAAGGAGGACCAGGATGGAGGGATGTCCTTCATCTCTGGCCCTCCAAAGATCATCCATCAATGCGACCAAAGCGGTTTCTGTGCTGTAACCGGGTCTGAAGCCTGACTGGAAGGGGTCTAGATAGTTTGCTTCCTCCAAGGACCGTTGGAGCTGAAAGGCCACCACCTTCTCAACAACCTTCCCCAAAAAGGGGAGGTTGGAGACCGGGCGATAGTTGTTAAGGGCAGCTGGATCCAAGGATGGTTTCTTCAGGAGGGGTCTCACCACCGCCGCTTTCAGTGCGGCGGGGAAGTTCCCCTCCCGAAGGGAGGCGGTTACAACCGCCTGGATCCAGCCTCGTGTCACCTCACTGCAGTTAGAAACCAGCCATGAGGGACACGGATCCAAAGCACAGGTGGAGGAACTTACAGCTCTCATGGCCTTGTCCACATCCCCGGGGGTAACTTCCTGAAACTCAACCCAGAGCTGTTCTACTTGGTCCCCCTGTGCCTCGGCTGGAACTGCAGGTGTGGAGTCCAAGTCCGCCCGAAACCGAGCAATTTTGTCCGCTAAGAATTGGGCATATTCTTCAGCTCTGCCCTGCAAGGGTTCCCCCGTCTCCCTTCTGTTCAATAGGGAGCGGGTTATCCTAAACAGGGCGGCTGTTTATGATTTTTCTTGCCAAAGTTGTTAAGTGAATCACTGCAGTTGATAAGTTAGTAACTTGGTTGTTAAGTGAATCTGTTTTCCCTATTGACTTTGCTTGTCAGAAGATCACAAATGGGGTAATATGACTCAAGCATGCTGCAATGGTCATAAATATGAACCAGAGGCCAAGCATCTGAATTTTGAGCATATGATCATAGGTGTGGTGCATAGGTCATAACTGTGAAAAATGGTCATAAAACACTTTTTTCAGTGCTGTTGTAACTTCAAACAGTCACTAAATGAACTGTTGTAAGTCGAGGACTACGTGTAATTACTTTTCATGTTTGCTATGCCTTGAAAGAAAGTAATAATGTCAGCCTTGCAATTCCAGAATAGTTAGTAAAGCTGGCATCATTTGTGTTTTAAGTTAGCCATTTGTAGCTAAAAAATGTGAAGTATTGTACACACCCTCTTTTTGATTGCCTAGCTTCCTATAGGTGACAAGCTGAATATTTTTAGCTCCTTACTAAATTTGAGGTTGACTGACTTCTGGCAACAGCAGCACTAGTAGAGTATCTCTTCTGGGTTGAATCTCCTGCATGTTGCAGTTCTTGCTAGAGAGGGCATCTTCTACTAGTATCATATTTTCAGAAATTGAGTAACATCTGAACATTTTACAGTTATAGGACACTTGTGTGCAGGGAAAAAACATTTTCCAGTGGTTTTCAGTTTAGAATTAGGAAATGTCTGTAAAATTGTAAGGTGGTTGAAATAATGATGCAGGAAAGGTGTGGCATTTAGAAAGTGACAAAGGGGAGCTTGCCGAACTTGTGTCCATGGATTTGTTTTGTTTGATTTCTTGCTATGGATATATGACAAACAGATCAAACTGGATTTGAATTTTGAAAAGGTTTAAACTGAAACTGGTAGAGCCAGTATCAAATAACTGTAGCTAATTCGACTTAGGCAAGAAAACAAATTGCATCTTTTTGTATACAGTAATCTAAGAATAATGTAACAGAACCTTATGCACTTTTATTTAGATCTGTATTCATCAGTTTGCACAGTTCAAATAATGCTAGTTTCTGTGAAAAGTAATTGGACATGGGGCCTTGGCTAGATTTAAGCAAAAAAGGATTTGTCTATCTCTGTCTCAGTAAACAAGTATATGTACCATATATCTGAAAGAAAATCTTGTGGGCTACTGCAATATCTTTAGGTGAGTAAAGGTCGGACAAAGGAAAGAACAACCCTTTCCCACTTGTTTCATTTGTCCAGCCTTGTTGATTTTTAGTCCACTTGCATGTGGATATTTGTTGTTCTGTTTAGATATTACTAATGGTACCACAGTTCAATTAAAAAAAGCTTCCCAGTATTTCGTACCATGATGAGAAATCCAAAAGTTGTTGCCTGCAGCTTATGATAGGAAAGGAACAATACAGAAGGGGGGAAAAGTCAGAAGAAAAAAATAAGTGTATCTCTTGGTTACTAGTTCCACATGTAGTAATGAAAGCATTGGGTATAATTACGTGGAAAGGCTGCTGCTGCTTCCTTTCATAATTTCATGGCTGCTGATGGGAGTTGGCAGGATCTCTCAATTAAATGTGTATTTGGGCATGATGAAGAATGCTTGAGTGTAATATCTCCCCCCTCTGACAGTATGAATAATCGTAATTTTGTTGGTGGTTATGCCATCACTCTAGGAACTGGGAGAGTGTGAGTTTTAGTCCTGCCTTGGGCACAAAACCAGTTGGATGACCTTGGGCCAGTCCCTTTCTCTCAATCATAGGAATAGAAACAATGGCAAGCCACTTCCAAAATTTTGCCAAGAAAATTTGCAGAGATTTTCCAGACAGTCTTCAGGAGTCTATTCAGGAGTCAACACTGATTCAAAGACAAGAATAAAAAGTGAAAGAATCAGTGGAAGAACTAATTCGTTGCTGCAGAAAAATTGCATAGACTGACAGTGTGACCAAGTAGCAAAAATTCTTCATTGGAATATTGCCTGCAGGTAAGAACCGGTGGGGCCACAAAATAATAGAAAGTAATAGAAAATGATGACACTAAAGTTTTCTGGGAGTTTACAATTCAAACAAGCACCTGCCAGATAACACTTGAGACTTAGCAATTATCGGTAAGAAAAACCAAAAAGTATGAATTGTGGATATGGCAAAAGTAAACAAAGATAGTACCAATAGTAATGGATTCCTTGGATGCAATCCCAAAACATCTGGAACACTATTTGAACACCATTGGTATTAACAAAATAACCACCAGTCAATTGCAAAAGGGAGGTTTACTTGGAACAGCTTACATCTTATGACAGTGCCTTTAATATTGTTAAACAATAATAGCTGCCTATCTAGGTCATTGGGAAGGATGCAGTAGGTAGTGGAGGATAAAAATGCCAAGTTTAGTCTAAACATCTGGCTGACTGTGTGACCAAGCGTACTAGTAATAATAACAATAGATGCATATTCATGTTGTTGTTAGTTTCAAAGCCATATCCGACCCATTGCAACACATGTACAACATTCCTCCAGGCCTTCCTGTCCTCTACCATCCTCTGGAGTCCATTTAAGCTCATGCCTACTTCTTCGGTGACTCCATCCAGCCACCTCATTCTCTGTCATCCCCTTCTTCTTTTGCCCTCAATCTTTCCCAGCATCTTCTCCATTGAGTCCTTCCTTTTCCTTTGGTGGCCAAAGTACTTGAGTTTCATCTTCAGGATCTGGCCTTCTAAAGAGCAGTCAGTGTTGATCTTCTCTGGGACTGACCAGTTGGATCACCTTGCAGTCCAGGGGACTTGCAGGAGTCTCCTCCAGCACCATGGTTCAAAGGCCACAATGCTTTGCGCTCAGCCTTCTTTATGGTCCAACGTTCGCAGCCATACATTGCAACTGGGAAAATCATATTCATATTCAGATGGTCCTCCTCTGTTATCTGTTTGTTAGGTTATGGTGAGGCTGATGTTTATGTTATCTTCGTAACATTGACAAAATATATATTATTTGCATACCTATTACAAAGTTTCAAATATACGTTTTCTAATAAGTTGGGCCACAGTTTAGTTTGTTCAGCTACTTTGTGAATGTTCTAGTGGAACAGTTAGGAAATGTTGAACAGTGCAGTCCAAACACATTTGGTGGTTGCAGCACTGAAGTAGGCTGTTCAAATAAATAAATAAATCTAGGAAACTCATTTGCTTTTTTCATCAAATAGTATTTTTTCTAATTCTGTACTCTCCTTGTTTCACTGCATGTCTGCTGCCTTTCTCCAAATTTTGGATATGCTTTTGCTCTCCATAAATTTACTGAGGAATCTAGAAATTCTCTTGTAATTCAACTCAGTTAAAAATAATATAAACATTTATTAAAATACATTCAAATGGAGAAAAATAATATTTTAACAGTGATTGGGATATGTTCATGAAATAATTAATATTCCTGAATTTAATTGAAGTTATCCAGGCAGAAGTCTGGAAAAGCATTATTAATTGGCAGTGGCATGGAAGTCTGCATAAAAGAATTGGACTCAGATGATAATGTGAGTTTTTTGGACCAGAAGTTGACATTTCACTACAATTCTTCACTTCAACTCCAATTTTTTTTTACCACAGACATTAAAAGCTGTTGAGATCATTGCATATAACCCCTTTCACAATTCAATCACAGAGGCCTACTCAGAAATCAAACCACTTTAATTTTAATGTGGCTAAACCATTGAGAAAATTTCACTTAGATGTTAAACTAATCTATTATCAATACCATAAAATGTATGTGTTAATATGCTTTGACCTGAACAGAAGGTTTTGTAAAAAGACCATATACTTACATGGCCCAAAGGCAATTAATTTGCTCTCTTGAATAGTACCCATGGATTTTCTTTGAGTAGGACTGATGAACAATCTCAAGATAGTTGGATTATATAAATTCGGCCACATCTAATTCCTTCTCTTTGGAGTGAGGTTCTCCCAAACATCTAGGGGCCTCAAACTGCTTGTGTTTCAGAAGGCCTTTGGCTAGGAAGCCCTTTCAAGGAATGGGTATGCTTTGTTATTGCATTTTTTGTCATCATTTTCCTTATTTTTACTGCTGTATTTTTTTCCTTTGTGAACTATGTAGTGTTTTTGGGAGTCGAGCAATGTACAAATGTAGAAAAGATGTAATACCGTATTTTCGGAGTATAGGACGCACCAAGGTTTTGAAGAGGCAAATTGAAAAAAAAGGTTTTTGCACTCTGCAGACCTCCCAAAAATGGCCCGTTTTTTTGCAAAAATGTGCCTGTTTTTTTTTTTTTTAAAGGTATGAATAGATTTTAGGAGGCTTGTAGAATGCTCCTGGTGGGGGGACAAAAACGAGCAAAAAATGGCCAGTTTTTTGCCAAAAAAAATGCATGCATAGCTTTTAGGAGGCTTATAGAGTGCTCCTGGGGGCTGGGGGGGGGCAAAATTGAGTGAAAAACAGCCTGTTTTTCATTTAATTCTGTCTTTCCCAGCCCCCAAGAGCTCTCTGAAAGCCTCCATAATGCTATGCACGGCCATTTTGGTGAAGTGGGCAGGGTTTGGGGAGGCAAAAAATGCTGTATTCAGTGTATAAGACACACCCAGATTTTCAGCCTCTTTTTTGAGGGAAAAAGGTGCATCTTATACTCCGAAAAATACGGTATATGTCAAATAAATACACTATATAAGTATAGAACTTGCCTTATCATATATTTAATTTTGTTGTACAAGGTACAATAAAGTAAACTAAAACTAAAACTATTTGGCAACTGGATCTCTCCACCCAGTATTCTCTGCCCAACCTTCTGTAAATCCGCTGCTGAAGTTTTGTATTAAACTCCCATAATCATGATTTATTGAATCAGCCCCAGATGGCTAAGTTAAGCCAGCACGCTAAAACCATTACTAATGAATTTGTTAGCCACATTACTGAAAGCCATTCTGCACAGCTAAACAGTGTCCCTATTCAATGTACCATCTATTCCTCCCATCTGCAATTGTTCTCCTTGGAGTTGCCAGGATCAAAGCGTGCCTCTTATACATAAAACATGTGTTACTTCACTAGCATCTTTTTAATTCCTAGGATGGGGTAGAAGAGAGCAGAGAATAGATGGGTGGCACAGTTATTTTGCAGTTCACGTTTTTAGTCAGGTGAAAGCTGTTTACCAACGAGCAATCTGACTTACATTTTATGGTTGGCAGTTGCTTACTAATGGTTGTCCCCAACTGTTCTAAAAAGTTGCACTAATTTAAAAATCAATTTTAACATTCTGTTCTCAAGCCGAAGATAGTGTGGGCCTAGCAAGATGTGGCATTGTGCATTGTTGTCTTGAGCAGTCAAACTCTTATGCCCACAGTCAAGGATAACACAAAGTGTGACGAAGTTCAAAACTATGGGCTCTATTTTACACAGGTGTATGTATATATTGTACACCCAGTGCATGATTAATGCCAAGTTGCCAGTATTTGTGCATTTCTCAAAAAGGTTCATTGAATTGGGTCGCAAGCCCCATGTTTTAGGGTTCAGGTGGCTTAGACTCATTCACACAGTGTAGGCTATGAATGCGATAACTGCAAACTTCTTGGAGTAATATTTTAAAATTGGTGTGTTTAAATCAATTTGCCTTTCTTGTTTCCCCTTTTCATTGATTGAAAACTGTTAGGTAAGCTCCCCGTTGGGAGAGCGAGTACGTTCAGCGAAGCGTTGTGAGAATTGTGTTGGAGAACACACAAACCAGCATACAGAGACACTGCAGACTCCGCAGTAGGGTTTAGTTAAAAACTACCAGTCTAACTGGTCCCCCCCCCAAAAAAAAAATCAGATATGTACTGCTTCTTAATCTAGAGGTGTGATGGCACATAGTTTTGGAAATATTTAACTGGTTTTTCTGGTCTCTGAACAAATAGCAGTTTTTGTATACTGATTCTGAATGTTCAGTATTCAATTTAGTCCCTTAATATCATTTTTACTAAGAATAGAATTGTGTCTCCATGCTTTCTAGGGAAAATGTCTCCTTGCCTTGAAGCCTGACCCCTTTTCATATGTCAAAGATCAAATCTGTGAAAGAGCTGTAAGGCTAGAATGACACTTTGCTCTAAACCATAATATGGTCTCTAGAGCCTCTTTCTATGTAGTTCCCCAAATTATTGAAAAAAACTATAAACAAAATCTCCAACTGTCTTAAAAGTGGGCAAATCTCTTCACATAAGGATCCCCAGGCTCCTAAAACACAGCATTTCTTAAGCCCTATTGCAGTTGAAATACTAAGAGTTAAATCCAATTCCTTCTTATAAAAGAAGGGACACAATTCTTTGCATAATTTGATATAATGTTATTGTATGATTAATATATATATCCTATTTAGGTGATTTATATTAATTTAGTATATTAATGCTTAGGATTCTTTATCTGTCAATCATTGGATTTACACTTTTCTTTTAATTTGTATATTTTTCTGTATTTCTCTTTTTTAAAAATTGTGATAACATTTTTAAAATCCCTGATTCCTTCTGCATTAAAAACAAGCACACCTACTTTCAACCCATATCTTCTTCCCCATCCATTTGGCTCTTGGTTTCAGAAATGTAGAAATGTGCTTAGCCTATCTGGAAGTTAGTCATACATTCAACAGGATTCAGGCTGATATAAGCAGATGATTCATTTACTTCTGTATTCAGTTCTGCAGATTATTGCTTTTCACCTGTATTCTGATTTAAGCTTTCTGAGCTGGGGGAGGGAGGGGAGTGCCTGCTGAGTCACATATGGAGTCCCATTATGAGTCTGCATGTGTATAGGAAATGTTATGATGAAAAGAGAAAAGTACTCTACAACCAGGCATTTTAAAATTAATTTCATGGACCATTGTTCATTACTGAAAGTAAGTTTAGTATAGTGGTTAAGGCACTCTGGCTGGAAACTGGGAGACTGTGAGTTCTAGTCCCCACCTTAAACCCAAAGCCAACTGGGTGACAGTGATAGTTGCTATTTGAAGTGAAATTTGCCTAGATTTTTCCTCTCCTTTACATTGGTGGTGATGGATTCACATTATTTAGAATGGATCTGCACTGCTAAAGAGAGAGGTTAGTTGGATAATAGGTAGCATTTTGTTTGTAACGTATTAGGGCTCACGCATCACGCTAGCATGACTGTCTTGTTTTAGATTAGCGTGTTTTAGCACTTTAATAACCATTTATTACAGTAGCTTTAATAAGTATAGTTTATTGTTTACTTGTATTATATATTGTGGATTGTTTGGTTAGCCACAGTTTGTAATCAAGATTTAGCATAATCTGAATGTTCAATAAATTAGAAGGGAATATCATCCATCCATCCATCCTATAATGCTATATATTTATTACCTGACTTGTTCATAGTGAAGGGGGGTACATAAGTGCATTGTGTGTATAGATTTGTATTTTTATTAAAGCAAGTGCTTACCACTTAAGACTTAATGGGCTGTTTTCTTTCAGATGGGGTCGAGGATTTGGCCTGCTAGGCTCCATTTTTGGAAAAGACAGTGCAATAAATCAACCAAACAGCGTTTTCGGTCTTGTATTCTATATACTGCAAATGTTGCTTGGTAAGTAGCAGACTATCATCTCTCACTCCCACCTACCTCTTCCTTATGTTTTGCTCCTCTAGGCAAAAAGGCAGGATATACATTTTTTTGTGGGTGATTATTTCAGTCTAGTAATCAAAATCTTGTACAATATGTATTGAGTCCTAACAATTGTAGCATGTGCTTCACTAATCTCCCATTTAATTCATGCCTGCCTGACAAATGTGATCTCTAAGTCACGTTCACAGTCCTCTCAACAGTGCTTGCAGATCCTAAAGCAAAGCTGGAACAAGTTGTTAATTCCCAGGGATTTCAAAGCAGAGTTTTTTGGGGGAGGGTGGTGGTGGGGGAATCAACATTGGAGAAGTGGGGCTGATAATCAGTTTCCTCTTTACTTCCTTCCCTTATATATGTTAGCTAGAATTCCCTTCCCAATCTTCTCCATGGTGTGTCTACTCTAGATCCAGGCCAGATTTTTGCAAATAGCCACTGTTTTAGTTGCTCCTAGATGACGGCAAAGAAAAATTCCCTCTGAACAACCAGATTGGAAAATTCTAATAAAAATAAGCCCATCTCTTTCTCCCAAAACCTTAATAATTAGATTTTAAATGATTATGCACAGGTAAATCATGATGCATTATACCCAGTGCTGTTTTTGTGAGTGTGTTTGCAGGTGTGTGTAACAGTGTCTGCCCCTGTTCACCCCTGTCTGCCCTTGCCTCTAACATCCTCCCACTCCCTCTCTTCTACTCTCCCTACTGTCAAGACTTCAGGTTGTGGGCCCAGGATCCATTCTCTGTTTGCATGACATTGTTGCTGTGTAAAACAATATAGGGATGACTTGTGCATCTTCTTCTTCATCTGAGACACGGCACCTGTACCCACAGTGAGTGTGTATGAATTTCCTGAAGGAGTCCTAGAATCCTCTGCTTCAGCCTCTTCACCGGTTTTCTAGTTCTGTTATGAAGTAACTTTTGGATTTTCAAAGAGGGGCAGACATGTTTCGTAACTGAGCAGATGCTATGAAAATGCATATTTAATATAATGAAGAGAGTATTTCATAACTTGTATGAAAACTAGATTTTGTACTTTATGCTAAGCCATTGTTTGTTGACTAATTATCGTGGATTGCTCACATATCAACTCACTGTAGTATTTATATATACCATAGTGACTGGGTTCCCATACTGTATTATAGTAAAAGAACCATTATTATTATTTAATTTTCTTCATTTAAAACATTTTTATGCTGCCCACCTGCCCTATATGGCGACTCTGGACTGCTTACTTATTTTATTTTAATTTATGGCTTAATGGCTTAATTACATTTTCTGAGCCCAGTCATAATGTTACTTCATTTCCTGAAGACAGTTAATAGAGTGTGGAACTGTTCATGGTCTCATGCAGTTGTCTTCCTCTCCTGTTCCCAGTTTTGTGCTGCTTTTCCAGCCTGCAAATTCACCTCTTCTCTCTCTCTCTTCCGCCTCTCTCTCCCCCCCTTTTTTTCAAACATAAACTTGGGAAATTGCAGTTAATTGTGGGTCGTGCTTAATGCCCACACAGCATTGTATTAACCTTAGTTCCAGAAGAGATCGGCAAGCTGCTGTATGTTTCTTCAGTTCTTAAAATCAGTGGCCTCAGAATCCTGGCACTTTTTCTTGTAGACTGTACTTAATGGGTCTGCTAACATATAAACTAATGAGAACCTTAAGTTATAGTACAGTCTTGAAACGCCTGAATAATTGGGAATGTATCTGTTGAAAGAAGGAACGTGTACCGTGTAATTAGGGTAGTAGGAGAGATGGATATCTGCTTGCTTGGCATTTCTGATACTAACCATCAGCCATAAGTGCTTCATCCAAAGCATGTGATCCTTCCAAGCGAGAGTAGATTGTTTTCTACAGTGGTCAGTCGGATGGGACTGGGAAAGTCCATGATGAGGGCATGAGGACTCCATTCTTTTCCATTCTAGCAACAGAAAAGTAGAGGCAGTCTGCCTCCAAATTTGGAATTACCATTTCATCAGAATTATGAACAACAATGGGTAAACCTCTTCTTATGCATGTATCTAAATTTCTCATAAATTCTGCTCAGCTAGTGAACTTTGCTGTATTTTAACAATTATCCATAAATTAGACGTTGTAGGTGTTTGCAGCATTTTGGAAATACTTTGCGAGTGGAATCAGCTACCCGGAGAACTGGTGGGCTCCTTTTCAATGGATGTGCTCATGTGGAGACCGGACAGTCATTGGTTTGGAATGCCACACATTGGATTCTGGCATGAAGCAAGGTCTCCGGCCCTTTCCAGTTTTAATAGTTCTGTGGAAAAAGGCATTGCTTGTTTCCTTCACATCAGCATGCAGTGAACAGCGTTTTACTAATTGGTTCTTAAGCCTTCCAGTTGAGGAGAAACCTCCTCCTTGAGTGAACTAACAAGACTTTGAAATGGTACCAGGCAGGTTTGGCCACATTGTGCACTTCTAGCCCCTTGCCCTGAGTTCTTGTTGATCGACAACTGCTTGTAACAAAAGGAAGCCCCCACAGTAACTGCTTGTCTTCTTCTTCCAGGTATGACCGCAAGTGCAGTAGCAGCGCTGGTCCTCATGATGTCCTCGATAGTGTCAGTAATAGGATCTTTGTACCTGTCTTACATTCTGTACTTTGTGCTGAAGGAATTCTGCGTTGTCTGTGTCATCACATACTTGCTGAACTTCGTTCTCTTGATCATCAACTACAAACGACTAGTATACTTGAACGAGGCCTGGAAACGGCAGCTCCCACCCAAACAGGATTAACTGCTTTGCAAAATTTTGACTGACAGTTTGAAGGCCCGGCTTCCGTTTATCTTTATTTCACAGTAAAAGGATTTTTTTAAATTATTATTCATATCACTTGCTTTCCCCAGGAATCATAGCTAATTCAGTTAGAGTGACTCAAAGGATAGGGGCCCTGGGTAACTTCTCAGTCAATAGCTATGCTGAGGAGCTGTTTGTGAAAGTCTTAACCTGATCAGAGACAAGCTTTAACTCTACTTTGAAGGAGTCCACAGAGGCATATTCTTTACTCCTTCTTTACCCTTCCCCAAATATTCCAGGTGGGCTATAGGAAGTCTCCCATCTCAGCGTGAATTGAGGTGGGCGAAGTCTTTAACTGGGAGATCATGATTATTCTAGACTTTATAGGTACCATAGGGAAACATTGCCCTTGTTTACATTATGTCTATTGGTAGCCAAGGGAATTTGACCACATAGATGCAACTAAAACACTTACCACAACTTGGTGCATAGTGGTAGAAAAAACTGGCTAAGTCCTGGCAAAGAAAGAAGGTCAGCACAGCTCAGCCAAGTGATGACTTGAAGCGTAACTTTTGAAGAATGGTTCATTGTGTTATTGAGATGGTTTTTTTTGAAGTAAATTGAAAATTAGTTTGTTTCCCTGGAGAAGATTTGCAACAAAAGATCTTTGCCAATATGCCTTTTCCCCCAGGATATGTTTAAAGAAAAGGAATTCAATGGCATTAAAAAATGACCCTGAACTAAGTTGGGTTTCCTTGCAACATCCAAACTGTTTTCCATGGACGGAAACAATCTTTGTCTAGGGATGCTTACCAAGGGGAATGGGGCACCTTGAGTTGCCCAGACCTCATCAGTAGGAAGCCTGTAGAAATGGGAGTTTGAGGGGCAGAATTGGCTGTGTACTTCAGAAGATGTGAGACAGCCCAATAGTGTTAAACCAATTTGATTATAATATTTCTAGCTGCTGTATAGAATTACAACTTGACACTGGATCCCAGTAACCCACTGGGTAAATGAATGCACTGAAGAATTAGGATGCAGTCCCTCTGTGAGCTTTTTTTGTACATAGGTTCCACAGAAGTGAAGAGGGGCGGGGGAGTGTATAAAGAAATGTCAGTGGAGGGTGCTTTGATGTTCCTGAGAAATTCCCCTTCATTTAGTGAAGCTCGTATAGCAAACCCAGATTATGGACAGAAATAGATTTATATCTGTAGAGGCAGAGCAGTTTCAAATGTAGAAATTTGGCTAAAGCAGTTTCAAATGTAGAAATTTGGCTAAAGCTTAGGGAGATGTCCATTGACTCTTCCTCCCCCAGTTAGGGTAAAGGAAATAGATGGTAAAAAATTGGCCCAAGAGTCAGTCATGGTTCTACTTGAACAAGCAACTTGAAATAATTTCCCATTCATATGTCATAAAATGCAGTGTTTTTTTTTATTAAAAAAGTGCCTTCTGTCTTACAAACCAAATATTGGGGGTGTTTGAAATTGCCAGGCAGAAGGGTATTTTTTGATGAATCAGACCTTTGCAGTATGTAGAAGGTGATCCCTTGGGCTGCTCTTATACCAAGGCACTCTGGCATCACAAACGGTTCCTTGTAGGACATACCTGGAGGTTGGGGGTATTTTTTGAGAAGGCAGGCTGCTGTCTTGATTAGGACAGCTTTGAGCTCTGCAATCCATGCTGACTTCCGCTTTTCCTGCTGGAGTTCTTTAAAAAGAGATGCTTTTTCTCAGAACATAAAATTTTGTCCGCTATACTTAGATTTAGGGCTTAGTTTACCCAGGGGTCTCTCAGTATGCCTCAATATGACAAGGAGGCCTTGGAGAACCGTTGCAGTTTCTTATATGACAGCTGGGCCACAGCTGTTCCAAGCAAACCAGAAGAGCTGCTCCTTAGCAAGATTGCCGTGTTTCTTCCTACAGTGGCAGATCAAGGAACCTGTTGCAGCGGCCTGCTTATCATTGGAGTGCAAGAAGGTGACAGAAATTTCCAGAGACTGAATGAGTTACAGGATTGATAGGATCGAAAAGGAGTGCTCAGTGATTGAAGCAGCTTTTGGAAACAAAATGCAATCTGCCAGCAACTTCTTGTGATGCGTATTCACCAGTTGGGCTCCCTGAGATCATTAAGACTGTTCTCCTGCTCACATGATGGAAATTTGGAAGACTTATATTAAGGGTAGAAACCAAATTTTGGTGTCTGTTATAGCAGAGATTGCCGTGCACTTGGGTCGTAACGGGCTAACTAAAAAGTTCGGGTCAGGCCAGAATATATCTAGGATACAACAAAGGGCATTGTTGCCAAAAACTTGAATCCTGTTGTTTTCTAACCATCGATGCTTGCTCCTGCTTATGCCCAAGAAGAGTGATCTTCCTGAAAAAGCTCCCTTTTAAAATTCCAGTCTGCGTTTAAACCCTTTCCTCCTCCTGCGTCTAAAGGGGTCCTCTTTTTTTGTGTGTCATTTTCTTTAAAAAGAAAATCAGCATTAAGGTATAAATGCAATTCTTCTTAATGTTTTGTAAAAGTGCAGGATTTTATTTTCCAATGGGAGCAACATGTTCTGAATATGGGATGTCTGACAGTATTTAAATGCCTGCCAAATGAACAGTCCAGTTGGTTTATGTACAGAACTATGGTGGAATGCAAGTCTAATGGAAGAAGACAGGTGTTTACGGTATATATATATATGTATGTATATATGTATTTAAAAAAAAACACTAAATTCTGCTTGTTGTCCTTGTCAAAAAGTTTCTCAGAAATGCATTTTGTATTAACCAGAGTACAGTTAAAGCTTGTCTTGAATTTTGAAATTAGAGCTGATGGGGGCGGGGGGGAGTATAATTTACAATTTTTGTTACATTGGTATGTGGAGAATATTTTCAAGTTTATACCCTCACTGATAAAATTTTATTTTAAGACATTAATGTAACATAGTGTGAGGCTTTATTTTTTTACATGTCTGCAGATGAGATGGGGCTTTTCTATCTTTCTAAGTAGAGATTTCCATTATCTATACCGGGGTGTGGCCAACGATGGCAACTTCACGACCTGTGGACTTCAACTCCCAGAATTCCTGAGTCAGGCTCTGAAATTCTAGGAGTTGAAGTCCGCAGCTCATAAAGTTGCATAGTTGCCTATATACCAGTATCAATTATAGGGGATACAAGGAAGTTGTAGTTTTCTTCCTAGGACTTCCCCTCTCCCCCAATTTCTTGGGTGGGAGTGCAAGCAGACACCATTTTTCCCTCTGCTGAAAAGTTGCCTGTTCTGCTCATTTCTCGTTCTAAGTCAACACCTTTTAAATGTTGACTCTTATTTTTTTTTCTTGTTCAAGAACAGAGGTGTGAAGGTATTGGTCACCTTGTGTACTTTGAAGCAAAATCCTGACTTCTGTACCCCTCTTCCCCCATCTCCCAATTTCATTAGTATTCCGTGGTGTTCAAATGGTCTATGCAGCCATAGTTTGTGTTGGATGACTCGTTCTCAATCAGGTCCCCTTCAGACATGTTGGGAACCCCCCCTCACAACTCCCAGAATTCCTAGGCAGCTGAAACACTTTGGGCTGAGGGCCAAATTAGACAAGCCAATATTTTTTTAACAGAGCAGAGCTTCCCCTGCTTGTGCGTTGTAATGTTTGCAAGCCCTCCAGCAAGCAGGCGGTGGGCAAATCTCCCTGCAGGTGTGCACTCTCTGCTGCCTTCCCTCTTCTTCCACAAAGGTCATTCGTTCTCTTTAAGGCGGCAATATTACTAGGTTGCTTGGCCATACTCCCAAACCTATATGGATGATGGAAGATGCTGCATGTCCCTGTTTTTCGCAAGTGCAGCTTTCACTCTTGCTTTGCTCCCAATTCCTTTCTTTTTATTTGGAAAGCCTAAGAGCCCCTGCTCTTTGGCTCTGTCTCATCACCCAAGTTGCTTCTAATTTTATGCCAGTGAGGAAGGAAGGAAATTTTTTCAGTGACAAAAAGTTTGGGCTTTTTTAATAACAGTGTCCCAGGAGGTAATTTTCTTGAAGATCAGTTTAATTCTCCCTACCACCACCACCCCAAATCTCTCCCACTTCTTGATGGTTCAGAAGGAAGAAAGGGCCCTGACACCCTTTTCCAAGAAATCAAGGTTTTCCATAGGTCAGATAAGCCCTTTTTCTAAGATTTCTTAGAAATCTTCATACCTGGGAGTCAGTATGGTTCTTAGTGCTTGTAATGCAGTTTTGAATGGATGACAGCTTTCTTGAGATACCAGAAAATGTATCCATGAAGCAGATGGCTCCATTGCATCTAGGCAATATACATTCCCAGAAAAGGTTTCTGTCACTTGATTTTCAGGAGGAATCAAGGAGAAGTAGCAAGAGAAATCCACACCCTTGGAAGAGGAATTTTTCAACCTAGGTGACTCTTCAAGGAAAATATCAGAGTGGGCTCTAGTCCAGAATGAGATGAAAGTTTAAGAAAATAATTACTTTGAATTTTCTGATTCAAAGCAAAGTCAAAAATGATTTTCTTTTTGCAAAATAATATCTCCTGATCTGTATGAACAAAAAAAATGGTCAAAACAAACTAAACATTTGCTTGGATTCTTTCAAGACCGATTAAACATGACCTAGTAAAACTAGTTTAAAAAAAAGATGAAGTATTCCGTTTCCATTTTTTAAAAAAATGTATTAAGCATGGCCTAAATATTCAATGTGTGTTCTGTCTCGTATGTTTGATCTGACAACTTTTTGATGTGCTTCGAACTCCAAAACATCTCCATTTCGATTGGAGTCATTCCATTCTTATTTTTTTATTTTTTGGTTCAACATAGGACTGTGATATTCTGAGATTGAAATTCAATTTTGCTAACAGGGGAATTAAAACCATGTAAATATTGTAAGAATGTTTATTTGTTGCACATAACTTTTTTGGTATAAAAATAAACGTAGAAATTATCTGTGGATGTGTTTGCAGAATGTTTTGTAATCTCCTGTACTAATTTGTTTCTAGACTTCACTGAAATCATAAATTCTTTGACCTTTAGTTACCAAACACCAGCCATTTCTTGCACTTTTTTAAATAGAGCATTCATATTGAAAGTGCCACTTTTAAACCAAAAATCCATAGGGTTGCAGTGGCTGAATTCAAGCATTGTGTTAAGCCACGCTTTCTTTAAGGACTGTTCCTTAAAGGAATTGGCTGAATTCATAAAAGTTAAGGCATAAACCACTGGTCATTAATCATAGTGACTAGGTTTATGCAACATGTGATTTGCTTATTTGTGACAGTATTTTGTGACAAACATACACAATTGTATATTCATTAAATAATGGAAAACTATCACAAGACCCCAATTTAATATTGGGTTCATAGTGGGCTGTAAGCCATAGTTACGAGTGTTTTTGTTTGGCTTTGTGTGTGCATTTACAGACTATGGGTAATATGTGTGTGGAGTGATGCTTTTTTGACCCTTCTAAGCATCTACAGTATAATAGTCTGTCAGATGGATAATATATTGTTGACAAGGACTTCCTTGTTGACTTTTCTCACACAAAAACAGATAGGGAGGGGGAGAGAGAGCTCTACCGCCACTGAAAGAAGACATGGAGGTGACACATATCCCACAGAGCCTCCCAGGGAAGAAAGAATGACCTCTAGAACTGGGAGAGTTAAGAGATTAACCATGAGAAGGTGAGTGCTTTGTGGTATGCGTGTTTCTAAATTGAGACACAGGTTTTCACGAGAATGAAAATTCATATTTGTGTTATATCGAACCTGGAATGTAAGGCATACTCTTTCTTCTACAATACACTAATCCAACTCTGTGGATCCATTAGCCAATCGGCCTTTCACAAATCTTTTTCTAGGTATTCTGTATTGACTGGCAAGCTGGTCAGTTCCTTGCAAATAGAGTCATACTTCTGAGGTTCTTGCATTTCTTAATAGGTCAGTCAATCAAACTGCCCTCTAGGAATTGTCCCCACCTTCTAGGAATGCTCTTCCAGTTACCCTACATTTACAGTGAGTCAACCCTTAATTGTGGGAATGCCCTTCACATTTTGTATTATTTTGCTTTGTTCAATAGAATCTTTCCCAGGGACCTGGGATAGGCAAATGTTGATGTTTGATGATATTGGAGATATTGTTGCTGGAGGTAAACTCCCTTTTGCAATTGACTGACGAATTTGTCAATGCCGATGGTGTTCAAGTGGTGCTCCATTTGTTTTGGAATTGCACCCAAGGCGCCTATTAGTATTACCCTTCCTAGCCTTTGCCATAGTTGTTCTATTACTATTTGTAGGTATTTGTATTTTATTATCTTTTCCAGTTCTTCTGCTCTCCCTCCAGGTACTGCTAAGTCCATATCCAGACTTTTTTGTCTTTTGGTAAAAAAAAAAAAAAAAAAAAAAGAGAGAAAAAAATTCAATTTTAACTGAACAGTGTGTTGTTCTG